>NC_067220.1:33700895-34010895 GCF_019924925.1 Ctenopharyngodon idella
TCAGCTAAAAGCCAAACTTGACCGAAAGATAAACAATTCACAGCTTTTAATAAGTCGCTATTATTAACATTTGCATTGACATTTGCTAGGGCATCAAATCAACTACGCAGCTGAAACGTTTAATCTTGGGTATGTAATAAATGATAATGTGTGACATTCTCTGAAAGGTTTTCTTATAGTGTTCTTGAATGCAATTATTTTGAATTGTTTTCTTCAAAAGTCAGCAAAATCACCGAACTTGCAGGTACAGTAACAGGTGCGCAATAGAAAAATTTCTTGAAAGGTATCCGTGTTACAGTGTAATAATACGATTAAGTACGGAGTAATATTAATTAACAACATGTACTTACCATAAAGTTGGGATTAGGGTTATATTTAAGGTTAGCTGCTTGTAATTATGGATAATTTACTGTTATTACTATAGTAAATACGTGTAACACTGACGCTGAAAAAAAGTGTGACCCCGGTAACCATAATTACACAACACGTGCACACAGATTTTAGCTTACGTTTACGTTAGGATACGTTTTTTTAAAATCTCTTTTTATCTTATATCTTTGTGTGTGTGTGTGTGTGTGTGCGTGTGAATATTGAAAGTTCCCTCTAGTACTTGAAAATGAAAGGGATAGTCATTATTGTCAATATTTATCCCTCATGTTGGTTCAAACTTGTAGAAGATGTTAGACATTCACTTTCATTGCGTCTTTTGTCCATACATTGAAAGTGAGAGGTGTCTGAGACTGTCTCGCACTTGTGTTTTTTACATAAGAAAGAAAGTCATACTTGATATGGTAACAAGGTACATGAGGTTGAGTAAATGATGACAGAAATTGAATTTGATGGTGCTGGCCCTTTAAAGGCACCTTAAAATTAAATTTCCCTCTTGCAGGGATGGACAATGCCCATACAAAGACGGTTGAGGAGGTGCTGGGATACTTCGGTGTCAATGAAACAACAGGACTGAGCTCTGAGCAATTAAGGAAAAGCAGGGAAAGATGGGGCACCAATGGTACTGCATCACTTGCAAAAATACAAGTGTAATATGAGTAATACAATAAGTAATTTCATGATGACATTTTATTTAACCTTATATCTTTTTTTTTCTTCTGCCCATTTTTGTTTTATTTTTCTGTAACCTGTGCCACAGAGTTACCTGCAGAAGAAGGTGAGCTCTTCCCTTGGGTTTATGTAATTATTAGTAGATCTTTCATCATATTCTTTGTTGCATGGGAGATGCTGGTTGTGTCGTTAATTAGAGTTATTATTGGATTCCCTTGAGGAGGTTGGATGAGGTTTGCACTCTCTTTGTAGCTGAATAGTTCTTGATTGAATGTGTCTTAGAGATGTTATATGTGTAAATGTTTTCAATTGTTTACATGTTACACATTTTCTGAGAGTTATTTGTCACTTAATGGAGAGTGATCTTGAAACTTTGTGACTGCCGTAAGTCTATAAAATCTTTGTTTGTGCATGTGTTTACAGGGAAGTCACTATGGGAACTTGTTCTGGAGCAGTTTGAAGATCTGCTTGTTCGGATTCTCCTTCTTGCGGCCTGTATTTCCTTTGTAAGTATAAATCAAAGACCGTGTTTACTCTTATACTGTAATCAAGAGTAGTGCTGGCACAAGACAATAGCACAAGCTTTTCACACTCAAATATTTTCCAAATACACATGCGTCAATGCTATAAAACTCTAGCCACAGCGAACAATCAAAGAATCCCGAATCTCCATTCATGCGCAAATACGGTAACACTTCAGTTTAGGGCCCAGTTCTCATTATCAACTAGTTGCTTATTAGTATGCATATTACTAGGAAATTGGCTGTTTCTTAGTACACATTAATAATGCCTTATTATGCATGAGCATATTCTACATTCTTAATCCTATCCCATTCCTACCCAATACCTAACTACCTCACTAACTATTAATAAGCAGTTATTAGGAGTTTATTGAGGCAAAAGTCGTTAATAGTTATTTAATAGTGAGAACTAAACCCTAAACTAAAGTGTGACCACAAATACTACTGCCAAATGTAATTATTCTGTTAAAAAAGCATTCAACAAAATACATATGTATGAAATATATACAAAAAAGTGTATATATATATATATATATATATATATACTTTACCTTGTACTAACATTTAAATTAATCATTTGATGCACTGCACTTATTGTGTATATTTTTACATCATACTTATATTTAAAAAAATCTGTATGTAATTACAGCTGTAATTAATTTCTGTAATTACATCTTTAATAACACTTTTGACCCTTCCCTTACCCCTTAACCAACCCTAAACCTACCCATACCACCAAACCTGTCCCTAACTTTACCCATATCCCACAAGTATCCCATAAGTGTTTTGCAATACAACATGAACACAATAAGTACATTGTACCTAACAATTCTTTTCTTTTCTCTTATATCTTTTTACTACTTAAACTACTTAATAGTTAAAGACACCTAATATAAAGGGTGACCCATATGTGTGCTTAAATCCTGCATACAAACATTGTCACACAGAAATCATGATTCATAAATATGTTTGCACTCAATTTAAGATAAAATTTAGAACCAACTCAATGCTTTATTTAGAATAATTTGGATCTTTATGTGGAAATGTATGTCTATGTAGCTTATGTGAATCTGGTGGAAATTTTGCATGGTAACCTTTTAAGAAAGTAACCACATAAGAAAGTACACTTGAAAGTACACAAAGTACACATAAGAAAGTACACTTGTACACAGTTCTTAATGAATGAAAAATTCAAAACAATTACATTATATTGTTACCAAAGCTTTGACAAACATTTGCACTGACCATATTTTGTATCATATTCTCTCTCTTGCAGACTCTGGCCTGGTTTGAGGAAGGTGAAGGAACCATTACAGCCTTCGTAGAGCCATTTGTCATCCTCCTCATTCTTATTGCCAATGCCATTGTAGGAGTGTGGCAGGTACAGCTTGTGAAATTGTTAAATATGTTCTAAATAAGTTAATATAATACAACTTCAATTATTTTAAGCCTGTGGATAAGACAGTAATGCAATATGTTGTTGTACTATAAATTACATCTCACTGTGTGTATGTTTCTTTGCGTTGTAGGAGCGTAATGCAGAAAATGCCATCGAAGCCCTAAAACAGTATGAGCCGGAGATGGGGAAAGTGTACAGACAAGACAGGAAGAGTGTACAGAGGGTCAGAGCCAGGGACATTGTGCCTGGAGACATTGTGGAGGTGGCTGGTAAGAATGACAATTAGATTTCTACATCTCTTTTTTGTGCCACAATAAACGCATTTAATGAGAGGTTTCTGTAGTTTGTACATCTGTGCACTGATGTATTTAATTTATGTCCCAGTTGCATATTCTAATTTGTGTGCAACTAATTAGTTTCTCAGAGGCTGGAGCTGTCAAAAATAAATTGGTGGCAGTGTTTCCGGAAAGAAAAAAAAGAGGTCCACTCTCAAAGGATATGTCTGGAGATAATTTTAGGACATTGCTGAATAGAGATGGCTATGTTCTGATTGTTTGTATAAGCCAATCAAAACTGCCTAGAACAGTCTGCTGCAGATGCAGTAAGGATGTTTCTCAAGAAAATAGCTGACTGTTCCCACAGTTAAGCAAAGTATTGTCAAATAAATTTTTGGCATAGTTTGATTTTTTCCAAAAACCATGCAGAGTGATTATCTGAAGTAATGACTCCCGTGAGATTGCTTCCCAAAACATCACTGGTCCCCACCATGTTTAAAATTTGGCAAGACTATGTGGTAAAGTTGGGTTCCCCCCAACTTTCTGAAAAATGACTCATCAGATTGTTTAACTTTTTTCATTGATCAAGGGTTCAAATTGTTATTGCTGGTTATGCGTCCTTTGTGCATTAATGAAACAGTTTCTGATTGAAAGCACTGCCACAAACTTACAAAGTTTGTGTTCAATTAAATACTGTTTACTTTTTTTTAAATTGTGCTTGGGCTTTAGGCCAGTTATGCAGTGAGTTGTCCTACCATTATTGTTGGAGAGCTGTGACTTGCTTTCAGTGTTCCTTTCCGGCACTGAAGTTTTTCCAGATGTACTTGGGAATGCTATCTTTGCAGACTATTTCCCTGGCCATAATAAATTGTGTTGCGTTCTGTTTAACTGATGCACCTGCAATTGGGATGTCTTTGGAACTCTGTTGCTTTGAAAACTCACATCAAAGTCCTTCTTGTCCGACCCCATTTATAGCTGATACTTGCTGCTAATTGGCAATCAACCTAATTTGGCTCCCCTTTGCAGTTGCATTTGTAATTATGATTGTCACTTCAAAGTAAATTTATTATTCATTTAAATATATGTACACAGGGACGGCCAAAAGTCTGAGATCACATTGAAAATCTGGGATTCGAGAACATCCATCCATCCGTTCTCCATAGTATGAAAAAAAATACTAAATTAGAAAAATAGAAGCATTTTCACTAGGATTCTCATACTTCTGATTCCATTTCTGTTTTTTGAGAACTTTAATATCAGATTTGACATAAAGGGTTAAGACCCAGTCTCAGAATTTTCTTGGCCTGCCACTCAAAGTTCTATTCTAAGAATCCCAAAGCTAATGAATAAAAATAAGGTTGAGGTCCTTTTGTGCGTCAGTCTGAATCTTTACTGACGTTAGTTTCTAAAGATGGATTGTAAATTATGAGGAGCTAATCAGCAGTATTGTAGTTTAAACCTCAGAGCCCCACTGTAGCAAAATCACAGTAGTTATTTAAAGCAATTAAATAATACAGTTTTCTAAATTCCCAGCATTTAGTGATAGAAAAATGGCAACACCCCAAGAATATCAACTTTCCCAAATATGAGACAAAGCTTTTCTGAATGTTGCATATATGCTACCTTTTATACATAAGTTTTCTATGTAATTCACACAACAAAGCCCATTAAATATTAGATAAATATTCCAAATATATCTTGATGCAGTGTAATAAAATAATGAAATGATGTTACCTTATGTTTGTTACCATATTAAGTATTATTGTAACATTTTCCCAAAACAAAATATAATTTTATAATCAGTGGCACCAAAAAAAGAAAGAAAGGGAAATATATTATCAAGGAAAGAATATTAAAGATAAAAAAGCTATATCTCAAGGTCTGACTTAATTCATCATATTATTTTTATACATTTTCTAAGCATTTGTGTTGATTACACATTAGTTGCGTTTCTGTAAAATATGCGCATCTTTTATGCTTTTGCTGCCTCACATCCATGACAAAAATTGATTACCTCTTTTTTCCTTTTTTGCACTTCCTTTTCTCCAGTTGGTGATAAAGTCCCAGCAGATATCCGACTTACCTCCATACGCTCTACTACTCTGAGAGTGGACCAGTCCATCCTGACAGGGGAGTCTGTATCCGTAATAAAACACACAGACCCAGTGCCTGACCCCCGTGCCGTCAACCAGGATAAGAAAAACATGCTCTTTTCTGTAAGATTATCTGGAGTGATAATGTTTGTCATCTGTCAAGCTGTGGCTGTTCTTTATGAATTTCAGGTTTGGTTTTTGTCAAATGACATGATTAGGCATCGGATAAAACGCCGCAAGATGTGTATTGTTGTTTGTGTAGTGGATTATGTCCGGCAGTGGCGAGCCTGTGTGTTGAATAAAACATCACTCATATTGTTTGCTCCCACATGGCTATGGACTGAGTCATCACATCACACAGGCTTTGAGCTCTCAGATGGATAATGACCAGAGAGTACCAGCCTCAAAGCCTCCATTACTTTTTTTTCCCACTGAGAAGGTCTAATGCAGGGGTTCTCAACTCTGGCCCTTGAGGTCCACTTTCCTGCAGAGTTTAGTCTTCAGGATTACTAGAAACCTACAGACAGGTGAGTTTGATCAAGGTTGGAGCTAAACTCTGTAGGAAAATGGACCTTGAGAGCCGGAGTTGAGAATGCCTGGTCTAATGGTTGTCTGGCCATATAAGGACAGGAACATAAACAGCGACCTGGAAATAAAGCAAAGCAATAAATGAAATGACTTTAAATGCCATACATCCAGCCTCCAAAATTACCTTTTTGGCTCAGCTGCCATTGGTAGGTGTGTTAAAAAAAGTACCAGGAATAAATTTTTCTTGCCCACTATGAAACTGTATTTTGTATATTTAAAATGCAGATTTGTTCCTACAACAAGGAAAATAATTAACATATTTTTGTATCCTGTATATGCGTATCCATTGTGTCATTCATACATGGCATGCCATCTGCTACAAAATAGCTTGGAATATGTTGCCAGTATATTGCCAGTTATGACAGTATATTTTCGCCTCAAGTAAAAGTTGAGGTAAAAAGAGAATTCTCTTCACTAGACCATTTGTACTGCTTGGATCTACATTACATCAAATGAAAATTCTATCATTTATAAATTGCAATTTAAATAATTGATGATGTCACGATTCCTTCTAGCTGGCCAATAACTATGTTTTATTCATTTGCCTAAAGGCAGTTTGGCACTTGAGGAGTTTATTTTGGGACCTGGTTAAAATATTAAGCTTGTTATACTGTAACTTTTGTAGGTGATCTTACTCTACACTGGAAATAATGAAATAATGGAAATATAATCATGTAAATGTGTGTTTATGTAGGGGACGAATATTGCGGCAGGACGAGCGATAGGTGTTGTAGTGGCAACAGGTGTACACACAGAGATCGGGAAGATCAGAGATGAGATGGCGGCCACCGATCCAGAGAGAACCCCTCTGCAGCAGAAACTAGACCAGTTTGGAGAGCAACTCTCTAAGGTAGGACACTCGTTTTTCTGTGCTCTCTTTTTATTTGAACTTCACTCCATTTGTTTGGTGAGTAACTATATTCCTTGTCTATGTTTTCTGTGCTCATCATGGAAATTTTCTGTATGCATACATACAATACCCTACTGCATTTGCAAAATGTGCAGTAGACAGCAGAGCAATGTGCTTGACATGATTCTCCATTTCTGATCTGATGAATGAACCAGAAGTAGGATTTTAAACATCTTTTTTCTTGATTTATTATTGAATTTAACTGCCAAACTACATTTTAACACAAAATGTGATTAAAATACAAAATATTGAATAATATTTCTGAAATATGCCACATAGTAAGGTCAACAATTTAGCATACATTTATTCTTGTATGTTGCGTACAACTTTTTAAAGATAGTTTAGCAGCATTTAAAGTCATGACTTGGATTTTTTTTTAATTATTTTAATATGTTCCTTGAGGTTCACTTATAATGTTAATAATGTTTTTGGCACAAAAAAAACAATATATGTGTGGAAATATGATTATTTTCAACCTTCAGTCTGACCCGCTGTCTGAAATGATCCGTTTTTAAGGGGCGGCTCCTTTAAAGATTGTCAGTAAATGGCAACTGTTATGATTGGCTAACGTCATTGCATAGGAAACATTGCCAACGCCCACTCGCTATTGCAAGTGAGTGTTTTGAAAACATTATCCATATAAAACCTTTATTTACAGAAGCATTTAAAGCGGTTTGTGATGTAGCTGCTGTCAGATCCAATAAAGCTGACTGCTTCATCTACAAAACAATCTGCAGTCAAATGCTCCGAACAAACATACAATTCTCCGAGACGATCCATGATGCCAAATAACCAATCCACTTGTTCTTAACGCTGGTAATCTTCTGAAGTCTCTAGAGAAATGAGCAAATGAGCTGTTTACCCTTATGAAACAGAATTTTTTTCAAGTGTGCTATTAGTGTACTTCTTTAAACTAAAAATAAGTATACTTTCAGTCTACTTTTTATATACTTCTTAGAAATATACTTAAAATTGCACTTAAGTATACTTGACTTATACTGACAGAAAAGTCTAAGTATATTTGGCCTATACTTGTACTCAATCTTTTGAACGAGATATACTTATAAGTATAATTAAGTATTCTAAGTATACTTGGCTTGTAGTTGTGTTTAATCTTTTGTTTGAGTAGCCTATTTAAATATACTTTTTTACATAGTTTTACATAGTCTTATAAACTTACACTGTTTGAAAATATTGATTAATAAAGAAATCTTACAAGTAAACTACTAGTAAACTAGTAGTTTACTGAGAGTACACTTCAAAGTGTACTTTCATAAACTAAAAAATGTACTACTAGTATTAATATAGTAAACTACTAGTATACTTATAAGTTCACTTGGAGTACAGATGCAGTTCAAATGAGAAATGTAGTTGTGAACTAGTTGTGCACTTAAAGTTTACTACACTTATAGTACATTTAAACGGATACTTTTATATACTAAAAGTGGGCCAATTTAGTCCCAAGCAGTATTGAAATAGTACACTTACAAGTTTACTACTAGTACACTTTGATATTAGTATACTTACTGCATAAAGTATACTTAAAAGTATACTTGAACATTACTTAAGTATACTTCATAAAATTAACTTGAAGTATACTTCTTTTTCGTAAGGGTAAACAGGACGCATCAAAGCGAATGTTCCTTTACGCTTCGGTTTACTCTTCCATTTTTTTCCTGTTGTCGGCAGACTCAAGTGCGAGGAGTATGTCACAAAGTGAACATCTGAATACTGTATCCAGTGTAGATAGCGTAAGTGATTATAATGGGTTCTATTAGCTTTTTACGTGACGCTCGCATCCATTGTTGGTAATTGTCAGCTGTTAAGTCACTGAACGCCAGTGGGCGGGGCCTATGGGGTGATGATGTAAAACTATTTGTCGATGTCTTGCTCTGGAGGCAGTCATATGAAAATTTATTTTCCCGTGTGACGTCACAAATCTCACAACATCCAAACAAGCCATTTTTGGAGCTTGATTAAATAAATGCTTTGTTTACAATGAGGAGGACATTTTAAACTATGAAATGTTTTAATGATACAAAGACCTCTTATATGTCAAAAGATCAAGGTAAATTTGATTTCTCATGTCATGACCCTTTTAATATATACTGTGTAGCATGTAGGAATACTTTGTTCCTTTCAAATGTCTGTCCACTGAACTTTAAACCAAACTCTTCCAACGAATTACAAAATACCACATTAAAAACCTGTATTATATTCGTGCCATTTTGCATAAATTTGCTATTTCCTGTTATACATGAACTCAGTGCAGCTTGTGTTTTTGTCAGTTGTACTGCAATGATAATTTGCCATTTTTATACCTTTTATGTCCTTTTTGCACATTTTACTATTCATGAATTCACTGCACCTTTTCCATTTATACATGTCATTTGCACTGTAATTGTCATCTGCCATTTATACCTCATCATTATCACTGTACATTGCACCCTCTCTATTTTTATTCCTAGTAATTTGCATTGAACTGATCTCTTGCCATTTATACCTCATACTATTTGCACTTACACTATTATTTGAATAATATGTAACTGTTTTATTGGCTGTGTACTTGTACTTTGCCCAACTTCAATAAGTTAATGTAATGTAATCTAATCTAATCTAAAGTCTAGTATTCCACTACAAAAGACTCTGTTATTAATAAATGAACATTAAAATACATTTACAAGAAAATGAAAGCAGGTTAATTTCTGTTTTTTACTGCAGCATTTAATTGACAGACCCTCTCATCCGCTACATAACAGTCAGCATTCACTCTGTAACAGAACTTGTCAGTATTATCGAGTTTCAGAGGTTGAGTCTGAAGTAGCTGTTTTGCATGAGTCATTCTTTCTTTCTGTCTCTCTCTGTCTGAAGGTGATCACATTGATCTGTGTGGCGGTGTGGGGCATTAACATCAGTCACTTCAGTGACCCAGTGCACGGAGGCAGCTGGCTGCGTGGAGCTGTGTACTACTTTAAAATCGCCGTCGCTCTGGCTGTAGCCGCCATCCCTGAGGGTGTGCAAATCTTAACCTATTTCTTTCTCTCTACCATAGCCAACTATTAATATCTTTTTTGCTCAGGAACGCTTGTCATCCAACTATATGTTGGGGTCCAGAAGTCTGAGAGCACATTGGAAATGTGGGATTTAAAATTTGAACCTAGAAAACAACAGAATTTTTAGGTTTTTGAAAAACATAAAAAAGAAAAGAAAAAATATAAAGTTATGACAAATCATGTATCATGAGCTAAGTTGATCGTAGAGACCATTGATGTCAATGGTCCTATTGTTTACTTAGGCTTATGATGATTTTGAGAAACACACCGCTGTTTAGTTCCTATCTCTATGAAGTGCCTCCTACTGAAGAGCTTCAAGTGCGCTCTTATTGGTCAGCTGGACCAGTGTGTTGTGATTAGTCAACTGCTTTGAGCATGTTTCCAAAATGTCACGCTCTTTACCGTAACAGCAAGTTTCAACACACTACTAACGCAACTCAACCCAGCCTCGCCCCCTTCTTTTTTGGATATACCTAGGGGAACTATTTAACTGAGGAATATTGTGATGTGTACATTCCTGGAAGAAACCTCAAGACTACCATCAAGGCGTTTTAAGGAGTTCAGAATCAGTGCTTACTGATATAGAGAAAAACCCTTTGGAGTGACTTTGTGCTTTGTTACTTTGCAGACCTTTTTCATGCTCAAATAGCGACATTAAACTAAAGAATGTTGAAAATGTGAAAAAGCATAATAGGTCCTCTTTAATCAAATTTGTGACATGATCATGAACTTTTGTACAGAAAGTATTATACAGAAAATATTGTGGATCAGTCTTTATGGAGAACATGATTGTCAGGTTTTAATCTAACTTGCAGCTTGAGTGCTGCTGTCATCCAAGCAAAAGATACAAAAGATACCCGGCCAAAAAAATTCACTATTTGGATTTAAATAGGCAAATTCTTAATGAGTGTGTAGCTTTTCATTTCTTAACCATGTAGGAAGACACATCATGGCCATATTCCAGGAGGACAATGTCGAGATTCATCAGTCTAAAACTGTATAGTAAATTTTACCCCCTCTGTGCTTCACTCCTCTCTCTTTTCTCATAACTTACTTGCTAATGTCTTTTGTTTTTGCTCAAAGGTCTTCCTGCCGTCATCACCACGTGCCTGGCGCTTGGCACACGCCGCATGGCCCGCAAAAATGCTATAGTCCGTTCCCTCCCATCTGTAGAGACCCTTGGCTGCACCTCCGTCATCTGCTCTGACAAAACAGGCACTCTTACCACCAACCAGATGTCTGTCTGCAGGGTGAGAGAGACTTGTTTCCACTGTGATTCTAACAGATGCATTGTGGGATTGTATTATTTTATGATTAGCTAGGAGATTTATAACATGGAATGATGTTTGAAAACCACTAATCAAACTTACTAAGTGTGTGTACGTGTGTGTGCATGTGTTTTTGTCTGCGTGCAGATGTCTATTGTGGACATCGTGGCAGGTGAGAGGTGTTTACTGAACGAGTTTACAATAACTGGATCTACTTACGCCCCTGAAGGAGAAGTGTGAGTTTATTTCACATCTAACTACACTCACATACACACACACTTCTCGCAGGAATCTCTTCTGAACTAACCTGCGGTTTGCTTAAACATTCCTGCATCTCCTTTTCTCACTTTACCCGTTATTTTCGCCTTAATTCATGCAGTCCTCCTCCAATTCATTCCACTCTCTTCTCTCTGTTTCAGGTATAAGGACGGTGTACCGGTACGCTGCAGTCAGTATGAAGGGCTGGTGGAAATGGCCTCTATCTGTGCCCTATGTAACGACTCTTCGCTGGATTACAATGAGGTACATATGCACATGCGCACATGAACATACTCTTTTTATGTTATCATGAAGCTGTAGAGACTTTATTTTCTCTCTATCTCTCCGAAAAACACAGAGTAAAGGGGTTTATGAGAAAGTAGGAGAAGCGACTGAGACGGCACTCTGTTGTCTGGTGGAGAAGATGAACGTGTTTGACACAGACCTGAAGGGCCTCGCACCTACTGAAAGAGCCACTGCCTGCTGTTCAGTGAGTGCTCATATAGTAATATGTTGGCTTACACAGAATCTGCAACCAGTGACAGCAATATGATATTGTATATTGCATGTAAAACTATTTTAAATAGCATTTTTCTAATTTTATATATTATGTGTATAATTTAATATTATTATTATTATTGACAATGATTAATGTATTTCTAATCTAAATGAAAATGTATGTCTCATTGAATCATTCATCCAAGAGATTCGTTCAAAAACGCTGATTCATCCAGTAATGAAAAAATGAAGTCTTTATGAATGAGTCATTGAATCAATCATTCAAACTTCGAAATGAGACGCAGCTATTCTCTTTATTCTAGTGTTATATAGTGTATATTATCAAAAGAGAAAGATTAGCTTTTTTGTATGATATAGAAAAGTTTCTTTTTAAATGTTTGTAAAATTTTACCCCCAAGGAGCTGAAAAACAACACCATATTTCTTTCCCCATCAGCAAAGAAAAAAGTAAAAGAAAATGTGCAGATTCTTTGTGGGTCTGTTAAATGGCTTATTGGGTGGCTTTTGGCTTGCTGGATTTTTTTGTGATCTACTGCTTGTGAAACTTACAGTCACTAAAGGTAGTGAGTTAAAGAAACCATTTAAAATTGTTACATTCTGTTTCTCTCTCAGGTCATAAAGCAGCTAATGAGGAAAGAGATGACTCTGGAGTTTTCTCGAGACAGGAAGTCCATGTCTGTTTTCTGCTCTCCAAACAAACTCACTCGCTCTGCTTCAGGTGCCAAGATGTTTGTCAAGGTCTGGCTTTCATCCTTCCTTAAAGCTTTTTCTTTTTTTCTCATTCTTTTTGCATTTTTGTTGGAGAGTCACTGAGTCACCATAATAATCTTTGAATAAAGTAGACTAATAAAGAACAACTTATTTTAGCAAGAACAGATGTTTTAAAAAGATTATGTAACAAGTTGGCATTACTACATCCAACATTTCAAATATCTTTGTGCCTTTTAAAATGCACAAAATTAATGGGAATGGGAATCTTTAGGATATATATATATGTATGTATGTATAATCAATTATTTGTTTATATATTATTATTATTAGTGTTGAAAACAGTTGTGCTGTTTACTATTTTTGTGGAAACCATGATATGTGTTTTTTTTCAGGATTCTTTGATGAATAGAAAGTTGAAAAGAACTTATTCCCTTCCCATAGTCCCTTCTGAATATTGATTGGTTCTCGAATCTTGAAATTTGTCCAACCATCTACAAATTTACATGCATTTTTCTCTTGATCCTGACCTCACAGGGGGCACCAGAGAGTGTACTGGAGCGTTGCCGCTGGATACGGGTAGGAGGTGGTACACGGGTGCCAATGAGCTCTGACCTAAGAGAGCAGCTCTTAAGCACAGTAAGAGAGTGGGGCTCGGGACGTGATACACTACGCTGCCTCGCCATGGCAACCAGGGATTCACCCCCTGACCCTCGAACCCTGAATTTAGAGAACTCTGCAACCTTCTCAGAATATGAGGTGAGCAAGTTAGTGGAGATGAATGATTTGAAATCATGGGAATAAGTTTGAAATTAATTGACATAAAAGCATTTAAAAATGCATATTTTAGTGCTATAACTAACACTTTTCTTTGTGCTTCTCTCAGTCGGACTTGACATTCGTGGGCTGTGTGGGAATGTTAGATCCACCCAGGAAGGAAGTGCTGAGTGCAGTGCGTATGTGCAGACAGGCTGGCATACGGGTCATTATGATCACAGGTGGGTTAAACACATATAAAGAGGTGATTTTAGAGAGATAATGGAAATTCTGTCATCATTTACTCGCCCTCATGTTGTTCCAAACCCCTAAGACTTTGGTTAGTCTTCGAAACACAAATTAAGATATTTTTATTAAGAAACCTGAGAGGTTTCTGTCCCTCCGTTGAAAGTCCAGATAACCAAAGCTTAAAGGGATAGTTCACCCAAAAATGAAAATTATCCCATGATTTACTCACCCTCAAGCCATCCTAGGTGTATATGACTTCTTGTATATGTGTACGTCTTCTTTTCAGACTAGCACAATCGGAGATACTATATTTAAAAAAATGTAAAAAATATTCTGGCTCTTTCAAGCTTTATTATGGTACTGAATAGGGGGCCAGATTTTGAAGCCCAAAAAAATTAATCCATCCATTATAAAAAATAATCCATATGGCTCCAGGGTGTTAATAAAGGCCTTCTGAAGTGAAGCGATGGGTTTTTGTAAGAAAAATATCCATATTTAAAACTTTATAAACTAAAATAACTTGCTTCCGGCAGACGACCATATGCATACTGTGCAAGTCGACTTGTGCCACAAGAGTAACTTCTGACACGATGTATGACGTAGGATGTAGGAGAATCTTCCACCGCAAATTTCTTACAAAAACCCATTGCTTCGCTTTAGAAAGCCTTTATTAACCCCCTGGAGCCATATGAATTATTTTTATGATGGATGGATGAATTTTTTTTGGGCTTCAAAATCTCGCCCACCATTCACTACCATTATAAAGCTTGGAAGAGCCAGGATATTTTTAAATATACCTCTGATTGTGTTCGTCTGAAAGAAGATAGTCATACACACCTAGAATGGCTTGAGGGTGAGTAAATCATGGGATAATTTTAATTTTTGGGTGAACTATCCCTTTGGAACACCCAAAAAGGACATAAAAGCATCATAAAATGAATCATAATGAATTGAGCAGTTTAATCAAAGTCATGAAGAGATACAATCACTTTATATGATGAACAGATTTAATTTAGGCTTTTGTTCAAACACATACATAGAGCGAATCACATATGGTAAACACGGAAGCCCATGCATGTGTCATATACATGCATCACGCACTAGAACAAACCTCATTGGTTCTCGTGCATGACGCACACATTTGAGCTTTACCAAACATGTTTGTGTTTACCATATGTGATGTGCTGTATGTATGTGCGTCGATCATTTTTAAGATGTAAATAAAAGCCTGAATTAAATCTGTTCATCATTCAAAGTGATCATATCTCCTCACAAGACTGCTCGATTCATATGGAATCCTTTCATATGAATGTCTCAAAGTGCAACCTCAGTGACAGATATAAGGCCAAATACAAGACTGTCTGTTATCTAGCTGTACCCAGCCACGGTAAGCACAAACAAATATGCATTTAAAGGAAGTCAATTTGATGTCTTCTTCCTGTGTTGGTTTGTGTAGGCGACAATAAGGGCACTGCCCTGTCAATCTGTCGTCGAGTGGGCATCATCACTGAGCAGGAGGAAGAGGAGGCTGAAGGTGGGCCGTATGGCAGCGGCCTCACAGGACGTGAGTTTGATGAGCTGCCTCCCCACCTGCAGCGGGAGGCCTGCCGCACCGCCCGCTGTTTCGCCCGCGTCGAACCAACTCACAAGAGCCGCATTGTGGAATATTTGCAAAGCCTAAACGATATTACAGCTATGGTAAGTTTTTCTAGATATGTTTGAGTGCAAAAGTGCAAAAAAAAATAAAATAAATCAATGAACCGCGTTGCTATTTTTTCTGTCCAGACGGGTGATGGTGTGAATGATGCCCCTGCTTTGAAGAAGGCTGAGATTGGCATTGCTATGGGCTCAGGCACGGCTGTGGCTAAATCTGCTTCAGAGATGATCTTGGCAGATGATAACTTTTCAACCATTGTGGCCGCAGTGGAGGAGGGCCGAGCCATTTACAACAACATGAAACAGTTCATCCGTTACCTCATTTCTTCTAACATTGGAGAGGTAGTCTGGTAAGTACAGACAGAAATACAGACTCTTATATATCACTCTTACTCTTAATATATTTACAGCTAAGTTCTTTTTTCGTTCTTGACTTAGTGGTAAAAAGAAATTAGAAATACCTTTGTAGCGTTATACTGTCAGCGAACATCCTGAGGGCACACAAGCTGCTGAAAGTGGAGTTTAGATGAAATATGTAAATATGTGCTGGGTGCTTTCAATAACAAAATAAACGCACAACAAAAATGACAGCAGTGAGAAAACAGCAATAAAAGAAAGCATTTGTTTATAGTGAATGTTTGCACAAGCTCTATAATTTGGCTCTCCAAACAAGTCACGTTTATTTATATAGCACTTTATACAACAGATTGCTTTACAGTATTAAACATGAAGTGTCACAGTATTGAACAGTGTCAGTGTCTCTTTCAATTACAATTACAACCTCATTTTCCACTATAAAGCAGCTCTCCAGTGTGTTCATGTTTTTACTCGCGGACGTCTGACCTCGAGGGACTGAACTGAAGAAATGAACTGAAGTAGATTTCCACATCAAAGAAGGCAGAGCCTTAGAGCCACACCTACCTTTTGTACAATTACCACCGACCAATGGTAGTTCGAAGGATTTTACCAGCCGGAGCGAACTATTCTGTAAAGTTCTCTTTGGCACACTGTTTCAAAATCCTGAAATGAACTCCAAACGAACTTCATTTTTGCCTGATTTTGTTTAAATGACGTCACACCAGTTCGTTCTTTGATTTCGCTTGAAGTATATCGGGGCCTTTAGGTAGTATCCAGAAGGCAATGAAACGCCTTCAAAACGCATGTAAAGGTGCGGCTTTTTTAGCATCATTTTGCTGATATTTTGCGGGGAAAAAAAGATTTATTGTCAATAGTGTAGCGATGTAAGAAGCTCAGCTCACACAGAAGTCAGATTTACGTCAGTTTTAACTGTTGTTTAACGCTGCGAATGTGTGTGACCAACTTGAACCTGTTGCGAAATCTGCATGGGGAAATCTTTCTCCCTTACTTGAAATTCCCAATTGTGCAGATTCCTATTGAAATATGCAGAGTATGCAGAGCCTGTATGCAGAGTACACACACTGCGTACCCTGACATCACCAGCGTTTCGATATGAATTCAATTGCCATGTTCTTTCCTCGATTCAAAGAAAGTAATAATGTTTCGTGACAGTCTCTCATGTAACGATTCAGTTAATCTACTACTGTAGTCCGTCTGTCTGATGAAAAGCAGTGGGTGCTGCACTTAGTGAATTAGTGTTTAGGTTGGGTGTTCACACAGAACGAACTGCAGTGAGCTGAATAAACACAGGGGCCATTTACACAAGATGCTTTTTTTGCTGTTAAAAATGTGAGAGATGCGTAATGTCTCGAGACGCGTTTAAGAAGTACACCATTTGATACACCATTTTAAAAACTCAACACTTAAGCACAAGACACTGAAAAAGCTGTGAAATGCAGCACAATGGTCAAATACATCCGTCTATTGCATGTTTATATAGAATAACAATTTAAAAGCAGCACTGGAATGCAAAAACACATTTTATGTGGTTAATTATATAGCCTGCTTAATAACTTTGCACGGTTTACAGTGTGACAGTTTTAATTAAGACAGGTAAATGTAAACAAACTTTGACTACTGTAAAGCTTTTTTCTTCTTCTGCATACCATGAATAAGAATCATGTGGCCGTACATTGTATCTTTCTCTCTGTCTCTCAGTATTTTCCTCACAGCTGCTTTGGGAATGCCTGAGGCTCTGATCCCAGTCCAGTTGCTGTGGGTCAATCTGGTGACTGATGGCTTCCCAGCTACTGCTCTTGGCTTCAACCCACCTGACCTGGACATCATGTCCCGTCCCCCACGCTCCCCTAAAGAACCACTCATTTCTGGTTGGCTCTTCTGCAGATACCTTATCATTGGCTGTGAGTCATTTACACACGTCTCTTCTTGTTATGGAGATTAAAAACTGTCAGTAGTGTATATAAAATAATGTTATTAAAATGAAGGATTGGTCTGGTTAGATCAGATGCTATAATACACAAATGCAGTCAATATTTTTGCAATTTACTTAATGACACACAAAAAAACATTAGTCATAATATATTAATATCCACTAGAGTGCAGGGTTTTCTTTGTGACATTCCTTGTTACAGAGTTGAACATGCTCTTAAAAAATGAACAGTTACATCACACAAGCAGTGCCAATGTGGTATAAATGTGGAATAGATCCATTTTGTACTCATGTGTCTATCATACAGCTTTGTGTGAGGTGTGCAGCAAGGATTAGATTTGGCCTGAGCCATCTGGGCCATTCCAATCCAGACATAATCAGCGATCACACCTATATTTATGTGCAATCTTTCACAGTTTTTTTGTTCAAAACTCTGTCCCACTTCAGTGTACTAGAGCGCATGTTAAGAATTAACAAAAAGACCAACTCAACAATGAATAAAAAGTCCAAATTTGGATATATATCATGTCAGTTTTTCCTTAAAGAAAACAATCTCTCAAATTAACTATACAGGAAACCCTGTCAGTTGGTACATTACTATTATATTAAAAGTTAATATTAACAACAAAGTCCAAATTCAATGGATTTTTAGACATAATAATCAACATTCAAATAAAAACATTTAAATTTCACATAAGGCAGTTTTTATATAAACTTTTGAGTGATTTATTAATCTTCTCCAATTTGTTGTTGAAATATAAACATTTAATGGTGATTGCTATAAATTGTTTTCATGACAGATTTGACAGATGAGTCATGATAGATTAGGGAACTACAGCAATCTGTTACATCACATTAAAGAGCATCAAAACAGTATTTATTGTTTGAATTTCATGATAAAACAAAATTTGAAAGCTGAGACTGTTTCATATCAAAAGCTTATTGGATGGGAGGTACACTAGAAGTAATAGTGAAGTTTTGATCACACATCAACAGAAAACAGCATAGACCAAAAGATCAAAAAATTGAAATTTAAGAATCGATATCGGTTCATCATAATGAAGATCGATTTAAAATAGATTTAATCAATATCGTCAACCCAGCCCTGGTAAACGCTAGTCGAGAGAACTGTCAACAGGCTACAGCAATCTATGCATGAACTTTCACACACTCTCTTTTAAATGGTAACCATGAATTAAAGTTAAAGAACCAATGAATTGACTCATTGGTAAAGTTCCATTTCAATCCCTTTATCTCTCTCTGTTTTGCAGGTTATGTAGGGGCCGCAACAGTTGGAGCTGCTGCCTGGTGGTTCATGGCAGCTCATGATGGACCAAAGCTCAACTACTACCAACTGGTAATAAAAAATAAAACCCCCAAAACACAATCACACACTGCAGTTTCTCTGAGTACCTCTTTGAAAAGGAGTTCTGAAGACTTGATGCATTAAATATAATTTTTGACCAAGTAAGCCAGTTCTGTAAATACATCTTCTCTTTGTTTTTTTCTATAGTCTCACTATCTGCAGTGCAGTGAAGGTCATGCTGAGTTTGCAGGAGTGCAGTGCTCAGTGTTCGAGTCTCCATACCCCATGACTATGGCCCTATCCGTGCTGGTCACTATAGAGATGTGCAATGCCCTCAACAGGTATGAGATTTTTAAGAAATGCTGTCATGACATAAAACCACCACTGGATGTTTTTATGGGGAGAATAGCATGTGTGTGAAGTTTTACTTGGTATATTCATGTTAAAGCTACATTCCTTGCATCCTTGCATCCATTTCATTATTCCAACACTATTTCATGAGAGAAATGACAGAGACAGAAAAGATGTGCTCTTTTGATTATGATATATTTGACAGTCATTCTTGAGAAAAAGCATGTCCTACAACTATACCTACTATTACGCTAAAATATTCTTAAAGATGCAATGTGTAGAATTTTCTGTCCGCTAGAGGTCGCTAGAGGCATATTCAAAACAAAGGCATAGCTTGATGACGCCAAGTTTGAGCGTGGAATCTTGGGACTTGTGGTCTTCACCTCACAGACGGTGGAAAATAATTGGGATAGGACTCGGGAAGAAATCATGTTCATGGATGCGATTATTAACGTTACTGTAGTATGAAGCAGAGCAGGACCGAGTGTTGTGGGAGCTGAATGAGGCCGCTGGAGCGATTGTTAACGAGAGACGAATGCAACACGCCGTGAGCAGCGGAACTTTTATTATTGACAGGCGACTCCTCACACGTCCCGGAGCCTTGGTTAAAATTGCAATTTTCTCACGATTTACAAATAGTAAGAAACATTTGGGATATTGTAAGTACTCAAGTGAACAAAATATATAACACTGGCCTAGTGGTTTTTGGATATTTTACTGCAAAATTCTTACATATTGCACCTTTAATGCAGATATAGCGTTACATTTGATTTTCTCTTTATTTATGATGTATCTCATGTATACACACTATATTGCCGAAAGTTTTGGGATGCCTGTCTTTACGTGCACATGAACTTTAATGACATCCCATTCTTAATCCATAGGGTTTAATATGGAGTTGGTCCACCCTTTGCAGCTATAACAGCCTCAGCTCTTCTGGGAAGGCTTTCCACATGGTTTAGGAGTGTGTTTATGGGAATTTTTGACCATTCCAAAAGAATCCATAGTAGGCCTACAAAGTAACAAAAATAATAAACCAGTGGGGTTTTTTTGCAATGACGATGACTTGAGATAAAAAATAAACAATTAAGTGTGCATATTAGCTGCCTGGTTGTTTTTAAATTCACTACAGCAGTGGTTCCCAAACATTTTACAGTTGCGTACCCCCTGCATTTAACCTTCTTCTGCGTACCCCCTCTCTTCAACTTAGACTGCTGCGGTCACACCTTTTCCATTAAGGAACAATATTTTTACCCTCAAACTGATTGTTCATTAAAGTGCTTTTTTTATTAACCTTTATAAATACCTTTATAAAATAAACAATGTTTTAAATTAAAAATGTCCAATAGAGAAATAAGCAATGATGTTAAAATGACATGATACTTTAAATATTGAACTAAAACCACCAGTAGGTGGCGCTAAGTCACTGTCTTAATGTCATCGAGTCATTCATTCATTCAGTAATGAACCAAGTGGCTGTATTTTTGAATAGGGTAATTGAAACATTGACTCTCATGATTTGTTCACAGTCACAGATTCGTTCACAAAACATTGCTGTGAGTTGCAGTTCTGCTGTGGCTTTCGTTGAAACTATTATTTTGTTTCGTTGGAACTATTATTTCGCAAAATACAGCAAACAATACAGTGTTTAAAATGTACTTCACTTAATATTACCCTTTTGTTTGTTGAACTGTTATATAAAATCAATGTCACGTTTGCAATCGTGGATATTTGGGAAAAATTGCATTTTTGCTTGTATAATATGTTATCAATATTAAAAACAAGAACGCACACAGGGCGCTTTTGTATCAAGAGAGTTTGAGTCTTAAATAAATCGAGACCAGCCTGTGCCCTAGGCTATTTGTTCTTCATGCTAGTAAGTGCTAAAACCCCACTTTTACTTTTACATTAGCCGCGTTTCCACCGAAATTAATTATTGTGGAGAACGGCAGTAGGCTAATGCAGCGCGATTTGTATTCTGCACGCAACTTCTCATATGCTGCTTGTGTGGATACAGTCAGTTTTGACAGCAAAAGGTGAGGTCATTTGATTAGATGTCATGTATTTGCAACATTTTGCTTTTTAGAAATGCATGCTTCGTTTTAATGTTATTTTAAAGTGGGGTAGAATTAAATGAACGGCAAAACTCAGCATTTTGTTTGCGTACCCCCTCTGTCACGTAGGCTACCCCAGTTTGGGGACCACTGCATTACAGGATTTGAGTAGAATATTTGAATATAACTAAATGTTGTTTCTATAGCAGCAACAATAAAGTTTACAGCAGCAAAGTCACTATATATAAATTTTGTCTTTTTACTTTTTACAATAGAAAAACATCTCGAGACTGGACTCAAGTACTACAGCACTACCTATCACGGTACCACGCTAGAATTTACTGTGCTCCTGAGAGCAACCTATTCTTTCACAAATGTTTGTAGAAGCAGTCTGCATTCCTAGGTGCTTGATTTTGTACACCTGTGGCCATGTAAGTGATTGGAACGCCTGAATTCAGTGATTTGGAGGGGTGTCCCAACAAGTATTGGAATGCACCTAGGACTGCTTCTACAAACATTTGTGAAAGAATGGGAGCTCAGTGAATTCAAGCGTGGTACCGTGATAGGTTGCAACCTGTGCGATGAAATCTTCGTGAAATTCCCTCACTACTAAATATTCCACGGTCAACTGTTAGTGGTATCATAACAAAGTGGAAGTAATTGGGAACAACCGCAACTCAGCCACGAAGTGGTAGGCCACGTAAAATCACAGAGCGGGGTCAGTGCATGCTGAGGCGCACAGTGCGCAGAAGTCGCCAACTTTCTGCAGAGTCAATAGCTACAGACCTCCAAACTTCGTGTGGCCTTCAGATTAGCTCAAGGACAGTGTGTAGAGAGCTTCATTGAATGGGTTTCCATGGCCGAGCAGCTGCATCCAAGCCTTACATCACCAAGTGCAATGCAAAGCGTCGGATGTAGTGGTGTAAAACACGCCGCCACTGGACTCTAGAGCAGTGGAGACGTGTTCTCTGGAGTGATGAATGATGGGTTTGGCAGTTGCCAGGAGAACGGTACTAGCCTGACTGCACTGTGCCTAGTGTAAAGTTTGGTGGAGGGGGGATTATGATGTGGGGTTGTTTTTCAGGGGTTGGGCTCGGCCCCTTAGTTCCAGTGAAAGGAACTTCAGCATACTAAGACATTTTGGACAATTTCATGCTCCCAACTTTGTGGGAACAGTTTAGGGATGGTCCCTTCCTGTTCCAACATGACTGCGCACCAGTGCACAAAGCAAGGTCCATAAAGACATGGATGAGCGAGTTTGGTGTGGAGGAACTTGACTGGCCTTCACAGAGTCCTGACCTCAACCCGATAGAACACCTTTGGGATAAATTTGGGAGACTGCGAGCCAGGCCTTCTCGCCAACATCACTGCCTGACCTCACAAATGCACTTTTAGAAGAATGGTCAGAAATTCCCATAAACACACTCCTAAACCTTTTGGAAAGCCTTCCCAGAAGAGTTGAGGCTGTTATAGCTGCAAAGGGTGGGCCAACTCCATTTTCAACCCTATGGATAAGAATGGGATGTCATTAAATTTCATGTGCACGTAAAGGCAGCCATCCCAAAACTTTTGGCAATATAGTGTATATATATACATACACACTACCATTCAAAAGTTTGGGGTCAGTAAGATTTTTTTTTTTTAAGAAATTAATACTTTTATTCAGCAAGGACACGTTAAAATTAATCAAATGTGACAGTAAAGACATTTATATTGTTACAAAAAATTATATATTTTAAATAAATGCTTTCCTTTTTAACTTTCTATTCAAAGAATTCTTAAAAAAACATGTATCATGGTTTCCAAAAAATATTAAGCAGCACTGTTTTCAACATTAATAATAATAAGAAATGTTTCTTGAGCAACAAGTCATCAAATTAAAATGATTTCTGAAGGATCACGTGACTCTAAAGACAGGAGTAATGATGCTGAAAATGCAGCTTTTGCATCACAGAAATAAATTACATCTGAATATATATTCAATTAGAAAATAGTTCTTTCAGTTTTTTTACTGTATTTTTGATCCAATAAATGCAGCCTTCAGAAACATTAAAAAATCTTACTGACCCCAAGCTTTTGAATAGTAGTGTATGACACATTATTTTTTGTAGCTAAAGCCAGGAAAAATGTTTTTTCTGAGAACATGGGGGGAAACAGGGAACTGAACAGATTAATCAAAAATAATTTCTGGTTACAAAAACTTTCTTTGTTGTCTGAATTATCCCAGTACTAAAGAATCAGTGTAAATATGTGATATTTTTATGTCTTGTGTGTCTAATACATAAAACATTAAACTAAATGTCATAAATAAAATTTATGTCTTTCTGAACAGTAATAATACTGAAAATGGCAGATCGTTCTACCTATGTTTGGTATTAAGACAGTTCTACAGGAGAGCATGGACTGCTCTTATTGTCTTTGTGTGCATGTGTGTTTCAGTTTGTCAGAAAATCAGTCTCTACTCAAGATGCCACCATGGTCAAACCCCTGGCTGGTGGGAGCCATCTGTCTCTCCATGGCCCTACATTTCCTCATCTTATATGTGGACCCTCTTCCTGTAAGTAAGAATCTGTGTGCCAGATATTTGAAAAGATGATGCAGGAGTATCTTAGAAAAATGCCTGGGCATAATTAAATAGGAATGTCTGAGTTTAACAGGTTGGGCATGTGCATGCCTGTTTCTCGGGAAACCACAACAAAAGTGGTTGCCTAATGAATCGAGGAAATGATAGATTTTGTTGCTCATTTCAATGGCTTCCACAAGAAATAACGGATATGATGGATGATAATACAGTAAATCATAACCCCCTCAGATTTTGTGGAATATTTGTGACTTTATCAATAGAATTATGCAATGCTAAGGAAATTATGTCATCTTTAAGTATGGAAAATACAGTATTCTGTCATTTACAATACCGTATAAAAAAAGTTGGGCTTGGTACGATTTTTTATTTGATCATAAATACAGTAAAACAGTAATATTAGAATTATTATTACTATTATTTTAATATATTTTAAAATACAATTTATTTCTATGATGGTATGCTAAATTTTCAGAAGCCATTATTCCAGTCTTCAATGTCACATGATCCTTCAGAAATCAGTCTAATATTCTGATCTCAAGTAAAATTTCTTATATTTTTTCAGGATTCTTTTATGAATAGAAAGGAAAAAAAAAACAGCTTTTCTTTGAAATAGAATATTTTGTAACATAATGTCTTTACTATCACTTTTGATCAATAAAATGCATCCCTGATAAAACTATTAAATTCTTTAAACAAATCTTACTGACCCTGAACTTTAGGTTCCAAAAAGCTGTATGACTTTCTTTCTTTGGTGGGACACAAAAGGAAGTTTTTTTTTGTTGTTTTTTTTGTTGATCTTTTTAATGCCAGGTTCAGACTACACGATATTTTGATCACTGTGTCAGATTTTACAATTTTGACTCCTAAAATCGTGTTGTGTTGTGTTGTGGACAAGAAACATGTCGTTGCTACCCGACCATTCATCGCGTGCCGTCTTTAACGACGTGCGTGCTGTCATCGAGAAGGCGGGACTATGGACTGACAGAAGGTGCCGTGAATAAACAAACAATGGCTAGCAATGTGTTTTGCTCTGTCTTGTTGTCAGAAAGCCCAAAAGTGCACATATCTAGATTGCATGGATATTTGGATTTCCTCCATAGAGAACTGAGGTAACATGTTTTATTTACTCTTTCCTTTCGGCATGTTTGAAGTCATGTAGGAAGGCGCTTCTGTGCTTCTGTTGGCTAGTGTCACACCCGTGACGGAACTTGTCGTGGACGACGGAGAAAAAAATTAAACATGCTAGTCTTTCTGTCGTGATGTCGTGAAGCATCGCAGACGCGGCATCGTTGTCGTCCACTATGATACACTTACACAAGCTGAAACGATCGAATCTTGTGCCCCGACGCCCATTGTCGTTTACGAATCCCCACGACACCCTACATCAAGCAGATCATGGCAAAATCTGGCTAAAATTGTGTAGTCTGAACCGGGCATAAGACTATCTTGGTCACTTTATAAAATGAATTAGGACTGGTACCATCAAACTTCAAATTACAAAAAAAAAAAAAAAAAAACACTAAAGTTTTATAAATGCTGTATATGACTCGTGAAGTCCTCAGAAGCTATACGATACATTGGCTTTATGTGAGGGATAGACCAAAATTTAAGATGTTATTTATTAAAAACTTAACATGCGTCCTGTCGCTCCTTGTGTTGTTCATGAGAGCAGATGCATCATATTTTTGAAAAAAATCATCCTTTGAGTTGAATCTTTTTAATGAATCCAATTCACTGCTTTAGTTCTCAACAATAATTTGTTCACTAAATCAAACTGATCTGGTTTCTGAAGTTCAGCTCGTATAATAATCTGTCCACTGAAGTTAACAGTTTATTACTCAAAGCTATTGTTTGGCATTTAATAGCATGAAAACAACTACTCCCACATTTAAAATTATGCCTATTGTGTTCCATGGAAGATAGAAAGTCAGACAGTTTGGAAAGACATTAGGGTGAGTAAATGATGACAGAACTTTCATTTTTAGATGAACTGTTCTTGTAAGTTATATCCGTTTCTGTTACTGTTTATCTCTGTAGGTCATATTTCAGATCAGGCCGTTGTCTTGGCCTCAGTGGGTGACTGTTCTGAAGATGTCTCTGCCTGTTATTTTGATGGATGAAGCCCTGAAGTTCTTGGCCAGAAACTACATAGAGCCTGGCAATGAGTTGCTGCTGGACGAGGACGGAAATGCTACCAGGGGAGTGATTGGCAAACTGCAGCGGGCATTTAGGGGTGTGTCCTGGTCATTTGTGCTCATCTCTGCCCCATTGCTGGTCTGGATCTTCAGCCTGGACTCAGACATAACCAATATCTTCTGGGATTAGAAAGAAGGAGTATGTGTGAGAGTCTATGTGTGTGTGAGTATGTCTGAGTCAGAGAGGCAGACAGAAAAGTGGATGATATACAGAAGCAGTGTATGCATCTAATGTAGAACGAATTTTGTGCTCAACATGAAAAACAGTATGAATGAAAAGTTACGGAGCCACTAAAGGGATATGGTGAAGGAAAAAAATATGAGACGGGAGGAAAAATTATATGTCCGTGCTTTTGTTTTCTCTTGCAAAATATTTGCGTTCCCCTGAGAAACTTTGCGTTCGCTCACAAAGAACACAAAAGTTTTGCGAGTGAACACAAAGTTCCCCAGGGAATAGAGCTGTCAAAAGTACCGACTTCGGTACCTATCGGTACTGAAATTTTAAAAATGTGACGCTTTGAGCGCTGTTGAGCGGATTCGTAAACCTCTGATTGGCCATTGTGTTCACACGCTCATCAGATATGTCTATGATTGGCTACAATGATCAACGCATGGATTGAAAGCGTTTTGAAAGCACGTTTGGGAGCGTTTGAAAGCAGGCGTCTGTCAGCGGACTGGTCCGAAATAGACACCTGCTTTCAAACGCTCCCATGTGTGTCTGTGTAAGCGCTCGGTGAAGAGCGTCTATTGATGACATATCCGATGAGCCGTGAACACAATGGCCAATCAGAGGTGTTTACGTTTACATTTTTAAAATTTCAGTACCGACTAGGTACCGAAGTCAGTACTGACAACATTACCAGGGAACGCAAAACACTTGCCAATGGAAAGCAAAAGCATTTAAACATATTTTTGCCTCCCACCTCATAATTTTTCCATCACCATGTAAAGGAGCTCCGTAAAAGTTAGAGCAGGACCAGGACAATCACAGATAAATGAATGCTGGGAAAAGCTAGGGGCAGAGGGAGAAAAATTAAATTCAGTCTTATAAAATGGCAAGTGATGTGCTTATGACCAACTACTTCAGCCTTCCATGTGTCACTGGTTTTGCATTTTTTTTTTTTTTTTAATTATTTATTTTTTGAAAATGAGTTGAAAATGCACATATGTCTGTATTACTTTAGGCCTGAAATTTTAATACAATTTTAATTTTAGCTATTTTTATTTATTTATTTTTTAATTAGTTGCCTTTTAAAGGTTATACTTGTGTAATTTTTGTATTACTAACGTCACCAAACGGAAATGCCATATGTTTGCTTAATCAGCCCGAACGGGTGAGACATAACAACTAACCATTAGCATGAATTTAGCAGCACTATCCCTTTGACTGACCTATCAAACACAGTGGAAACTTTGTTTGGTGCTGCTATTGCCACAGAAATGACACACTTTCCCTAAAGAAATATGGCTAAAACACCCCACAACCATTGCAATTATCTGTCAAAGAATTTTTCCATGATAAATCACATTTTAACCACATTCTGCCACATACATTCAAATGTTTGTTGGGCCTTAGCCATTTTTATTAAATGTTTAGAGGTTATTAAGAGGTTTAGAGGTTTTTAAGTCAAAGGGAATTGGAAAAGTAAATATCCCAGGAAGAGATTTCAAAAATGACTTTTTTTTTTTTTTTTTAAATACCAAGTTCCGTAAGTTATTTGTTTAACATTACTTCACTTGTGCTTGGGGTAAAATACTCTTTTTTTTAGCAGCATACAATACTCTTGTTTCCGGTGTTTTATATTTACTACTTCTTTGGTACCATTTTTTTTTTTATCAAGTCACAATGTCAATCATCTCTATTTTGGCATGCCATTCATTTTAATTTCCTCAAATTCCCACACTCCAAGGGATGTGACCAAAAAAAAAAAAAAAAAAAAACCTTTAAGTATCTTACCTGGAACATTTCCTCGTCATTTTTGAAGATTTTTTTATTTGGATACGCCAGCTTATACCATGAGTAATTTAAACTGGTCATACAAGTCCCATAGCATGCGGTGTCACATTTCATTCCCTTTTTTAGGGGGTTGGGGTTTTGGAACTTTCACGCTCACGTTGAATCATTACTTTCAAAATGACAGTGGGGATTTTTACAGATATTTTCATTGTGACTGTTTTGTTTTTTATTCATGCTTGTATGGCAGGGAATGTTGTTTTGTCTGCCTTTATCCTTTAATACGACTCTTGTTTCCCATGAGTCTGACCAGCTACTATTCATTGGGGACAATTTATTGCTTATTAAGACCAAACATTATATCAGGTGTCCAGTTATCATACTACGCTTATCAGATGGATGCTGAAAACGTTTGGCAATAACATCTGTAATTGATCAGAGCCCAAAAAAGAAAGTTTCAGGATCGGTTGTTGTTAAGAACAGAGCGATTAAGGTTTCCATTTCCATACTAAGATGTCAAGTTCTCGGGGGGGGGGGGGAAGGGAAATGTTCAAGTTCATAACCTGTTTATTTCATGTCTTTATCCTTTTGGTCATTGTTTCAATCATCTATCTGAGTCTTATTTTAATGTTTGCTTTTTTTTCATTGAAAATCATTCCACAAAAAGGAGCTTTATACAAGAATGAAAATCCTGTTCGTTCTATTTGTCATTTAGATTCTATTTATTTCCTACTTCTTGAAAAAGACATTGAATTTTGTAGTATTTTGTTATTCATGCAGTTGATACCATAATTGTCATTTAATCGCTGTTCCATTGACAGGGAAATGGAAACTGCTTCATGAAATGGAAAATAAACTCTTGATTTAAAATTCTTTAGCTGTGTTTGTGTCTTGTAGCATTTTGAAACATTTGATGAAACAGATTGGATAAATACTACTGTAAATAATAAAATGTAAAACATGATTATTTTTTTCAAAATTTTTTTTATTGAACTATATATTTATATTTATCACAATAAAAAAAAAAATACATATTTTCAATTTGTACCAGAGTTCAGGTGCACAAACAATGTATAAAACATATCATATAAAAACATATAAAAACATTAATGATAAATTAATTAAATGATTAAATGATAAATAAAAATATAAAGTTTATAAATATAAAAGTGGCAGGATACTTTTTAGCTTTTTAAGACACTTGAGGACACACATGTTCCATTATTTGAAAACACACCCCAATGACCTGATTCTCAAAAGCTCTAGTTCTGTCCCACAAAGAGAGTTGTTGAATTTCCAAGGGGCACGAGGGTTGTGATATATTGCACGTTTTTTCGTCTTCTGAGCACATGTGCATCTGCAAATACAAAGACACATTGCAACTCATCTTGTGTAATATTTGCATATACACTGCATTCATCTATAACACTTTTCATTACCTGTAAGTTATTAATTAGGCCTTGAATTTCATTCTTGATTTTAAGGCCATCTTGTTGGAATGCCACATCACAGTCATAGTAATCACCAAGTTTCTGTAAAACTGCACACTTTGTCTGAGAAAAGAACAAATGCATATATTGTCAGAGATAGGACAGTGGCTAAACACTTTCAATTAACCAAACTGTACCGGATAGCTAAAAGGAACAATGTCAGCCAGACTAACTTACCTCTCTAAAGTCATTTTCAGTAGAGATGCCACTGCTTGCACTTGAAGTAGGTGTGAACTAAATATACAAATGGAATTATCATTACATTAAAAATGAACTAAAAATAGACTAAAATCAATGACACGCGTACTTACATTTTCTGTGGTCAACATTTCTCTTATCCTGTCAACCTGCAACCTTATATTTGAGCAGGTGTCTATAATGGGTGCAAAGCTGCCAGACTTCACACACAGCATCATAAGGAAGGCATAAATCATAAAATGCACTGTAAAACAAAACCCATGCATGTTCATCAACAGAAAGCTCATACACTGACAAAGCAATGATATTCCAAGTAATTCATTCATTTACTTAATCATATAAAGTCTTACTTGTATCTCCTTGGTGTCAAACACAAATTCTGTGCTGGTAGTGTTTTAGAGTTGGGTACCCTGTCAGAGGTCAACTTCTTCTGCACGGCTTCCTGGCTCTCCATCTTATATATCTTGAGGTTCTATCCTCTTTCAACACATACTTACACACTTCCAGGACTGGACTCAAAACTTTCATAGAAAAATCCTGAAGAGTCATCAGATTTCTCACCAGGCTAGAAAGTGTACGCTTATTCTGTGTGGGTGTGTTCTAGGACTGATTGGACATGTCTCAACGCTATTGTTAATTCGTTAGAATTTCTTTTTAACTGATCCCTCCTGTAAGCTTACTGCTTGTCACTTCCTCCTGGGGAACTATTGGAAATGATGTAATTCTGCATAGTATTCCCAGAAAATTTAACTACTTCAGTTTGTCTACTGCTCAAACAGGTCAGTGGATGACACCACAAATCTCTGGCACACAAACTTTTGGATGATTGGTCAAATTTGTGTTATTTATTCTTCAATTAAAACTTTTATTTTTCAATTTTTAATATATTTTTTATTTTATTTTTGCAGTAAAGCAGGAAATTGGGCTTAAGTTAAAGATACTAAGTTTCTTGACTGGCAGATCTCAGGTGGAAAAAAAATTGCAACATGACATTCCGGTTCCTTTCAGATCTTTCTTCTGGAACAGCCGTGTTAACAGCACTGTAACCTTTCTGAAAAAGCATGATAATGGCTGTCCTTTGACTTTCTGCCACAGCACTATATAAATTGCTTTGACATCACTATTTGGTACGGCAATGCACTGCACATTTTATTGTACATTTGTATAATGCACAGTATTCATTTAAACATGCATTACACTTCATATTTTGTCTGTTATGCTATTCATACATCCATATGGGGATATGGGTCATCTCCACCAATATTCAAATTAACGGTCAACAAATATGCTGGTTCTCAATCTTTTTCCACTAGTAAGGTTACAGCCTAGTAAAGTAACATTACTCATTTATTATTACCAACCCCAAGCCTATAATCCTTAAAAAATACATTATTTCAACCCTGCCATCAGTTTAGTTTATAAATGATACGTTTTGTATACATATAATATGGAATAATTATAGTAGTAAATAGTAACACTTACTTGTGATGTGCTTTGTAATAGCCAACACATTATAATTATATATATTTTATACACTATAATATTATTATAATGTGTATTGTGATATATATCACACAAATTAAAATAAATTTAATAAATTAAAAATGAATAACTCTTAAAATAATTTTTGTATATTTATATATAATATACATTAGGGGTGGGAGAGAAAAAAATCGATCCATTGATGCATCGCGATTCTCTCTCCGACGATTCCGGATCGATTCTGAGAATTTCAGAATCGATTCTGAGCTTATAGTTTTTAACGAGATGCGCGATGACGCCGAGTGTGCTTTAGAAACACCCGGATTCTGCTTGCTTCCAATTCCTCACACACATACACCACTCGAATCTTCCGCAAAATAATCATTCATAAAGTTCGGAAAGGTTGAAGCGAAATACAAAGGACATTCGCGGGCTTCACTGCACAGGATGGCCTGTGAGAGACGCGCGCTTTGTTTGATGTTACACTTACACATGCAGTGCGCGGTCTCACCCGCCGGTATTTTCCTTACAAATGCTCTACGAAGTCATCATTTATGTCGTTTGAAATGCAGTGGACTTATATATTTAATACATGAAACTCAGAATGCTGCTTTCAATATCAAATGCTGACGCATTTTTTTGTGAAAAGTGCTCGCGCATGCGGCTGTGCGCGACTCCGTGTATGTGGTTTAATGCACTTGCGTCTCAAAATGGTTTTATAACGCAAAATTAATGTAAACACAGCCAGTAATGTCTTAAGGGATTAAACGCAAAGGACAAACCACATTACTTCTAATATTTCAAAAGAGATGCGTGCGTGAATGCAGGTTATTAGAGCTCCTGCCGTCTACAGATTGAATTTAGGCTTTTATTCACACATAAACATTGATCAGCGAACATAAACAGAAGCTCAAATGCTTGATGTGCGAGAAGAACAAACCTCATTGTTTCTTGCAGGAAGCCCAAACGAGCTGCGTGACACCAAAGAATGAACCCCACTGGTTCTCCCATGTCTATCAAGCATGCTTGTGCTTATGTTTACCATAATTTTTGCTTTTGTGTGAGCTAACTTTAAGGGCCCAATCATACATCCGGTACAATGCAAGGCCAGGCGCAACGCAGGTGTTTCAGCCCAGCACAGTTATCATTTTCACGTCCAGCGCCCACGCTGTTTAAATAGCAAATGCACTCAAACCAGTCTGTTCACCCATGGGTGTTCTGGTCTAAAAAAGAGGTGTGTTCAGGTGCATTGTTGGCGTGTTGCTATTTTGAGGCAACTGAAAACAACTGCGCCATTGACCAACAAAAACCTGGTCTAAAGTCAATGGCGCAGTATTTTTATTTTTTTGTTATTTAAAGGGCGTGTTATGCCCCTATAGACGGGTGCACAATGCACGTACACTCTGCTTATTACACACACAGGGACCAATGATGCCAACTGCTTTCAACTGAAAGTAGCTAAAACGGTAGCTAAATGTCACTAGATGACATCATAATGGCAAATTCATTCATATATAGATTCATTGATCTATATAGAGAATAGAGATCAGTGGGCAAAATAGTAATCTAGATAAAGTTAGTCCAAGAAGTTTCTAAATTTGTCCCTAAACTTTTGAAAAAAGTATCAAAAGGGGCGGGCAAGTCACTAAATCTAGTGACAAAATCCCTAAATTGGCAACACTGACAGGGATGCGGGGCAGCACACAAACATGCCAAATATTAAAAATAAAAGGATTACAATGTAAAAGATTATTATTGTGTAGGCTACATAAAGATAAATATGACAACATGTCATAACTGATAGTCATTGCATATATCAGAATTACCTATTTGCAGTAGGCCTGATGACGAAAGAAATTATTTCACCAATCGTGGCAATACACACACGTATTTGAAGGTTGAGGGTGTCTATATTCCATGTAAATAGCAATCAGCCATAGTGCAATCACACCTGGCTTTTGAAGGAAATGGGAGGTGACACTCTGATTAGTTTATTGCACATTACACCAAAAACACACCATGACTCATTAAAGGATTAGTTCACTTTCAAATGAAAATTACCCAAAGCTTTACTTGCCCTCAAGCCATCCTAGGTGTAAATGACTTTCATCATTCTGACGAACACAATCGTAGAAATATTATTAAATATCCTGAGGCAGTATGCATCACCAAACTAGTATGAGCTGAAGAAAGTGCCTCCATCCACATCCATCCAATATAAACATATTCCACACGGCTCCGGAGGGTTAATAAAAGCCTTCTGAAGCAAAGCGATGCGTTTGTGTAAAACAACAACAACATATTAACCAAGTTATGAAGTAATATATCTAGCTTCCACCAGACCGCCTTCCGTATTCAAATTACGGAAAAAAACTGAACTGGTGTCGCGTCAATTCCGTAAGTTGAATAGGGAAGGCATAGAACGTACAGTGTAAGCTTTTTGAAGAATACGGAAGGCGGTCTGGCGTAACTTGTTAAATATGGATTTTTTTTTTTTTTTTTTTTTTTACAAAAACGCATTGCTTCGCTTCAGAAGGCCTTTATTGACCCTCCGGAGCTGTGTGGAATATGTTTATGATGGATGGATGTAGATGGAGACACTTTCTTCAGCTCATACTCGGTTTGGTAACGCTTAGGCCTACTGCCATTATAAAACTCGGATGCCACAGGATATTTATTAATATTTTTATGATTGTGTTCGTCAGAAAGAAGAAAGTCATATTCACCTAGGATGGCTTGAGGGGGAGTAAAGCATGGGGTAATATTCATTTGAAAGTGAATTAATCCTTTAAGAGACTTGGTACAACTCTTTTGGACCGTGCGCCTGGCACGCTGTCCATTTTTTCCGTCGTTAAACTAGTGGATTCGGACACGTGACCTGCGCCCTGCGTTTCAGACCATGCGCTTAGATCGTTAAAATAGGGCCCTAACAGTTTCAACGTGGCTTTGAAAAAAGACACAAAATAGAAGTGCACCACCCATGATTTCTCACCAGTGGGCCTAGTACAACATTAATTTATTATTTGGGTAATTTCATATAGAAGACAAAAAAATCTCACCACAGCCAACTAACCAAAGTTTCGGCGGTTTGGCCACACGAGGGCGCCGCTGACACTGTGAGTGATCTTGCAGGCGTCTACGCTAACAGTCTCGTGTGCTCTCTCGGAAACATCCATAAATTGAGTTTTCGTTTTGAAAGGTGGGGAGGAGGGTCAATGCCGGGAGCCATTTATAGACAAAAAGAGCAGGGAGAGAGAAAGAGCATACAAAACTTGACATGTCCTTTTCAGTTTGTACAAACGTGCAAGTACAACCTGGAGTGCACGAAGAGAAAAACGCTAAATTATAGCACCACGGTTTGGAAAGGATACCAACACTGAAGAAAACCAGACACATGCCATTGCTATAAATAACAGTACATAAGACATTGGTAAGTTTACTCTCTCCAAGCTTCCAAGATTTTGGAAACTTGTTTTAAGAGCCAAGTTGATAAATCAATGCTCAGTTTTTGCAAACCACTTAAAAAATAAATAAATAAATAAATAAAGATTTGTAAATACATTACTGACAACAGTTTTTTCTCATTGTCAGTTAATTTTCCTAAGATGCACGTACTTTTGTGGGATAAAAACCGTACTTTATAAATGTCAAAATTGACTGCGTTATCTCATTGCTTTTTGATCTTGAATTGTGCATATGAAATTATATATTTTAGTAATCAGATTGTGTTTTGTGTCGTGCGTATTCTCATTTAATTACATTTAAATAGCATGTCAAATTACACAATCCAATGCAAGAATGAACATGTATTAATTTAATTATGACCTTTTACAATTATCAGTGGTCTCGAGTGCGCGCGTTGTTTTTTCCTTTAGGAAACTGAAGTGCGCACGCGGCACTTCCAGTGAGCTGCTGAGCACGCGGTAGCAACTGTAGCCGGTGTGAAGGAAACAGCTGTTTGTGTGTGTGTGTGTGTGTGTGTGTGTGTGTGTGTGTGTGTGTGTTGAGTTGATCTGAGCTGAGCTTAGCGTCATTACTTTGTGTGTGGTCCTGAACTAGTAAACCCTACTTTATGGGGACAAAATGTCCCCAAAAGGATAATATACCAGAAGTCTTTGATCTTGTAGGGAGATTTTGGTCCCCATGAGGAAAAAAATCATATAAATCATATTACATTGTTTTTTGAAAATGCAGAAAGTTTTCTGTTTGGAGGTAGGGTTGGGGATAGAATATACAGTTTGTACAGTATAAAAACATTGTCTATGAAAAGTCCCCATAAAACATGGAAACCCAACATGTGTGTGTGTGTGTGTGTGTGTGTGTGTGTGTTGAGTTGAGCTTCATTACTTACTTTGGAAATCTGCTTTTGACCTTTTGTAACTCAGTTCATCTTGTCTTCTTGAGTGGAAGTATTTCATCATAGATTGTCCCGTAACAAAAATATGTTTTAAGAATGTTCATCCTGTATTAAGTTATGAAAACAGCATTTCTTAATGTTCCCTAAACATTAAAAAAGTCCAGTTTTTTTTTTTAATGTTTTAAAACTTTTTTTTTTCTTGGCTATGCAAACATTCAGGGGAACATTTAATTTGATCACTGTGCAAACATTATGGAAACATAAAATGTTACTTTTAAATGTTCTCTGAACATTCTGAAACATTTAAAAAAAAATATTAGATGAACATCCAACTAAAACAATTCAGAAAACTATCCATATATAAATAATGTTTTTGTGCTAATGTTTTGAGAACATTATTAAAGACCAGATAACTTTGAATGAACATTCTGTTAACTTTACTGGAAGAACATTTGTTCATAACTGAGAGAACCTTGACAGAACCTTATTTAAAGTTCTGAGAACGATCCCTGTAAGCTGGGGTTGCATAATTAGTTCAACTTTTTAATTGTCCATTAGGTAAACACTTTTGTATGGAGCCAATAAAGGGACATGGTGATGGAAAAAATATGAGATGGGAGGCAAAATATATTTCAATGCTTTTGCATTTGCTCGCAAAGAATGAAAAGTTTTGCGAATGAACACAAAGTTTCTCGGTGAATGCAGCATTTTGCAAGCAATTGTAGAGTTTTTTCATATTTTATAGTTAGCATTGCTGTCCTGTACAAAAATGTGTTAAAAGAACGTTTTCATATTTTTAGAAATCCCAGAGCAAGCATGGAAAATCTGAGAAACCCTATTACAGCATGGAAAAATGAGGTCTTGGGGTTAAGTTGCACCAGGGAAATAAAATATTTGTGTTCAAGGTTACAAATTAGAACAAGAATATAGATAAGTTGTGCTTCTCATCAACAGTAAGCGAGTCATATGTTGATTCAGTAGCTGATCTGATAGATTCGGTGTGTTTATTCAGTGAAGGGTTTGACAGACTGATTCAAACCTGTAACTCCTGTGGCCTGTTGCACGAAGCCGGTTTCAGTTGCTACCCAGGCAAGTTAGATTAGTTTGAGATCTGGATCAGTTTGAGATCTGGATCAAACCTGAGTTTACCGAGAATGATTATACCGAGCGTTGTGAGACCGCTGAACCTGACTGAAACCAGGTTGGATTTATCTGGATTTGTCAACACTAAATCTATTCTGAAACTCAGAGTTTGCTCAGCTAGCTTCATGCAGCAGGCCTCTCAGTTTGTGCACTTGGTGAAGTTCACAAACGTGATTTCAGGAGGAGTGCACCCATCCAATCTTTCAAATAACTGCCAGAGCATATAAGCAGCCACTCACCTTGCTCTGACATCAGCTGTTTTGGCATCCCTCCACCTCCCCAATTCCACCAATGTAATTTAGGCATCTTGTTACCATACTCCTCTTCCAAGCACTAGTAGTCCCACTGGGGGTTATATCTAAGCTCGAGTTAAAGCTGGTTCCTCGAGCCCCTTATTAGCTTAAAGATTATATGATCAAACGAACTCGTGAATTAAATTCACAACCGCATACTTAGCATATTACTACTCTTACTATTTCTGCCATAGAAAGATTTGGTAAATGTAGTACGAGTTGTATTGGCTACTAGTATGCGGTTCCAAATTTAGCAACTGGCTCATACTAATAGTCTGAATCAGACTAAACAGGTCACACTTTTTGTAGAGCGATGTGGTGTTTCATGTCAGAAATATATAGATGCAAATTATGCCATCAGTGAACTTGTTCAGAATTTACTTGACTCATATTTTTTATTTTACTAAATCAATTGAAATTGCAACTTTTTGTTTTTAGATGTGCTGTATATCAATAAAAAGTGTGTGTTTGGTTGAGTTATTTGAAAAGGAATTAAAGGTGCAATATGTAATATTTTTGCAGTAAAATATCCAAAAACCACTAGGCCAGTGTTATATATTTTGTTCACTTGAGTACTTACAATATCCCAAATGTTTCCAACTATTTGTAAATCGTGAGAAAATTGCAATTTTAACCAAGACTCAGGGACGTGTGAGGAGTCGCCTGTCAATTGCGTCATACCCGCGTTACCCTCAGTTTCCGGTTTTATTTTGTAAAAACCATGGAAACACCAAAGACACTTTAAAATATCACGTTTTAATAGACAAGGGAACAACTGTTTGGTTACGTTTATAGACAGAAAACTAATTATTGTTATATAGCTCAACACGTTTAGTCTTACTGTTATTTTTTTGCAAGTACCATGCTTTACCATGCCTCAGAGAAAAACACTATTTTGTGAAGTAGCTAACATAGCATAATCAGATGCAGCTTTATTTTTAGTAACAGTAATACAGAATTTTCTCCATCATACAATACGTTTTAAAATTAATTGCATGCCATTTATCAACACAAGCCATCCAGCATTTAATATGATATTCTAAAATCGGTCTAGCTGACTGCAGTATCTCAAACAAGTGTCTCACAGCAGCCACCGAGCGAACGCACAGAGTAACGTTATAACACCATCTTCAACACACTCAAATGTATGTAATATGATAAACGGATCTGTGTTACCTCATACTCATGACCGGAAAAGCTGAAGCGGCGCCGGCGACTGTGGCATAATAAAAGTTCCGCTGCTCGTGAGGCGTGTGTTGCGCAATTGCTCCAGCGGCATCGTTCAGCTCCCACAACACTCTGTCCTGCTCTGCTTCATACAACAGTAACGTTAATAATCGCATCCATGAATGTGATTTCTTCCTGAGTCATATCCCGGTTGTTTCCACTGCCCGTTGAGGTGAAGACCACATGTCCCAAGATTCCGCGCTCAAACTTGCCGTCATCAAGCTACGACTTTGTTTTGAATAGGCCTCTAGCGGACAAAATTTTTACATATTGCACCTTTAACTCGAACAGGGAACAAATGCTTTTTCTGTTTGAATGAAACTAAATTGAGAATATATTTTCGCTGAATAAACATTTGTACAGAAACAGTTCATCACTTCAACTGCCTATTCTTCAATATGTCTGCCAATAAATATTCCTTTTGGTGTTCACAGTTAGATTTATCACACACACACACACACACAAAATTGTTTTATAAGATGAATTATAGCATTTATTTCTGACATTACTGTTAAAATGATCTGGTTTGGATATAATGTACAACAGGATCCAAGTTCATATGAGTGTTACTGCAATGTTTATTCTATGTGTTGGTGAAATCAGATAAGATACTCATGGTGTGCCATGAAGGTCTGTGACTATTTCTGGTGTCAGCAGGTCAGGGGGTGTGTGGACATGTGCTCTATGGATAATAAAAAATACTTCAGCCTCTTTTATCCATGTGACGAGGACAATTATTAAAAGCTGAGTTCAGAACATAAACAAATATAAATCATATGTAAACTCACAGATTGCAATGATTTGGGTGACAGACGCTTGAACTTCGTCCTAAATCACAGTCTCGTTCCATTTCATTTTGCAATATAGATGTGTGCTGTTCAAGAATGTGCTGAACAAAGAGGGCAAGTACTGACATAAACTTGTAACAGATCTGTTTCCAATGGGCTTTCCCCCCTGAATTCTTCTCATTTCTGCTGTCCACATACAAGTATAGTGAATAAACCTTGCTGTCCTGAATGAGTGCCGGTTCTTGGTGCAAAAAGGTGTCTATTCATACTTGCTTACATTTACATTTGTGGTCTTTAGTACACATTCAGGCATGAATGAGTCTCAGATGCAGGCTGTTTATTTTCATGAATGTTTTGTGTATAAAACTTTGGGCAAGTAGGGTCTAAAAGTGTACATCTCTAAAGACTTGGGCAAAAGTGTAAAATTGTAACATTCTAACTCATTCAAACCTTTTTTTTTTTTTTTTTTTTTTGTTGAAGTAAATTTGTTCTAGTCTTGTACAGTATGGTCAAACACATTTTGTTATGCCTACTATCTGGAAAAACTGAAAAGGTTAAACAAATTTAAATTTACGGTATATTATGATATTAATCGTTCAAATGTTGAACACCTAATTTATTAAAGAAGAGGCAGCACTCTTCTGTTGTCATTTTGTTTTTATGAATTAAGAATAGTCCTGTTCTGAATGTACAGTATTAAATTGTTGTATTAAAATTAGGGATGCACCGATACCAAGCTCATGTACTTGTACTCGTAAAAATACCGCCGATACCAAAGACCGACACCTCACGTGACATAACTGACAGAATTTTCCGTGCACAGAGACACCGACGGCAGCAGCAGAAACAATGTCAGCCTCAGAGGTGTGGAAATACTTAAAAAGGAATGATGACAACCCACACATTGCGAACTGCATGCTTTCAATCACAATTCGTTATCGATTAGTGAAGGCGGGATAGGCGGAATCGCGCTGAATGACACAGACCAGAAGCGCTCCCTCTCGCGCGCGCTCTCTCTCTTTCTTGCGCACGATCCCAGTTCTCTCAGACAGCGCGCGATCAGTTCTCCTCGCGCCTGAATGGTCAAATGCACACATAGTTGTCAAAATGTCCATAGTGTGGAGTATCTCACGTAAATATAGTCGGTTATGGCTTTAAGTGGATGTAAACATTTGGGTGAAAACAGAATATGTGTCAGTATCCATGGATTCGGTCTTAAAGGGACCGTAGCCTATATTTGTCATTAATGTTAATAAAACAACAATAGATGTTAAATAAATGTATACATGGTAAATAAAACTACTGTATCTGAATAACAAGTTTATTTAATTTGTATCTCTATAGTATTTGTTGTACTGTTTGTAAATTTCATTTTATATAACAACAATTATATATATTGGTAATTATGCCCTTTGAAGGTTATTGGACACTGTGAAATTTTTGTTCTTTAAGTTTGTGACAAGCACATAAAAATGATTACTTTTTTCATTAGAGTAATAATAAAGAAGCTGTCCTACATTCATTAGTCTCACTGTGTTGTGCTTGGAAAACTGCAACATCACCAAAACAAAGAGAGAGAGAGAGAGAGAGAGATTAATAAATGTATAGGCATCGGTACCGGTATCGGCGAGTACTAGAAAAAAAGTATCGGTACTCGTACTCGGTCCTTAAAAAATGGTATTGGTGCATCCCTAATTCAAATCATGTAAACTTGCTCCTTATTTGTGGTTTCTTTCATTCTCCAGTGCAATGGCTCCACCACTCTCGCAGGCCTACAGGAGGCGCTGGTGGATGGCTGTCACATCAATCATAGAAAATCTGCTCTTCTCTGCTGTATTGTTGGGTTGGGGTTCCCTCCTTATCATGCTGAAGAACGAGGGCTTCTACTCACACCTGTGTTCAGGTACATGGTTAGAACACATCCATCCTGACAGGCAAAGTCTTACTTGAAGTTGCTACTAGCAGTTTTAGGAAACAGCAACATGTAAAGTAGCCTATTTGACTACCTGATTCTTCTTCTGAAACTATTAGGGAATGTCACAGAGGGTCACACTAACGCGAGTTTAACGGGGCGGACGGTTTGGCTGAGCTGTATTGAACAGGAGGAGATTCTAAATCTGGGCTTCACGATTGGATCGTTCATCATCAGCGCAGCCACTCTGCCACTAGGTGTCCTGATGGACAAGTTTGGGCCACGTCCAATCAGATTGTTTGGCAGGTAAGAGACATACAGCTATCAGTATAAAACTTGAAAAGTCCTTAGAGATACTAATGCTGAATGTTGGCTTGACAAGTCTGGCCTGAAAGATTTTAATGAAGACTTTAAAGGGTTAGTTCACCCAAAAATGAAATTTCTGTCATTAATTACTCACCCTCATGTCGTCCCAAACCCGTAAGACCTTCGTTCATCTTTGGAACACAAATTAAGATATTTTTGATGAAATCTGAGCGTATCTGAGCCACACATAGGCAGCAACGACATTGCACCTTTTGAGGTCCAGAAAGGTAGTAAAGACATCGTTAAAACCGGCGACGTGACTACAGTGGTTCAACCTTAATGTTATGAAGTGACGAGAATACGTTTTGTGCACAAAAACAAAACAAAAATAACTACTTTATTCAACAAATTCCTCTGTCCTCTGTCATACTGCTACTCTATTTTCATTGCAGAGCTTCAGTGTTTACGTCCGAACGGCGGCTCAGTATTGGTCAGTATTGGCTCTGGTCACGTAAGCAGCACGATGCATACGTGTGATGCTGACACAGGAGCCGGCCAATACTGAGCCTGATGTCTTTAGTACTTTTCTGGACCTCAAAAGGTGCAATGTCATTGCTGGTTATGTGTGGATCAGATACCCTCAGATTTCATGAAAAATATCTTAATTTGTGTTTAGAAGATGAATGAAGGTCTTATGGGTTTGGAACGTCATGAGGGTGAGTAATTAATGACAGAATTTTCATTTTTGGCTGAACTAAGTTTGAAGGCGTTCATCTGCAGCGCGTCTGCTGCATGTGAACATGATATTTTATAAATATTAATCACTACTCATGCCCTGTAACCCACATCATGGTCACTTCCTCCAACTCTCTTTTTTAATGACTCTTGTAGTTCGTGTTTTGCATTTTCCATGGCTTTGATTGCAGTCGCATCTTATAATCCAAAAGGTCAGTAGTACTGCTTATTTATGCTTATTTTATTGTTAAATGAACATTTATAACTTTGAACAAACTATGCAGAGTAATATGCAGATAAAACATACATAGATGTATTAAATAAATTATATATAATATATGTGCACTGTATAATGTGTTTATATTTATATATTTATTTATTTTAATTCATTCCACATGTCTATAATTAGTGAATCTGCATTTTTAATGTAAGCATTGTTTCTGCTTTCCCTCAGTGTTATCATCTCTAATATTTATTGCTGTCTCCATGAATGGGTTTGGAGGAATCTGTCTAACCTTCACTTCACTAACAGTAAGAGACACATGTTCACACAAATATAAAATACACCATAAAAATTAGACTGACTTACATCAGCATTTTCACTCAGCTATATGGTGCTTACGTCAGTTCAGTTATTATACTGTATATACCCAAGATAACTATCATAATGTTAACTATGCAAAGTTGCCATTTGACCTGAAGGTTTCTGAGGTCCTCTTGAATTTTCATATTCTTATTGCCTGAACACTGTTTGTTAGTGGGTGGTGGTCATGTTGACTCTGTATTGCTGTTTAAGTGTGTGTGTGTGTGTGTGTGTGTGTGTGTCTATATATACACTTCTAGTCAAAAGTTTGGAATAATTAAGACTTTTTAATGTTCTTGAAAGCACTCTCTTATGCTCACCAAAGCTGCATTTAGATAAAAAAATACAGTAAAAACAGCAATATTGTGAAATACTGTATTATTACAATTTAAAATGTTCTATATCTTAATATTTTAATAAAGTTGAATTTTCAGCAGTTAGAACTCCCAGTCTTCAATGTCACATGATCTTTCAGAAATCATTTTAATATGCTGATTTAGTTTTACTGCTTAAAGGTGCAATATGTAATATTTTATCCAAAAACCACTAGGCCAGTGTTATATATTTTGTTCACTTGAGTACTTACAATATCCTAAATGTTTCCAACTACTTGTAAATTGTGAGAAAATTGCAATTTTAACCAAGGCTCCGGGACGTGTGAGGAGTCGCCTGTCAATTGCGTCATACCCGCGTTAACCCTCGGTCTGCCTTGGTTTCGGTTTTATTTTGTAGAAACCATGGAAACACCAAAGACGCTTTAATATATTACACTTTTTAATAGACAAGGCAACAACTGTTTTGATATATTTATAGACAGAAAACTAATTGTTGTTATATAGCTCAACACGTTTAGTCTTATTGTTTAAATCTAATTTTCTTGATTTTTTGCGAGTACCATGCTTTACCATACCTCAGAGAAAAACACTATTTTGTCAAATAGCTAACATAGCATAATCAGATGCAGCTTTATTTTTAGTAACAGTAATACAGAATTTTCTCCATCATACAGTACGTTTTAAAATTAATTGCATGCCATTTATCAACACAAGCCATCCAACATTTAAAATGATCGATCTATCTTACTGCAGTATCTCAAACAAGTGTCTCACGGCAGCCACCAACCGAACGCACAGAGTAACGTTATAACATCATTTTCAACACTCTCAAATGTATGTAATATGATAAACAGAGCTGCGTTACCTCATACTCATGACCGGAAAAGCTGAAGCGGTGCCGGTGACTGTGGCATAATAAAAGTTCCGCTGCTCGTGAGGCGTGTGTTGCGCAATTGCTCCAGCGGCCTCATTCAGCTCCCACAACACTCGGTCCTGCTCTGCTTCATACTACAGTAACGTTAATAATCGCATCCATGAACATGATTTCTTCCCGAGTCCTATCCTTATTCTTTTGCACCGTCCGTTGAGGTGAAGACCACATGTCCCAAGATTCCACACTCAAACTTGGCGTCATCAAGCTACGACTTTGTTTTGAATAGGCCTCTAGCGACCTCTAGCGGACAAAAGTTTTACATATTGCACCTTTAATATGTTTGTGTAAACCCTGATACATTTTTTTTCAGGATTCTTTGATGAATAGAAAGTTCAAAAGAACAGCATTTATTTGAAATAGAAATCTTTGTAACATTATGTGTCTTTACTGTCACTTTTGATCAATTTAATGTATCCTTGCTGAATAAAAGTATTAATTTATTAAAAAAAAACTTACCACAAACTCCTAAATGGTAGTGTAGCAGCACAACTGTTTCAGCATATTAGATTGACTGACTGAAGGATCATTCAAAAATTCAAAATCGTGTGACACTGAGGACTGGAGTAATGGCTGCTGAAAATTCAGCTTTACCATCACAGGAATAAATTACATTTAAACTATTTTCAGTAAATTGTAATATTTCACAATATTACTGTCTTACTGTATTTCCAAATAATCAGAAAATAGTTGGCAAGCATAAGAGACTGTGTAAGCTGAAATGGAAGTATGAAGCTTTTTTTGACTACACTTACTTTAAATGGCTGTTAAACATATGAATACTGCTCCTCATTACACACTATCAAAACACGTTTGTTATATTTCTTGTTCTGCATGTAAGAGCTGCTCTTGCATATCTTTTGCTGATCACTTCAGTGCTGCACATGTTTTCCATCCCCTCACTCTACATTTTGGCATGCTGGTCAGCCAATCACAGCACAGATCAGCCTTCACGCCCTCAACTCCGCCAAGCCCACCTTCTCCCAGCATAGCACACATTAACATGCACTGTCCTTGCTTTCTCTCACGTGTCTGTTTCTCTCTCACGCATTTGTGTCCCCTTTATTTTTACACTGCCAAAAACAACTGTGCAAAACAAATCTTCCATTATCTACCAAATATAAATGGACCATACATTTATTATTTGAATGAATCTAGATTATATTATATTAAGTATTTGCACTTAATGTCAACCCAATATTCACAACCCACTTCCATAATCCAATATAGTTCCAAGTACAACAGCATATTCAACAAAGCAAAAATTTATGATGGTAACTGATTTAATTCATCTGGATTTGAGAATGAAAAGAGTTTGTTCCTTGATAGTTTTGTAAAACTGTGCTTGACTTGTAAATGTGCCAGATTATTTGCCAACTAGATCATTTTGTCTTATAGACATGCAAACATTGCCACAATGTTCCCTTTTTAGTTTATCAACTGTACTGAACTATTTCACCCATCTCTTTTTGTCCCATATCTTCTCTCTGTGTGTATCTGTGATCTTTGTGTATTTACTGCTGGAATGTCCTGGCTGTCAGATTTTATAGGTCTATGCTAACACACACACACACACACACACACACACACACACACACACACACACACACACACACACACACCCTGAATTTAACTGAAACATGTTCAATTAATATGAGGTCATATGTATAATATAAACAATCTAGCAAAATGCTGTTTAAATAGTTTTAGATGGAGTATAGCAAGCCACACTGAAGGACATGTCAGCTTCCTGAAAGTATTTCATTTCAACGGCCTATTTATATGCTAAAATTTAAGAGCTGGTAATGAACTGTTTCTTATTGACAGCCTCTTGCCACTTGTTTGTGTTTGTCTCAGTTTGAATAGGGTTATTTGACTCTGTGTTTGTGTTCTGTTTGGGATGTGTGTGTGTGTGTGTGTGTTTATGTGATTGGAGTGCTAGAGCTTTGTTGGCACAGCAGCACAGGGATATACTTGGGTCAGCAATTTATTATGGCTGTTGCTACCTGTTCTTCATAATACCCACAAATATATTATACGCTAAGCGAGTCAAAAAAAATTAGAGAACTTTTGATTTAAATTAAGAAAGAAAGAAAGATGGACAGAATGGTTGATAAATAACAAATGGCTGCAACATGTGCAGAAACATATATGCCAGATATTTTATTTAATCACTCTTGTAACTGTGTACAGCTGTGTATTTATTTATTTATTTATAATTACATATTAAATAATTATATTATAATAATAAATAAAATAATATAAAATATTTTTTTATTAAATTTACTACCTATAATTATATACATACATATACACACATATATGTATGTATATAATTATATACATACATATGTTGTATAATATATGTACCAATTATATTTAACTATTAAATACATAAAATAAGATACATTTATTTATTTAATGTACTACATATAATTATATATTATATAATAAATATATTTACATACAATACGTTTATTTAAATAAAAATACATTGCAAAGCATATTAATTATTTTTTATGTATATGTCATTATCAAATTTTTGTATTACTTGTATAAGCAGTAGCAAACACCCACATAAATAGTGGAAATCTTGAGATGGTACAGAGAGGTGCTGTTCTGTGTCTGAAAAGCTGTAACTTAACATGAGGAGCTGTGTCTTTACATGCTGTGTAGCTAAAGGCTATTTCAAACTTCTAGCTCATAATGCTCTCTAGTGGCAATAGACAAATGTTACAGTTTGAATACATATATTAGTGCATTCATTTATGATTCTCTCTTCTTGATTGATTTTCTCAGTTGCCAAACATGTTTGGAAATGTGCGCTCGACGATTCTTTCTCTCATGATTGGCTCATATGCGTCCTCTGCTGTCACCTTCCCAGGAGTCAAGGTAGAGTTTTTTTTTTTTTTTTTTATGTACAAAAACACTTTAAACAACAGAAATACAAAGTATCGAGGCATTATGCTCAAAGACTTATCTCCTGCAACACAGCATTTGAACCAACGTTTCCTCTCTCTGTCTTGTCTTTTAGCTGATCTATGATGTGGACGTACCGTTTTCTGTGATCTTCTGGGTATGGGCAGGGCTTGCCTGCCTCGTCTTCCTCAACTGCTTTATTAATTGGCCGGGAGAATCTTTTCCTGCCCCTGAGGACATCAGATACATGTCAGTATATGTCAAATACATACACTATATGGCCAAAAATATGCCCAAAAATGTATTATTTTAATGGTTTAATTTAATTTCTATATATATTAGGGATGTAACAATACCCTCATGTCACGATTCAATACATATCACGATACTGAACTTACGATACGATAATATTGTGATACTCCAAGACATATGGTAAAAGCCAGGTTAACAAAAAATGTACTGTTGATTAAAATGCTAAATTTGGTATTACACTGAGGGTGGAAATGAATAGGTTTGAATAGGTTTTGGTGCAGGTAACCTAATGCACAGGACAATAGTGATACCAGAATAAAAATAATCATGATTCTGAAGCTGAATATACAGATTTATTTTAGACGAATATGCTTGCACTCTCATTATTTTTATTATGTGATCTAATATTTAAAATAATGTAAGCCACTTTGGTAACATAAGACATTTGGCATTATCAGGACCTACAATTATTCCCTTATTGCATTATTATACATTATATTCAACAATATATATAGTAGTTTAATGTAGAACTGACACTAAAACTCTGTAAACTTGAATTTTTTCTCACACAGTAATTTTCATTTTGGCTGAACTATACACAATACATTATTACTATCTACGATACATATTGTTGAATTTTTGTATTGAGGTATTGTGACACAATATATTGTTACATCCCTAATATATATATATATATATATATATATATATATATATACAGGTGCATCTCAATAAATTAGAATATCATGAAAAAGTTTTTTTTTTTTTCTGTAATTTAATTCAAAAAGTAAAACTTAAATATATTCTAGATTTATTAGACATAAAGTAAAATATTTCCAGACTTTTTTGTTTTCCTTTTGATGATTACAGCTTGCTGCTCATCAAAATAAAAAAAATCAGTATCTCAAATTATTAGAATATTTAATTTCAAGTTCTATTAAATTACCATTCTCAGGGTATAAATACTGGGTTTAGGTCAGTAATCCCAACAGCAGTCATGGGGAAGTGTGCTGACTTGACAGTTGTCCAGAAGACGATCATTAAGACCCTCTACAATGAGGGTAAGCCACAGAGGGTCATTGCTGAAAGAGCTGGCTGTTCGCAGAGTGCTGTGCCAAAGCATATTCATGGAAAGTTGACTGGAAGGAAAAAGTGTGGTAGGAAAAGGTGTACAAGTGAAAGGAATGACCGCAGGCTTGAGAAGATTGTCAGGCGAAGCCGATTGAAGAACTTAGGAGAGCTTCAAAAGGAGTGGACTGAAGCTGGAGTCAGTGCATCAAGAGCCACCGCACACAGACGTCTTCAGGAAATGGGCTACAACTGTCAAATTCCACGTACCAAGCCACTTCTGAAACCAAAGACAACGTCAGAAGCGTCTTACCTGGGCTAAGGAGAAAAAGAACTGGACAGTTGCTCAGTGGTCCAAAGTCCTCTTTTCAGATGAAAGTAAATTTTGCATTTCATTTGGAAATCAAGGTCCCAGAGTCTGGAGGAAGAGTGGAGAGGCACAGAAACCTTGTTGCTTGAAGTCCAGTGTAAAGTTTCCACAGTCAGTGATGATTTGGGCTGCCATGTCATCTGCTGGTGTTGGTCCACTGTGTTTTCTGAAGTCCACAGTCAACGCAGCCATCTACCAGGAAATTTTAGAGCACTTCATGCTTCCTTCTGCTGACAAGCTTTATGGAGATGCTTTCATTTTCCAGCAGGATTTGGCACCTGCCCACACTGCCAAAGGTACCAAAAGCTGGTTCAATGACCATGGTGTTATTGTGCTTGATTGGCCAGCAAACTCGCCTGACCTGAACCCCATAGAGAATCTATGGGGTATTGTCAAGAGGAAGATGAGAGACACCAGACCCAACAATGCAGATGACCTGAAGGCCGCTATCAAAGCAACCTGGGCTTCCATTACACCTGAGCAGTGCCACAGACTGATCGCCTCCATTTCACGCCGCATTGATGCAGTAATTCATGCAAAAGGAGGCCCAACCAAGTATTGAGTGCATAGAAATGAACATACTTTTCAGAAGCCTGACATTTCTGTTTAAAATATCCTTTTTTTTTATTGATCTTATGAAGTATTCTAATTTATTGAGAATTGGTGGGTTTTTGTTAAATGTGAGCCAAAATCATCACAATTAAAAGAACCAAAGACTTAAAGTACTTCAGTCTGTGTGCATTGAATTTATTTAATACACAAGTTCCACAATTTGAGTTGAATTACTGAAATAAATGAACTTTTCCACGACATTCTAATTTATTGAGATGCACCTGTATATATATATATATATATGTATATAAATTTTGCATTTTTGTATTGTGATATATTGTGACAAAATATATTGTTACACCCCTAATAAATAAATAAATAAATAAATACACTACCATTTTTTTTAAAAGAAATTAATACCTTTATTTAGCAAGGATGTATTAAATTAATCAATAGTGACAGTAAAAACATTTATAATGTTACAAACGTTTTCTATTTCAAATAAATGCTGCTCTTTTGAACTTTCTATTCATCAAAGAATCCTGAAAAAAATGTATCACAGCTTCCACAAAAACATTAAGCAGCACAACCGTTTTCAACATTGATAATTAGAAATGTTTCTTAAAGACCAAACCAGGAAATTAGAATGAGAACAGAAAAATATATACAGTATCTATATATTACACAAGATATACACAAATTATTGTGTCTATTATTGTAAAATTCTCTGTTTCTTTTTATTTCATAGTACAATGGAGAAGTTGAGAGGTGAAGTAGAGGACCATAAAATGACTGACACTCATGTGACTCTTAAAGAGCAAGAGTTGACCAAAAAACCTTCTACTGATGAAGCACCCAGCGATGGAACTGTAGCAGAGAACCAGGGTAAGTCCACAAACACACAGTCTGCAAAAATAATAAATGAAATTGATAATAAAATAATGCTTATGTGATCAATGTGGAACAGCAGGACCTCCCTTTCGTCGTTCTGTGTGCTCACCTATTTTCCTGTGGAGTATTATCACCATGGCGATGACCCAGCTCCGTGTCATTTTTTTCATGGGTGCCATGAATAAGATGTTGGAGTTCCTGGTTACCCATGGTGACCCTAACCGTGAGCATCAGCTAAATATTTAAATCGTTTGTTTTTATGAAATTGAAAAATGTGAAATAAAAATATATGCTCCTTTAAATGTGTTTATGTAACTTTGCTCAAGAACAGATGGGTAAATGTAATTGGCAAAAGCTTACAGACTTTATGCTGTAGTTTTGCAGAAGCATGTATTTGTGGGTGGGTGTTTGTAAGTGGGTAGTAAACATAGTTTTATATTGCACTATTTTCCACCACTTGTTTGTGTCTGTTTTAGCCTCAGAGGAGTTGGAGAAGGAGGCAGAGGACCAAGGTAAGAAAAATCATGTTATTTTCACCTAACCAATATGTGTTTCTTTTGGTTTTGTAACAAACTGTGGCCCTACAAAGTATTTGGACACTTATGACACACTTATTGTTTGAATGATATTGCACTAGATAACAGAATATCAAACCAGATAGTTATTTTTGAAGGACACTTTTCAAGTGAGACATTTCACACACAAAAAAATGTTTGTTGACCTTGATACCAGTTGGTTAAAGTTTCAAAATGGCTCATGAAGTTAAATTACTTCTGAGAAAAGATCTAGTATCATTTATTTGGTTTAATACATTGATATCTAATTCAATGTATCAGTAAAATTATCAGTGAGTATAATATCAGTATTATATGGCAACATTATTCCGGGATTCAAAGAGCTTGTGTGTGTGTGAGGACCAGTTTGAGTTTTAGATCATCGGAGTGAGGACAAAGAGAGTGAAGTGAGGACATTTTGGCTGGTCTTCACTTTCTGAGAGCACTTTAAAGGCCTGTGGTCTATGGAAAGTCCCCATTAAAACATGAAAACCCAACATGCGTGTGTGTTATAGTGAGTCTCTACTCGTCCATCTTTGGCACTCTTCAGCTGCTCTGCCTGATGTCCTGTCCTCTGATTGGCTACATCATGGACTGGAGAATGAAGGAGTGTGAGGACGTGGTGAATTCAGCCGAGGGAGAAAAAAGGTGAAGGTGGAGAAAGAGTGAAATATCGAATTACTTTGATATGTCAGTGATATGGTTACATTTTGCCTTTCATCGTTTTCTTCAGTCCATCTGGGCCTCCAAAGAGGGACAGAAAGATCCAAAAACTCACCAACGCCATCAGAGCTTTCATCTTTACTAATATACTGCTAGTCATCTTCGGCATCATCTCCCTCATAGACAATCTGCCCATTCAGGTTAGATACAATGTCACAAATTTGCTTATTTGTTTAGAAAGGTTATTTATTTTATATTAATATTATGTAATTACATTATTTAATTATTTTATACATGTTATTTAATTATTTTATATAATTTATATAACCAGGAGAATGTTATTCAATTACACATTTTTTATATTTTATTTATAATATATAATTTATATAATCATATATAATTTAACTTTTATATTCATATAGAACTTTACACTCATATATTTCAGATTTTCAGTGTGGTCTATGATTTTCTTGACCTTGTTGTGTTTTTGCTGCAAAACAAACATTTTTATCAGCTTCTCAGTGTGATGACTGTAAATTATTATATGTATTTGTCTTTTTTCTTTCTGTTTCAGGTGGTGTCTTTTGTTCTTCACACTGCAGTTCGAGGTTTTATTCACTCCTGCTGTGGTGGGCTCTATGCTGCTGTGTGAGTTTTACTTACCAAAATCCACTTGATTTTTTTTTTGTTGTTTGATTTTTGGAGCTGCTTAAAGATGAAACTATCTAAACACAACAACAATTTTCTCGCATCAAGATTTGGCTAATAATTCCAGCTAAAAAGCAGAAATGAAGGAAATGAATAATTTGAATCAGTGTTAATTTAGTGTCACTGATACACTATTATAGTTTTTGTTAATATTTTGAATTAGATTTTATTTTCATTTTAATTTTAGTTCAAAATTAAATTTTTTTGTAATTTTGTTATTTTTAGGTTTATTTTATTTCTAGTACTTGAACTTAAACTAAACAAAAATTAGAAATGCTGCCTTGGCAACAGTGTACTTACCTAAGAAAGTACTGGGTAATACATACAAGGCAACTACATGGGTTAAGGTTAGGTTTAGGGGTAGGTTCAGGGTTAGTATCTACCCAGTTATTATTTTATTTCAAATAATGTTTTTTTTTTATTTTTTATAGTTATTAGTTTTAATTAACTAAAATAGCCCTGATTTGATAGACCTGGAAAAAAAATGGCTCAGTAAGTTGGATATGTATAATACTTGCTGTTTTATCTTTTTATATTTAGCTACCCAACCAATCACTTTGGCACTCTGACGGGCATGCAGTCCATGATCAGTGCTGTGTTTGCCCTCCTACAACAACCACTCTTCATGTGGATGGTGGGACCATTGAAGGGTGATCCTTACTGGGTGAGACAAACATTGTTGAGAGTAATACACCATTCATGTGCATGGCAAATGTGTGTGTGTGTGTGTGTGTGTGTGTGTGTGTGTGTGTATACAGTCAAACCAAAATTTATTCAGACACCTTGAACATTTCATTCATTAATACAGTTTATTCACTATAGTTTAAAAAAAATGGTAATAAAATATGACAAGATCTCAGAGTTAAACTGTGTCAGAAAAAAATAATCTTAATTGTGTCAGATAACACTTGAGCAAAACATGGTCAGGTCAAAGTGTCTGAATAATTTTTGGTTCCAAATTTTTATCAGTTTTACCGGTAGTCCACTGTATGAAGAATTTTTGGGTATAATATGTCACAGTTTCCTTTATTTGGCTATCCTCACTTACATAAATGAACTACAGTGTCCTGCACCCACTAGTAAAAATATATCAAAAATGTCTGAATAATCTTTGGTTTGACTGTATATACAGGTGCTGGTCATATAATTAGAATATCGTGAAAAAGTTCATTTTTTTATTGTAAATTATTAAAAAAATGAAACTTTCATATATTCTAGATTCCCTACATGTAAAGTAAAACATTTCAAAAGTTTTTTTTTTTTTAATTTGTTGATTAGAGCGTACAGCTCATGAAAGTCCAAAATCCAGTATCTCAAAATATTAGAATATTTACATTTGAGTTTCATTAAATGACCATCCCTACAGTATAAATTCCGGGTATCTTTTGTTCTTTGAAACCACACTAATGGGGAAGAATGCTGACTTGGCAATGGTCCAGGAGACAATCATTGACACCCTCCACAAAGAGAGTAAGTCACAGAAGGTCATTACTGAATGGGGTGGCTGTTTACAGAGTGTATATCAAAGCATATTAAATGCAAAGTTGACTGGAAGGAAGAAATTGGGTAGGCAAAGGTGCACAAGCAACAGGGATGACCGCAAGCTTGAGAATACTGTCAAGTAAAGCCAATTCAAACACTTAAGAGAGCTTCACAATGAGTAGAATGAAGCCGGAGTCAGCGCATCAAGAGTCACCACACTCAGACATCTTCAGGAAAAGGACTACCAAGCCACTTCTGAACCAGAGACAACGTCAGAAGCATCTTACCTGGGCTAAGGAGAAAAAGAACTGGACAGTGAACAGTGGTCGAAAGTCCTCTTTTCAGATAAAAGTAAATTTTGCATTTCATGTTGAAATCATGGTCCCAGAGTATGAAGGAAGACTGGAGAGGCACAGAATCCAAGCTGCTTGAAGTCTAGTGTGAAGTTTCTGAAGTCAATAATGATTTGGGGGGGCCGTGACGTCTGCTGGTGTTGGTCCATTGTGTTTTATCAAGTGCAAAGGCAATGCAGCCATCTTCCAGGAGATTTTGGAGCACTTTATGCTTCCATCTGCTGACAAGCTTTATGGAGATGCTGATTTCCTTTTCCAGCAGGACTTTAGCACCTGCCCACAGTGCAAAAACCACTTCCAAGTGGTTTGCTGACCATGATATTACTGTGCTTTATTGGCCAGCCAATATGCCTGACCTGAATCTATGGGATATTTTCAAGAGAAAGATGAGAAACAGTCGATCCAACAATATACAGATGATCTGAAGGCTCAATAGTGCCTCAGCAGTGCCACAGGCTGATCACTTCCATGCCACACTTCAGTGGTGCTGTAATTTGTGCTAGGAGCAAGTCATTTGCTGTAATATGTCCTGCCGATCAAGTATTGAGTGCACAAAAGAACATACTTTAAAGAACTTGAACTTTTCTGTTTTGCAAATCCATTTTTTGATTGATCTTAGGAAATATTCTAATATTTTGAAATACTGGATTTTGGACTTTCATGAGCTGTACGCTCTAATCATCAAAATTTAAAAAAAAAACTTTTGAAATGTTTTACTTTACATGTAGGGAATCTAGAATATATGAAAGTTTCATTTTTAAAAATAATTTATAATAAAAAAATGAACTTTTTTATGATATTCTAATTATATGACCAGCACCTGTATATATAGCAGTTTCACAGAATTAAGATTTTGGACAAAGTACCAAACATGACACTTTTTGAATCAACAGATCAACTTGGGCCTGCTTCTGTTCTCATTGGTTGGATTCTTGCTGCCAGGATACCTCTTCTACCATCGGAGACAACTTATAAAGGAGAAGGCAGCGCGTGATAGTCTGTCAGTGAGGCAGTCAGTGCAGGAGAGCGTCAGCCTCAACCAAACAAATGATTCTTTATATAAAACCAACGGGAACGTCTGAGCTGGAGAACATTTATTATTGAGATGTATGTGAATTATAGACCTGATTTATGAGGAGTTGTTCCATTGCACTTCAGAAACTGAATTATTGGGCTTCCTGTTCAGTCACTGTAGAGACTTGACAAATATAAAACAGTGTTAGAAAAATCAAGTGAAAGTGCAATTTAAATTATCAGTCTAGGCTTTGACTGTGTGACTGGGCAGGATGTATTTTCAAGGATTTTATTAACACTTGCTCTACGTTGTTGACTTGTAGAGCAAATTGACAGACAAAACGAAAGGATGCCACACTGAGCATTTTGTTTGTTAACATTACCATCTTAAAAGTCTCACCATCACAACCACATTTACAGTGTTTTCGTGGTTGTACCAGACATAAAAACATTATGCTAGGGCATAAAGTATGTAGTGTGGCTGTTTCATTATTATTACATTGACACTTTGAAATGTCCAGTAAAATGGTAGTAAAACAAGAAGGGGTTAAATGTCACCAAAAGCATCTAAACTTCCTTCCACGAAGCACTTCCTGCCTCATCAATTTTGTTCAAAATTCAGAATCTACTTTTTAATATTTGTTCACAGTGTTATTGTGCATAATTTATCAGTGCATGTTATACCAAAGACAATCATTTTGTTTAATAATCTTTCAGAAAAACTTGATCCAACTTGCTGAGATACTTTTGAAACGAAACTCGACCTTCAGTTTCCACGTCTCGTTCAAAAAGCCTCCTCGAAAGTCTGTCAGAGGTTTCACAATTGACTGTAAACTCATATTCTACAATGACATGATCATCAGTATGTATGTGCAGGTCACAGACATATTCAAACTCACTAGTATGAATGGTCACTATTTTTTAAATGATGTTTGTCATTTAGTGGAATTTTGCTGGACTTCATCTCCCATCAAGACTCAGGGCAGGTAAATGAGGCAGGGTTTCATGTAACACTCACTTTACCTTGACATGGATCATTTTAACTATAAGCCTGTGGCCTCGAGTAGATCTTTTCATTGTAGGTTCTCAATAGATTTTTATGCCATCCCACTTTGACTAAACATGATGGACATTCTGCTTTATGTGACAACTGGTAAATACACGAGTATTTTTATTGCAGACACCGGTTTTGCACTGTTTCAAAAGTACTGTTCTGTATGTTACAGAGCTGTAATCATGTTCTCAAAGTTTCAGTGATTCTAGTGATTTTTCAACATAATGGTGCTTGTATTGATTGTGCTCATGACTGTAAATATGCCTGAAGGGGGGGGGGGAAATCAAATAAATACAAAGATTTTGTCACAAATCAGCCCATTTCTTGGCTGATTGTGTTTTATTTGTAAAAAAGGTTTTAAAAAAAGTTGAATGAAAAATGTTCCATCTCATAAATAGATACAGAGGCACTTACAAATGTAACATATGATGGTTTACCAGGTGTTCTGGTACTCAGTACATTACGTAACGATATACTCTGACACATATATACACACAAATCTGACTCTCACTGTAACTGCAACATTAAATTTGTCACATACCATAAAGGCCCAGTTTTTCAGCTTGTGCTTCACTTTAACGCCTTTAATTCCTGGGTTTTCTGCCATTGAGGCAGTTCTTATCTCAAACTGCTGCTGCTGCTGGGCTGAGCTCCAGTCATGCCTGGGTGATCAGGACTATGGCGATTCTGAAAACAGACAAACATCATAATTATAATATTATTACAAATAATAGAAATAATACTGTATAAAACTTTTGTATTTATTGGAAGATATCAGGTGTACTATTGATCATAATTAAATTAATGTTTGAACAAATCAAAAACTTACACTACAGTTCAAAAGTTGAGGCTCTGAATTTATTATTATTATTATTTTTAAAGAATTTAATACTTTGATTCAGGAAGGACTTATTTGATCAAAAGTGACAGTAAAGTCATTTATAATGTTACAAAAGATTTCTATTTCAAATAAATGCCATTCTGATGAACATTCTATTGATCAAAATTTATGCTTTCCACAAAAAAAATTAAGTATCTGTTTTCAACATTGATAATAATCAGAAATGTTTCTTGAGCATCAAATCAGCATATCAGAATGATTTCTGAAGGATCATGTAACACTGAAGACTGGAGTAATGAAGCTGAAAATTTAGCTTTGCCATCAGAGAAATAAATTAATTTTTTTTTTTAACATATTTAAATGGAAAACAGTTATTTAAAATTGTAATAATATTTCACAATATTACTGTTTTTACTGTATTTTTGATCAATTAAATGCAGCCTTGAAGATTTCAAAATTCAAAAACCCCTAAACTTTTGAACGTAGAACTCCTATAAAATAAGTCCATTTGTAACATGTGTTTTCATGTAAAGTGTATAACAACTCCAATTAACCTTCTTTTTCTTCTTATCTTTCTTCTTTTTCTTTCTGTCCGGGTCATCGTCCTTCTTTTTCTTCTTCTTCTTATGGTCTGAATCTGATGGAGTTTCTGTAGTAAAAAAAGTGACTGACAGTCAATATGTAACATGTTCATGTTCATCTCTTTGTGTGTTTGTTTGTGACAGTCACCTGGTGGTAAGGGATCTTGAGGCCGATGATGTTTATGTTTGTGTTTGTTCTTCTTCTTCGGCGGTTGAATGTGCATCAATCTGTATTGCTCTGGCAACTTTGGCAGGAGAGAAAGAATCACATAAATCATGCATGCAAACAGCAATATATGACTGACCCACAATAAATGCATAGGGAGTCCTTCTTTTGTCTCTCTCATACACACACACACACTTACAGGCCCAGTGTGTAGCCTGAAGCCGGTGAGCATGACCCCAGTGAGAGGACTGAAAGAGTTGTTGCACACTGGCGGCTTCTCAATGAGAGAGCGCAGAGAGCTGTTGTCCTGAATACCTGGGCTGTCAATCATACCTGGAGAACAGAAGGATCAAAAAAACAATGTAGGTACTAGCTTAACCCAGGCCCAGTGTTGTTATAGGTAAAGTCAAGTGTATACTGTGTTTATTTTTCCTCACTGGAATATTTTCCTAGAACTGCTCTAGAATCGTGAAAGTATGCATACGCACCAGGAAGCTCTGGAAGAAAATTACTGAGTTTCTCCTTCACCTTCTTTCCGCAGAACTTGTTATAAGCGTGCTCCAGGTTGTAGTGTGTGATGAGATTAGTGTGTCCTGTCAGCTCATTCTCCACTGTCAAAAAGATATGAGGGGGTTAAGAGGTTCAAAGAGGCAATCAAAACAGCTCTATTGACTCGAAATCTACCCATTGACATTACAGAATTTACTCTGGTAACTCTGCAAAATACCTAGATCAGTAGTTCTCAACTTTTTTGACTTCAAAGCTGAAAGGTTTTCTCTGGTACATCTGTTGTAAGGACAAAGTTTTGTTTTCAAAATAGATTACAATAAGTGCCTAAAACAATCATAATTAAAATAATTAAATGTCAGAATTCCAGAAGTTCTTCTGGGTTCTACAGAGCCTCTAAAGGGACATGGTCAAGGAAAAAATGAGATGCGAGGAAAAATATATATTTCAAAGTTTTGCATTCTTTGCAAGCAAATGCAAAGGTTCTCGGGGGAACGCAAAAAATTTGTGAGAGAACGCAAAAGCACTGACAAATAATTTTCCTCCCATCTCATTTTTGTCATTCACCATGTCCCTTTAGGGGCTCCATAGAGTTCCAACTCTTTTTAACAAATAAATTTACAAGACTTTTCCAGTCGTTTGAGATTTACTGGATAAGGGATTTTAAGAAAAATGATTTTTAAAAATATTTTTTTACCTACAATTTCTACTTGATAAAATATTTTACAGCTTCTAACTACCTAGAGGAATGGTACATAATGTATATTCATTATAAAAATAGCATTTTAGATTATATTAATTTACTTTTAAAATGAGGCTTCCTCATATATTCGGGTTTTTCAAGTCTTTCGTGGAAATCCTGGTTCTTCATAGAAAAGTTGTTCAGTGCTTAATTATATTAAAAAAGATATTGATTTTTGTTGTTTTAGCTTGTTTTAAAGCTTGCTTTGTCTTATTTGAAGTCATCTTGAGGCCCCCTTGGAAATTTGCTGAGGCCCTCTAGTGGGCCTCGGACCCCTGGTTGAGGACCACTGATCTAGACACAGTGCCTATTGTTACTACAACAAAACCATAAAAAATTAATGTGATATATGTGAATTCTTCCAGGGATGTTTTTAGTAAGGGTCTAACATGACATGACATATATTTCATACATAAGTACTATGGTATTTCAATATCTCATTACCATCATATTGCAGCAGCATGTGCATATTTGTTGATGGTATTAATAACAGTGAAGGTATTATTAGGACCACTGCATAGGTAACTATGGTATTATAATGGTACAGTAAGTACAGTACCTAAACGTACCACTGTAAGCCAATGTTATTTAGAGATGGTACCAACCAAGATGTTCTTTGAAGTACTTTGTAAATACAATGGCACACGAATACGATAATCATTCAGTACTGGTAATCATACAATCACTGTACAACGGCACTGACACTGACACAGTACTTTATTATATATTATTCCTCCCAATTAATACAATACTGAAAATTAAAAACAAAAAAGGCGCTCACTGGGCAGTTCTCGCAGCAGGTAGAAGGGCTCGTTCATCGCGGAGGGTTTTCTGATCTGACCCCCTTCATCCACCATCTGATGCGGGAAACACATCGGGCCCATGTTTTGGGGTACCTGAGGTTTCCCAGATCCAAAGCCCAGCGCAGACGGTCCTACTGGACCCTGGGAATCAGGCTGACCGTACAGTGAGGAGAAGATTTCTGTCATGTTGACAAAACTACTCCACGACGTTGTTACTGTGGATGTTTGTATGGCTTTTACTATTGCTGTGAACGTCCCTGACGTTCTGTTGACAATTACTTCCGGTTGTTCTTGTACCTTGGGGAAATTTACCGTAATTTATCAAGTACGTACATGATCGTATTGTGTCCGATTCATACATTTCACTAAATAAACTCATAATTTGTCGTAAAATGCGTTATATTGTTTAATACTGCACTTTAATTGAATAAATAATTATGAACGAGGAGATAAACAATTAATGTGTGTGTCAGTGACGCATGTTAAAATAGTCGCTTGACGATTATTTATTACGGTAAACGCCACATACTTCCGCTTGTCCTTCCCTTTATGTGACATCATGACCAATAAGCGACGTCGTTTCAGGAAAGTGACCAATCAACGGACCTGCTTTAAAGAGGAGGGGCGATTTTTTTCCTTCGTCCGCAGTGACCTCTGTCCCTTTAAATCGTTTAATTCATTTGCCGACGAATATTGTCTCGCATTGATAGCGGTATTGATGCGGACCCTGTTGTCTCGGACCTCCGCAGCAATCGTTTTCTCGGGAAAAAAAAGAAAAGAAAAAGGAAAATGGCATTGTTAACACCTCTGTTCGCGTTTCTGTATCATTTGCCGCAGGTTTACAAATGGCTGCTAAAACCATACTACATAGCCTCGTTATTTATGTCTAGCGCGTTCCTGCTTATGCGCAAAACGCCTGGGATCTGTGAACATCTTTCGACGCAGCGCGAGGATGGCAATTCATGCGATTTTGATTGGGTATGTATAAAGCAGACATTCGGGGTATCATGCTGAATGATACACAGCTAACCTGCTTCGTAACAAGGGAACTGGGCAGTGGCCAGCAGATGATGGTCTATAGAATTTGGGGGTCGCTATTTAGCTGACACGGGAACAAGCCTAAATCATGGTAAAAGAGTTTGGAATACCATACATATATGAATGATGCATGTGGGGGGAAAAAACTTTGCAAGCTGCTTCACGTGTGGTGCATGTCTATCACTGAATGATATATTATATAGGACCCACTTTATATTAAGTGTCTATTATGTATCTATTAACAATTAAGTTTAAATCAATTTCTGTTCTGTTCATTTTTTTCCCCAGAGAGAGGTGGAGATACTGATGTTCCTGAGTGCTATAGTCATGATGAAAAACAGAAGAGCAAGTAAGAGTTTCTCCCTTTTAAACCAAAAATGTATTTTCTCTACAGCTTTATTGACATTCAAATTTCAGAAAATAATCTCCATCCATACTGAATGTGATGTCAATAGGCAGAGGTTGAGGTTATATGTTAAGGTTGTGTTGATACACTAAACGTTTAGGCAGCTGTGTTCGCAGTGACGGTTGTCCTTGTGTTTGTTGTTAAATCACTTTCCTTTGTCATTCAGTGTTTCTGTTATTCTCTCCCCCTCCTCCAGCTCTGCTGTTAAACTCGCCCCCTTTCACTATTCATTTTTGTATGATGAAACAGTGCAGTATAATAATATGTGTTTTTGCTCCACAGTTACCGTTGAGCAGCATGTGGGCAACATCATACTCTTTTGTAAAGTGGCCAATGTGATTCTGTTCTTCAGACTGGACATACGTTTGGGGCTTCTCTACTTGACCTTGTGTATTGGTCAGTATTTTTAATCTATGTCACTGAAATACAATACTGTCCTTTCCTTTAGAAAAACTATAGACCAAACCAAATATTAGATGAATGTAGTATGGCTGTCAACCATTTCTATGCATGCTGATATTCTCTTATCGCTGATGCAGTTTTCCTGATGGTCTGCAAACCTCCTCTGTACATGGGCCCTGAATACATCAAGTACTTCAGTGATAAAACCATTGACGTGAGTATGATTTCAAATCAGCCAGATTGCTTTAGAAACAAGCTTCAGTTGCAGTCACACTTCATGGGGTTCTGGTTCTCAAAACAAATTTGCACAGAATGGGAAAAGAAGAACAAGAACAACACACAATATTGTGTTGAATATAGGCTGCTTAAAGGGTTAGTTCACCCAAAAATGAAAGATTTGTCATTAATTACTCACCCTCGTGTCATTCTACACCCGTAAGACCTTCGTTCATCTTCGGAACACAAATTAAGATATTGTTGATGAAATCTGATGGCTCAGTGAGGCCTCTAGTGAGCACAAAGCCACCAAACCTCTCAAGGTCCATAAAGCTACTAAAAACATATTTAAAACAGTTAATGTGAGTACAGTGGTTCTATCTTAATATAATAATAAAGCGACGAGAATACTTTTTGTGCAACAAAAAAACGAAATAACGTCTTTTCAACAATATCTAGTGATGGCCGATTTCAAAACACTGCTTCTGAGCTTTACGAATAATAAAACAATAGGTATTGAGGGGAAAAAGACATTATTTCAGTTTGCATCTTGAATTATTGTTTAGCATTTTCAATTTAGAGTATTTAGAGATTATTTTAAAATACCAATAATAATGTATTCATTTAAATACTCTTTGGGGCTTCTTCAGACCTGTAGATCATTTGCTTTGTTCATAGTTGAACTTTAACTTCAGCAGCCTGAGGGGTATAGTGTGCAAATACATGTTGTTTGAAGCATGACTTTTGTATTTAGGAGGAGTTGGAGAAGGACCACCGAGTGATCTGGATTGTGGAGTTTTTTGCTAACTGGTCACCAGAATGTCAGTCTTTCGCCTCCGTCTATGCTGATCTGTCCTTGAAGTAAGAACATTGCTCTTGATACACTACCATTCAAAAGTTTGAGGTTGGTACTTTAAAAAAAAAAAATGTAAAGAAATATTACATTTGAGGATCAAGGTTGCATTAAATTGATCAAAAGTGACAGTAAAGACATTTGTAATGTTACAAAAGATTTCTATTTCAAATGAAGGCTCTTCTTTTGAACGTCCTAGTCATCAAAGAATTCTGAAAAAAATGTATCAAGGTATTAAACAGCACAACTGTTTTTAACATAGTAATAAGAAAAGTTTTTTGAGCAGCAAATCAAATCAGGGTATCTTCCGTTCATTCGTTTTTTGATTTAATATTGAAATCAGAAAAACAAGAAAACTGAACTTTTTTTCGTTTTTCATTTTTAAAAAGAAACCGAAAAAAAAAAAAAAATTGGCTTTCCGTTCTGGGATTGGAAATGAATAATCAGCTTGAATATTCGATCTCTACACGTGGGTGGGAATGAAACACCTCTTTCCGCTGATTGGTCAACCAGAAATCAAACCATGTCGTCATCAGTTGTTCATCAGTTCTGCTCAACAGAATACAAGTCCCTCGCTCTACAGCTGTACGGATTCTTAACACATTTATTGCAACTACATTTCATCTCTTTCTCATAAATATTAGTTTACTTTGCAGCTGCACATAAACTACCCCCAGCCTACAACTTTGGCACAATGCCTGTTTTATTTAACTGACCAACTACAAAAATCTGTGTGGCAAAGCTGCTAGACGCACCGGGCAGCGCGGACTGAATGTACAATACATTGCAGTAAAGCAGAAATCAGTGGCCTATCGATTTAAGTGTAAATATGCAGCGGTCAACACACCCTGAGTTTTGGACATGGGATGAATTTGAAATATGACAGATAAGAAAAGATATTACATGTTATTAGTTCCTCAAAGCAGTGCTACTAGTTCAGAGATGGACTTTATTGTAATGGGAATTGGACGTCATGATTTGATGACGAAGGTGAACTCGTTTGAGATGCCAATTTGAAATATCAGACATTTAAAAAAAGTAAAATAAATAAATAAATAAAGGGGTAACGTTAAATAAATATAGTGTTGAATATAGCCATTATAGTGCTCTCTTAGTTATAAGAAGATATCAAAACCCTGAAATAACACTGACAATAAAGAGATGAAGAGGATTTTTATAGCCTATTTATTGCCATCTGTTGGTGTCAGAAATTAACATAATTGATTTTCATTGATTTTGATTTTAGGATTTTTTCCTAATCTTATTAAATATGTAGGTATGCCATCTTTAATGTTAAGTTCTTAAATTTAGTCAATTAAATTAGAATAATATGACACTATAGGTTGTTACCAATTAAATCAGTATCAACCAAAGGCTTGCAGAGGTGGCAAAGAAGCAGCATCTGAAGTTGCTTTTAGATCTATTTAATGAGATGTTAGATATTGTTGCTCAGAGAGGGCAGTAAATGTGTAGTAATTACAGTTGCATAATGTAATTAGATTAATGTTTTAAACAACATTTTGGATACAGAAATATTAAGTTAATGACAAAATGAAACGAGATTTGGATTATGAAATAAATGTCGCCAGTAGGTGGCGGCAAGTCATTGTGTTAATGAATGAGTCCTTTATTCAACCGATTTGTTCAAAACACTGATTCATTCATGAATAAATATCAAGTGGATCTCTATAATCTATTGGGCCATTGAATCACTCGGTCAACTGATTCTTTCAAAGACTCCGATTCATTCAGGAATGAAACACTGATTTGACACTGGCACAGTTCTGATTTGCTGGGAAGTTTAGTTGGCAGAGAAAATAAAACTTTTTGTGTGACATCCATTAATACTCAATATTAATGTAACAAACTCAGAATATTGCCTAAAACAAAAGTTATGTAAACAACAACAACAAAAAAAATTGCATGTAGCCTATTATATACATTCTGTATATTTGACATATCATACGCCAGTGATAACCTACATTTCCTACACTTCTCTATGGAACCCCCCCCCCCAAAAAACCTCAATATAGAATAGGCCTAATAGATCTGCTGTGACTGTAAAATACACTGAAATGAATATCTTTTCATAGCCTATCTGTCATATCATTTCAAATTCATCCCATGTTGTCTAAAACAAAAGTTGTGACTGCTGCATATTTACACTTAAATCGATACTGGTACTTTGCGCTTTACTGCAATGTATTGTACATTCGCTCCGGCTGCCCAGTGCGTCAAGCAGCTTCGCTAGATTTTTATAGTTAGTCAGTTAAATAAAACAGAGAGTGTGTCAAAGTTATAGGCTAGGGGGTAGTTGTGTGCAGCTGCAAAGTAAATTAATATTTATGAGATAAACTAATTTCATGTGAAGATGAATTTATGTCTACACAGAATTAAGCCCTGACTCTGCACCAGTACGATTTGCGTCAAGCCATTCACTAGTCTGGTTATTTGATGAGAAAGAGATGAAATGTAGAATAAATGTGTTAAGAATCCGTACAGCTGTAGAGCGAGGGACTTTTATTCTGTTGAGTGGAACCGATGAACAACTGATGACGACATTGTTTGATTTCTGGTTGACCAATCAGCGGAAAGAGGCGTTTCATTCCCGCCCACATGCAGAGATCGAACATTCAAGCTGATTATTCGTTTCCAATCCCAGAACGAAAATATGAAAAATCTAGCCAAATTTTTTGATTTTTCGTTTTCTTTTTAAAAATGAAAAACGAAAAAGTAACGTTTTCTGATTTCAATATTAAATCAAAAAACGAATGAACGGAAGATACCCTGATTAAGTCAGCATATTGAATGATTTCTGAAGGATCATGTGACACTGAAGACTGGAGTAATGATGCTGAAAATTCAGCTTCGCATCACAGGAATAAATTACTTTTTAAAATATATTCAAATAGAAAACAGTTACTTTAATTGTAATAATATTTTATAATTTTACTGTAATTTTGATTAACTAAATTCAGCCTTTGTGAGCATAAGAGACTTTTTTTTAAAAACAAACCAAACTTTTGAACGGTAGTGTACGTCCTGCTGCTCTTCAGTTACTGTAAATTTAAATATTATGAACGGAGACGATTAATTTCTCTTTTGCTCAGGTACAACTGTGCTGGGCTGAAATTTGGCAAAGTGGACATTGGTCGTTACAGTGAAGTATCCAAAAAGTAAGTTGTCCTGTTGTGTCTCACTGTTTCTCGTCATGCTTTGGTACACAAACTGTGACAATATCCTGTTTCATTTCTCCCCTCAGGTACAGGGTCAGCACTTCTCCTCTCTCAAAGCAGCTGCCCTCTCTGGTGCTCTTCCAGGGGGGAAAGGAAGTTATGAGGCGCCCTCAGGTGGACAAGAAGGGACGCGCAGTATCTTGGTCCTTCACAGAGGTGAGGCTTAAAGTCAGCATGAAACGGAAGCTGCGATAGTCTCTCCTTCTCTATTGTGACGTATATCTGAGTGAAGCATATCTTCTCGAACAAGAAAAAATTGAGGCCGGGACTTAACTTTGTCAATCAGGAATTGATTGGATGATTGTGATTTGCTATTGCTGTGATCACAAAGGCGTAACAAAGCGGAAAGATGTGGTTGCAAGTGGGAGGTGGAAGATATAATTAAATTAGCATAAATTATTAAATTAAGTACACAAAAATAATTTATAAATATAGGCTGCGAGCAGCAATTATCAGGGTTCAAGCACTTTAAGGCCCATAAAGCATATGCGTAAAAAGGTATTACGTTTAAATTAGCAAGCCTGTAACCATCTCGATCATAGATGGAAAAGACAATTTACAGTAAATACAGGCAATTTACCATAATGTATGGTTTATAAAGCTTTTGAACAATTATTAAGGTTGAGCCAAAAACCTAGGACTAATTTGCCAGTGTCGGTTTTTGAAATAATCTCCAATAATTATCGAACGATTCGATGGACAGCGGCGGTCCTAGAGGCCAAGTTGTTTCGAATGAGGAGTTTTACCATGTGGCATGAATGTCATAGGCGTGTGCAAAAAATCGTGTGATATACAATCCTTTACGCATGTGAAAAACGTGAAGGCGCCCCCCAGTGGCTGATCTCTTTCAAATTTCTCACGGGCCTCTAGGGCTGTGAGTCAAACAGGCCCAGTGAGTTTCGTTCCGATCGGCCTCTGTTAACCTTGTCTGACAGCTGCTTAAACTTCATTCACAAAGACAACGCATGCAAATTTTCAGTTAGCAAATCAGACTTTGTGTTGCGTAGTTGAAGCCATTTTTTAAATGTTTTTTCCATGTTATACAGCCACCAATTGGTCAGTCACTACGTCCTTTTTCACGCAACCACAGAAGGAGCTCTTTCATTGGTGTGCTGAGTTTGGTGAAAATATCTCATTCCGTTCACAAGTTAAAGGGGGCGTGCCTTGGTGGCGTTGTACACGGTGTGAATACTATCAGCCCTCAAAGTTTCAAGTCTCTACGATTTACGGTTTGGTCTGCCTGATCACTTTTAGGGGAGAATGCTGATCTTTGGAAATTAACAATTACAATACAGTTTCAGCACTATGCACTTGAACCCCTACTAAACACTGCAGTATTACAAAAATAAAAATGTCAATTTGGATTTCATGGTGAAAACAACTTCAGAATGAAAAACTTTGTCAGAAACATCCTTCAAACACTTCAGAAATCTCAATCCTTTTAATCTCTTTGTTTTCTGTAATACACAGAGAAATGTGATGTGACTGTAGTTTTTCTTGTTGTTTGTTCCTAGGAAAACATCATCCGAGAGTTTAACCTCAATGAGCTGTATCAGAAGTCGAAGAAGCTCGGCAAGACCAAAGGAGAGAAATTCGAGAGGCCCAATGAACCTGTGTTTTCCCCTGTGCCTGAAGAGGAGGAACCTGAAACCGAGACCATCACTGCGATGGACACAGAGAGCAAGAAGGACAAATAGAAAGTGCACGTTGATGAAGAGCACTGTCAATCACTATGGGACTGGACCAGACTGTGCTAATGTTCAGTATGCAGAGAGCGAGAGAGAGTTTGTATGTAGTTATAAGCAGAATGATTGTGTGTTTTTTTTTCTTTTTGTATAACGTATTAGTAAATTGCAAAATCAGTCGAATAATATAGTAAGTCCTAATATTAATACATATTTAAATTTCATAATCATTGATATACTGGACACAGTATACACAGGCATCCAAACAATGTCATTTGGGACAGTGATAATAGTTCTCTGTCAGCTGTGTTATTTTAATCAAGTTAGACATGATTAAACATAGGACGTCTACCTCTAATATGGTTGATAATTGAAGTGATCATTAGTAAGGGGTTATTTTATGTTGCATATGCATCACTATTGGGGAACAAACTTTATATCAGTTCTTTTTTTTTTACTGTATTGTTAATCCTCATTCTTTTGTCACTCCTTGTATTCTTATTTTTTTTACTACTTTTCTGAGATGTATGGTACTGACTACTAGACTGAATACAGTGATCTAAAGAGGGAGGGTCTTTTATGCCTACAGTTCATGTCATTTTACAAATTACAAAAACTAAGAGTGAGATCTTGAGAGAATTTTCTGCCAAATTTGGTTACCTTTGTCATTGAGACCCAGTTACACATTTATTTTCAGACTGAATACTGCTGTTTAAGTTTTAAATATGTTAAGTTAATATTATTTTTTGTGTTGAATGATTAAAATTAACATTTTTTTTATTACTTTAAACTGACAGGCACCGAAGAAAGCTGCAGGCAGTCCTCATGTTTTAACCTTTTCCAGTCTGTCACTGTTAAACTATTATTTCAATTTATGTCGAATTTTATCATCAGTTTCTCCACAAAAAGGAGCAATATTGTTTTAGTGCCCTATTGAATGAACGATTCTTGTTTTTCACTAATCTTTAATTAATTAATTTTTGAAAGATGACTAAGTGCTTTGAGTGGTAGTGGATGGAAGTTTTGTCATTCCAATAAAACATTTTGTTCTTTAAATCCTATTTTGTGTAGCTTGTAAATTTTATCCAGTTGCTCAATTCTTAAAGGGTTAGTTCACCCAAACATAAATTCTGTCATTAATTACTCACCCTGATGTTGTTCCACACCCGTCAGACCTTCATTCCTCTTCGGAACACAAATTAAGATATTTTTGTTTAAATCCGATGGCTCAGTGTGGCCTGCATAGCCAGCAATGACATTTCCTCTCTCAAGATCCATTAATGTACTAAAAACATATTTAAATCAGTTCATGTGAGTACAGTGGTTCAATATTAATATTATAAAGCGACGAGAATATTTTTGGTGCACCAAAAAAAACCAAAATAACGACTTATTTAGTGATGGCCGATTTCAAAACACTGCTTCAGGAAGCTTCGGAGCATTATAATTCAGCGTATCGATTCAGCTGTTCGGAGCGCCAAAGTCACGTGATTTCAGCAGTTTGGCGGTTTGACACACAATCCGAATCATGATTCGACACGCTGATTCATTACGCTCCGAAGCTTCCTGAAGCAGTGTTTTGAAATCGGCCATCACTATATACACGTCGTTATTTTATTTTTTTTGGCGCACCAAAAATATTCTCGTTGCTTTATAATATTAATATTGAACCACTGTACTCACATGAACTGATTTAAATATGTTTTTAGTACATTAATGGATCTTGAGAGAGGAAATGTCATTGCTGGCTATGCAGGCCTAACTGAGCCATCGGATTTCAACAAAAATATCTTAATTTGTGTTCTGAAGATGAATGAAGGTCTTATGGGTGTGGAACGGCATGAGGGTGAGTAATTAATGACAGAATTTTCATTTTTGGGTGAACTAACCCTTTAACAACCAGGGAGATGTTTGGACAATTTGTCCAAAAGTTGAACCAAGCATATGAAAATCACTCATTAAAGCACTCAATTTGAGATGGAATTTAAATATTGCATGACATCCTCCGTGATGACTGCAACAATGTGCAGTGGCTACCAAAAATATACATAAAAGTTGCATCTGCAAACAAATAATGCTTCTTTCAGAACTAATTTTCTAGCAGAGTAACCACAGGTGTCATTCGTCACATTAATGGGATGTTTCAACCCGGAAGTGTCCAAATACCTTTTCTTAATTTTGAACAGTATATGCATTTTCTGAGGGTTCTGTATATTTAGTCCATGTTCGGATCATATGATCTCAACAAAAAATCTGTCAGCTGAGATTCGTGACACAAATAAGAGTCGATTTTTTCGCAATGCTACAACATGGTAATGAGGTACCAAAATATTTGTAGCCCATTTTTTTTTTCTGTTGTCTACATTGACAACAGGCTTTCACATATTTGAGACCGGACAGAAAAAAAAAAAAACATTAACGGCGTGTACATTTTCAAAGTTTATGTATTACAAAAACAAAAAAGGAGCAACGCATGAAGGGTGAATTAAAGTCAAAGGCACAATTGATTTATAAAGAGTTTATTACCAATGCTCACACACACACACACACGCATACACATATTCACAACCATGCTCACTCACACTGAGCTATACAGTACACGTTCTTTTCTTTCTTTTCCTCCTTTCCCTCAGTCCATCTTTTGATCTAAAATATTCCTATAAGTGTATTCATTGGCTTTTGTGTCAGCCAGCAAATACCTTCTGTCCCCTGATTGGCCAGCCCTGACCTAAATGTTGATCAATACCCCTGACAAGACATACGATGATTGAAATGAGTCAAAATGTCACAATCTTTTTGAATGTAACGGGTAAGAATTAAATCATTCAAAATAAAAGGCTTTCACTGATTCAGAATGACAGCTAACTTCCACTGATTGGCTCAACTGCCATCCAATCAGAGGGCACTGATATGGTTACCCAGCATGCTCTGTGGCATCGTGAGCAGAAAGCTTTAAATCCTACATGGCTGGCTAGTTAAGGCCACCAGTGAGATTTGCCTCTAATGTATTAAAAAACAAAAAAAAACCTCATACCTAAGAGGCAGACAATCAATGTTTACAGGATAAAATTTGAAATATGTCCCACAGATTGCAGTGTCAAATGCATTTTTATGCTACGAGCAACCCTCTGATCTCTCGCCACTAGTATGCCACCAGCTCTTCAACCGTCTATATGATTAGATAAGTCCATAGAGAACAAATATCAGCCTTTGTAGAAAAAAAAAAAAAAAACATTTTGATCTTATCAATAACCATTTATAAAGTCATATAAAATAACATTTTAAAAATTAAATAAAAACATTTCTTCCTTGAATTTCCAAGGCCATAACTCTGAAAACACTAATTTGAAAAGGCTTCTGTCATTTAAATAATGCATTAGTCCATTTCTTTATCTTTTCTACCATTTTGCTTCCCTGGTGCTGATTGGATACAGACGCAACATTGTCGCATGCCAATCACAGTGGTCTGAAATGGCTACTGAATGCCACAGGTCCCCTTTCGTAAAAATCAAATTCCACTCTGTGAAAAAACAAAAACAAAACAGTGACCATTTTTCTCTATACAGAACAATTTACACATTTATGTCGGATAAAAATCTTTTTTTTTTTTTCTGAAACGTTTTGAAGGCAATCCGGTCCTTTTCCGTCACACCAATTAAGTTTTACAGCTCCTTACTGGTGAGGAGTCTTAAAGTCCCACTATGTCACGGCTTGAATGAACCCCCATGCTCCTCCTCCTCCTCCTCCTCCTCCTCCTCCTCCTACATGTCACATCCAACCAAAACCTGCTGGTCAGCATTGATTTCCTTTTCGAAATATTTTCAGGTCTTTCCCATGGGCACCAATAAATGTCTGCCACACGTGATTTTTTCTGCTATGTTGGTGAAGAACATGAGTCCCTGGCTCTATTCTTGACAACACCAGTGAACACAGCCGCTCTCTCACACCGATATCTCGTAAGTAGTCCCTCCGACACCCGTCACCTTCTTCACGCCACCTCCAGGCTTGTGGGCGGGGCTCTGAGAAGAGCCAGCACTGGAATATGCCTGACCTGGGCGAGTCGATACGCTGACAGGATGAGAGGGGGACGAGGGGTTGGAAGGTGGTTTCGGCTGCCCGTTTGTCCGGCTATATGACTTCATCTGAATCTCGTCCCTAAACCAAAGAAACAGAGAGAAACTGAGAAATTAGAGAAGGATTTACATTAGTATGTACATTTGTCTAGTAATTACGCTACTGTTCAAAAGTTTGGGATCATAATTTTTTTTTTTTTTTTTTTAAGAAATTCAAACTTTTACTCAGCAAGGATGCATTAAATTGATCAAAAGTGACAGTAAAGACTATGGAAGCTTGTTTCCGTCATGGAATAAAAAAATTGACAAGATAATTATGACTATTTCTCACACAATTCTGACATTGTCTAATATTTTTTTTCTCACAATTCTGTCTTTTCTCACAATTGCGACATATAAACACAATTGCGAGTTATAAAGTCTAATTCTGAGGTAAAATACTTTTTTTTTTTTTTTTTTTTTTTACTCAATTGCATTTATATCTCACCAGAATTTTATAATTTGCAACTTTATAGAACAGAACTTCATAATTTGCAATTCTGAATTTTTTTTAACTCGCAATTCTGAGAAAAAGTCGCAATTCTGACTCTGTAACACGCAATTGCGACTTTATATCACTCAACTTTGAGAGAAAAAGTAAGAATTGCAAGATAAAATGTGCAATTACCTGGTTTCCACAAAAAAAGAAAAAAAAGAAAGAAAGAAAAGAAACGGTTTTTAACATTGATACCAAAAGATGTTTCTTGAGCAGCAAATCAGCATTAGACTGATTTCTGAAGCTTTGCCATCACAAGAATAAAATACATTTTAAAATATATTCAAACCACTTTTTTGTAATAATATTTCACAATATTACTGTTCTTACTGTGTTTTTGATAAAATAAATGCAGTCTTGGTGAGCAGAAGAGACTTCTAACTGACCCCAGACATTTGAACGGTAGTGTATTTGACAGTAAAGGTATGACAATGTCCTGTAGCGTGCATTCAAATAAAGAATCTTGCTGTGAAATATGCTGTTTTAGAGTAATGTCATATGAAAGTTTCACTGCCACAGTCAAAAAAAAAAGAAAAAAAAAAAAAAAAAGATTAAAGCATTACAATATATAATCAAAAGTAAATCACAACACATAAGAAAGAACTGGATCACAGGATGCTAGTTATTTCATATTCCTGTGGCTATGACAAAAAATGTATGATACAGATGTCAGTTAAAAAGCCTCCCAGAATAGGTATCAGTTCAGAAAACAAATAGTGTGAAACAGCAGTAAAATAGTTTAGCTGAAATGGCAAATCCAACCTTGCCTGCAGTGAATTTCAATTTCTCTGCCACACAATTTGGAAAGGAAACATTCTCTCAAGCACTGAAGCACTGCAGGTTTATTATAACCATCAGCTCTGCTGTCAGGATACAACTGAAATGTCTGTTAATTATGAGGGCCCATTGTCTGGCCCTTGGTTTGTTTCCAAATAACAATGCATACATGTCAGCTTGAAATATAAAACTCCTACAATGGAATGTGGTTAATTTTGTTCATTCTGAGGAACAATGTTTCCCATAAAGAAGACTCATTTTCTGCTTTTTAGTGGAGACCAGGTCAATTTTGTTGCCTTTAAAAAGTTGACTAATAACTCTAAGCAAAGATGTGATGTCCTGAATGGCAAAAAAAAAAAAAAAACAACCACTACCTGAAATTCGACCTGATTGTTCAGGTTAAAGTCCCCCTGAAATCAAAATTTGAGTTTTTTAGCTTTCAGCATGAATATGTTAGCCTTAATGTTATGAATAAGCTGGTGTGTTCCAAAACAATGACAAAATTCGCATTTAGGAGATATAAGCATTCAAAACTTACAGTCTCTCACTTCCGCTAAAATGGATCACGGATTTTCATGACATCACACTTCAGCTTCTCATCAAATCTTCTGTCCAATCAAATGCTCTCTAGAATTTGAAGTACTGCCCCCTCCTACACTATCAACAGACACTGAAGCTGCGGCTGAAATCGGTCATTTATTCACATTTACTAGTTTCTACATGGTAAAGTGCACATAGTGCACTATATAGGGGATAGGGAACGATTCAGACAGTGTAAATATGCTTTCTGTAGACACGAATGAAGTCCGTTTTCGTGTTAGTATAACGTAAACTGCCGCAGTGCGAGCACAGTCTGCTATGGCCCAGGGACACGAGAGCGCAGAGCGGATCATAACCGCGAGTCGGCTCAGACCACGAAAGGTACCGGACCCATTTACATTCTGCACAGAATGTGATATAGAGGAGATTAGGAGGATAAATGGTTAGATATTAAAAGGAAACAGAGGTTTTACTGAGTTTAACGGCTCTGGCCGAGGTGTGATATAAACGAAACGCTATTGGCCATTTAAAAAAAGGGGCGGGGCTGTTCGATATATCGCCCTGTCTTCCTGTTTAAATTGAAATTACGTCAACATATTGAATAATGCTGCGCGTTCCAAGACACTTCAGCGGGCCTTTAAACCAAAACTGTTAGTTTAATTACTTGCTTTTTATCATTCAAACTACAAGCAACTAAACACACGAGTCATTCATTACAAAAAAAATAAATGGAATTTAAAAACTGCACTGATTAACTGGACATTTAAAAATAATGGTTTTAAATTAAATTCCTTTAGTATTATTATCTACAATTTCTTTAAATTTTATGTTGTTTTTATTTTTAGTGTTTTTTTTCCAATGTTATAAATAATAAAAAATTACAATATAAATATTTAATAATACATTTAAAAAGTCTCTTAACCATTTAATTACCAATTAACAATTAAAATAACAGATTGTAATACTTTGACAATTATGATTCACATGCGTTCAACACAAAGAAACCAAGTAGCAGAAAGCAACAGATGAACACCAATGGAAAGCATAAATTTACTGACGAGCTGCCTAGACAATGAGTTTAGACCAGTGGGAAAAAGATGAAGGAAGAAAGAAGTGAAAGAGATACACTCACAGGAGTCTGGGAGGAGGAGGAGGAAGAGTAGGAGGAAGGAGGCAGTAGGCTGCGCAGAGCGTCGTAAGGTTGTGGGGGAGTTACTCACTTTGGCGCCTGTATGCCCCCTCCCCCGACCGAGGCCGAGGCTTTGCGGACCAGGCGGTACTGCATCTCTGCAGCGGCAGCGCTAGAGTAAGACAGGGACTTCCCCAGTGGCGGGGGGTGTGGCGAGCGTGGAGGGTGGGTGGTGGGCGGCAGGGGGGTGTCAGTGGAGCGAGTGCGGTATGGATACGAGGGCTGAGAGGGGCCCGAGTCAGAGAGCAGCGGGGGTCGAGAAAAGCGAGGCGGCCGATGGTGATGGTGATGATGGTGGTGGTGGTGATGGTGGTGCGGTTGCGAGTCGTGCAGCAGGCGTTCTCGCTCGCGTTCAGGCGGAGCCGGCGGGGAGGCGGTGGAGCCACGTAGATAGACGGCATGATGCGGGGAGGCGAGGAGGGCGGTGCTGGAGGCAGATGGCTGGTGGAGTTCCGCCTCCCGTTGCTGGGCGATCTGTGCTGACAGGAATGGTGAACTGTATCCGACTACTGGTGTGTGCGGTCGCCCTGGTGACATCTCTGGTGCCGCCGATTCAAAATCTGGGCTTTCGGAAGGTGTGAGCAGACTATCGTACGACAGACTGCCGTTCCGAGGAGCCGGTGGTGGTGTCTGATTGGCTAAGCTTTTGTAGCTGGTGGAGGTGGTAGCCTCAGATGGCGGGGCATTGTGGGAAGAGCGAACACTGGAGGACCGTGAGGCCCCTCCGGCGAGCACCGTAGGATCAGAGAAGGAGGGGTACGAGCGCCCTCCTAGGGAGTATCCTGGGATCCCTGAGCCTGGAGGTACTCCAGGGCCCCCACCTGTTCGCTCTGCCCCGCTTCGCTCCACTCCGCCCCCCTCACGCCCATCCAGACTGGGCTCAGAGCGATAGCCTGGCTGCTGACTGGACTGGAGGAGAGAGGAAGAGGACTCTTTAAGACTGTCCCCACGACTCATCTACAGAGAGAGCAAGAGAGAGAGCAAGCAGAAGTGTTTATAAAGTTACAAGAGAAATCTGAAAGCCAAATTCAAAGGGACGCTAAGGACAAACTCCATGGTAAGGATCATGTGGGCCACTGGGGACAGATGATTTGGGAAAGTGTTTTCTATAGCTATAATAAAGAGCCAGCATTACAGGATATGACAGACAGAGAGGCTAAGCTTGGAAAGGCAGAGAACACTGAAGTATTGGCAACGAACTTGGAAGCACTAAGGGCAGAGCACTGTCATTTCTCACAGGAGTTTGAATGCATGTCATTGTTTGCCTTTTGTTTTAACAAGGCACACCACATGAGCAACCTTAAAAAGTCAAAAGACCACAGCATCCATCTTTTCTTGCCTTGTGGTCTTTGCTGGCAGGGGGAAAAAGCCCTGTGGCCTCATGTATAAAAGTAAGATACAAGCAAGCTTGACATTTACCCTGTTGGCTTTTTAGCTTAAAATTAGCCCAATTGATTTGATTGTAGTCAACTGTAGTCGACCTGAGTGACTGTGGATATTTTTTATCCATTTAATTCGCAGGTACATACAGTGCTCAGCGTAAATGAGTACACCCCCTTTAAAAAGTAACATTTTAAACAATATCTCAATGAACACAAAAACAATTTTCAAAATGTTGACAAGACTAAGTTTAATATAATATCTGTTTAACTTTAACATTAAAGTAAGGTTAATAATATAACACATTTTTCAGTTTTACTCAAATTAGTGTGATGCAAAAATGAGTACACCCCACAACAAAAACTACTACATCTAAGTAGTTTGTATGGCCTCCATGATTTTTAATGACAGCACCAAGCCTTCTAGGCATGGAATGAACAAGTTGGCAACATTTTGCAATATCTATGTTTTTCTATTCTTCAAGAATGACCTCTTTTAGAGACTGGATGCTGGATGGAGAGTGATGCTCAACTTGTCTCTTCAGAATTCCCCATAGGTGTTCGAATGGGTTCAGAACAGGAGCCACTGAATCACCTTCACCCTGTTCTTCTTCAGAAATCCAACAGTGGCCTTAGATGTGTGTTTAGATCATTGTCATGTTGGAAAAATGCACGACGACCAAGGCCACGGAGTGATGGTAGCATCTTCTCTTTCAGTATAGAGCAGTAGATCTGTGAATTCATGATGCCATCAATGAAATGCAGCTCCCCGACACCAGCAGGTCTCATGCAGCCCCACATGAGGACACTGCCACCACTGTGTTTCACTGTAGGCACCATGCATTTTTCTTTGTATTCCTCACCTTTGTGACACCATACAGTTTTGAAGCCATCAGTTCCAAAAACATTTATCTTGGTCTCATCACTCCAGAGTATAGAGTCCCAGTAGTCTTCATCTTTGTCAGCATGGGCCCTGGCAAACTCTAGGCGGGCTTTATTGTGCCTGGGCTTTAGGAAAGGCTGCTTTCGCGGACGGCACCCATACATGCCATTCCTCTTCAGTGTACGCCATATTGTGTCATGGGAAATAGTCACCCCATTTTGGCTTGCTACTTCTTTAGATAACTGCAGTGAACTTGCATGCCGATTTTCTTCAACCCTTCTCATCAGAAGACGCTCCTGTCGAGGTGTTAACTTCCGTGGACGACCTGGACGTCTCTGTGAGATGGCTGCAGTTCCAACCTTTTTAAATTTTTGTACCACTTTTGCTACAGTATTCTGACTGATAAGTAAAGCTTTGCTGATCTTCTTGTAGCCTTCACCTTTCTGGTGTAAAGAAATTATTTTCTTTCTCAGGCCTTGTGACATTTCTCTTCCATGTGGTGCCATTGCTGACAGCATGAAATGGGAAGGGGTTTTAACACCCTTTTATAGTCAACTGTCTGCTGGGCACTTGTGTAATGTATAATTAGACTCACCTGTGGTTGAATTCTTGTTAAATTAGACATTTGTAGTCTAAAATTTAGCTTTGCTCCAGAGACTTTCAGTGGGGTGTACTCATTTTTGCATCACCCTAATTTGAGTAAAACTGAAAATATTGTTCTCTAAGTTATATTATTAACCTTACTTTCATGTTATAAGTTAAAGAGATGTCATCTAAAACTTAGTCTTGACAACATTTTGGAAATTGTTTTTGTTCATTGAGATATTGTTTAAAATGTTACTTTTCAAAGGGGGTGTACTCATTTACGCTGAGCACTGTATTTCAAAGAACAGAATGTAGTTCTGCATATGAATATCTAGTTTGTTTTGCAGCTAAATGCTAAACGAAAATGGAACCTTGGAAATGTGATTTTTCTTCCCAGCAGACTGATAAAATTCCAAGTGTTTTGGGGGCTGAGACCAACCACATGATGATCATTATCATTTTTGAGAGAACTACTATAAAAATCTTGAATGTTTATAGGCCTTACAATCAAAGAGAATGAAAGATAGAATGATAGACCTGGTCCACTTTAATATCACAATATCAGATTTTCGCTACTTGATTAATCGCGGCCAAAAGACTTTACAATAATAATATAATTGTGATATCAATGTAAATTTTGAAAAGAAAATGCAATCAGACAAATAAACTTATAAACTTTGTTTATTTTGTTTTCTCTCTTTTTTAGTCAATTAACCACAAGTGTAAGGAGGCGGAGAGAGAGTTTGTAAACGTACAAAAGCGTACAAAAAGAACTGTTAATCAGCAGTTCCTGCAGATGAGGGAGTCTAACATCCTGTCTTTTTTACAGAATCCAAAAAACCCCAGCACTTTCCTTGAGTGCGGGTGTTGCGCTGCTATATCGGATCGTCAACCAGTTACTGGCACTGGATTATTTATGATATTACCATATGTGTTGTATTAACACTATCAACATTTAATTTTTATATCTATCACAGTTATCATCAATTCTGGTATACTGCCACCCACCTAATTCCAACTCATGAATTGAAAGGAAGCCAATTCTTAAATTGACCAGCATAGAACAGCATAAATACTATTTATTAATCTAAACTATGTGCACACCAACTTTTAGAATGGAAGCTCAGTCCAGTTTTATTCATGAGGCCTCTTTTCTTTCAGAATCAAATTCACATCATGCGGTGTGTTTCTTATCTAATCTATCTTAATCCAGCACCATAGAGCCAAAACTGACACACCCCCACAGATAAAACCAGCAAAATGTTTTGCACAGCCACTCTGTGAGGACAGATGGGTTGTTTGTGTTGGCTTCATTAACACTACAAGAGTTTAATCACACAAATGGGACAGATTATATTTATTCTTTTGTTTCAGAATGGCCATATTTGCCTGTGCCAAATGTTTTGTAAATGCTGTGGGCTTTTGAGAAAGACATTTTTGTAAAGACAACGTCTTTATATAATATAACCCTTTGATATCAAAGTAAAGATATAAAATCACTACAATGATGATAAAGGGAATCAAAATACAGTAACAATTAAATAGAAAATTAGCCACATTAACAAGCTGCATTTACAATTAAATGCATATCTACATTAAAAAAAAAAAAGACGAGTATTAGAGAAAGGAGAGGAACATTAACAATAACACACACAGACACACAAGCAATGAAGTACAGTGTAAACTTACTGATACTGTTCAACTGAAAGCCACTGAGTCAATCAAATTGAAGGGGGAAAAACAATATAATGAATTGAATAAAATGTTAGAGGAAAAAGAAAGGCTTAAAATATGTGGTATAAAGGAAATAATAACAGTCATGCAAAAGAATATGAATGACGTCACATCAACAAATTATATGCAGTGAATCACCACTATAGACTGTGAACACACTTTGGATAAACAACACACACATCAACACAGAAAAGTTACCTGGTTGGCATATGCATGTGTAAGGGCAGTGTGGTTCTTGCCCGGGCTGCTGTAGGTGGGTCTGTACTTGAACATGGTGGGCGTGGGTGGAGCTTTATTCAACAGACTGCTCTCTGCAAACAAAGAAGTCCATGAGAAATCAGATGCAGTAAAATATTAAGTAAAATAAGTCAGCATTACAACAAGTTATTGCAATCTTATACTTTATATTATTATATACTGTACATATTACACATTATATATTCCAAATATTAATACTAGATTCCTAAATGGCTACATATCGCAATTCAGCATGAAAATACATTTTGAAACCTTGAATGAACACTATTGAAAGCAAATCAAATGGTGACTTTAAAAATTTAATCTTAAGTGTAAAAAATTTGCTAAAAGAATTGCACAAATAAGGCAGAAATGATCCATAAATGTTTGAAGGATATTAAATCAATCAGAATGATATTATAGTTTATCATGCTGGTTGTCTCTAACCCTCTGAGTGTCCGGCAGGTCCTCGTGACAGCCCAGGGTATCTGAGCTCTGGTTTAGGTGGAGGCGGAGGCTCTGCGTCAGCAGATTGACTCTCCATCATCTCCAAACTGCTCTTAGACTGCAAGAGAGAGGATAAAACACCAGTGGTTAATTAAATAAAAGAAACACAGACAACACACTAAATGTAGAAGCAAGGTCTCGGATACAGCGTCCGAACACTGATTTAAAGTGTGACTCCTTCCTCCTCAATTCCAAAGTCACTGAAAAAAATGGTTATTGAGGTTATATCTAAATCTAATATAAAACAAATGGAAATGTGGAGCAGAACAAATGTAGTCTGCAATGCTTTTTATCATGCGGAAGAAAAATATTCAAGATTAGGAGGATTTTAGAGCACTAAGTCCTCTATGAACCACGTCACTTTTTAGTTTAAGGCCACTGATTTGACACTAGGGTCAGATTGATACCAAAAGTTTGGGACAATATCACCTTCAAAGTACTTCACTACTGCTAATAACAAAAAAAAAAAAAAAAAAAAAAAATCGCATCTAGTGATCTTCTAATTAATGTTTGTGTTATACAAGTTCATACTAGTTTTGGTAAGATTAATTAAGTTAAAATTTGTAACAATTTTGTAGTAAAGGTTTAAAAAGCTTCAAAGTTACATTGCCTGAACTGCCAAACTGTGCTGTTATCCTCATCAGGTACCGAAATTTAATAAATGATATATTGTGAATATTTTGGTACTACGGTACTTGCTTTATATTGGTATACCACGCAACCCTACTTGGCATAAGCCAACATGTTGCTGGGTGTGAAATCGTGAACACACTTTAGGCTCTTTCTCAGGCTCTGAATCATTTGGCATGCCAACTTTCCATGAGTAACTAGTTGCAGCAGACACACCTCCAAAAGATTCAGCATCCTTATCAGAGGAATAAGAGCAGGACTTCTGAAGATAATGATTGAAAAGTGAATTAACCTCTATTAATCTGTTATTTCCATTTCTGCACAGTGGAGCAAGCTCTCTCAGACACACCGAACCTTCTTCCTCCCTCTCGCTATCAGTGCTTGCAACTCAGCAAGCTACAAGTTGAGCCTCTCATTTTAGAAATCATTAATGCAGAAATCCATGTATTGCCAAAAAGCGAACAGATTTTCCTCATAACTCCAGGTTGCAATGTTAAAAAATGTCAAAAACATGTAATAAAGTGCTCCAAACAGATAAAAAGCTCCTGTAGTTCTTAAAGAACATAAATCAAGAGACATTTCAGAACACAACCTTTCATTATGGAACAAGAAAGTATTTTTGACAGTTTAAAAGCCGGTCTACATTTCAGCCATATTAATGCAAGCCTGTCTGTGTCAGCCGTCCTCAATCACATGGTAAATGGCACAAACAGATATTTTTTAGCTTCATCTGCCAGAGAGGGGGGATTAGAGCTAGTTTCTTGCAAAATAGTCTAGTGCACTCTCTGACCTAGGGATTTTGGCGGCAACAGGAACATCACCTCAAAGGCAGTGGTAACGCTCATGGCCTCGTACAAGGATTTCAAACATTTTAAATCATGAATTTCCATGTTACCATGTTAAAAAGAAAATCATTCAAATATTCAGACTGATTTCCTAATGAATCATTTAGAACAATTTGTGATTCTGTTAGACAAATTCAATAAAAAGTACAACTTTGGACAAAATTGGACATTATAGCTTGCAAGCAGCTTTTTGCCCTATACAAGAGTAATATTTATGATTTCATTATTTTCCATGGCTTTTTCAGGCCTGGAAAATTCAATTTAAAAATTCCCTGATATAAGGTTAAAGGTAGGGTAGGCAATTTCAGAGAGGCAGGGAATAGCAAGCTAACTTTGAAAGCTTAAGATCCAACTCTCCCTTCAGAGCGTTCTCCAAAACCACACCTCCTCCAAACCACATGAACGTGCACAGAGTCTGCAATGCGTCACCAGAGACAGTGTCAAATTACCTCATGTCTCAAAGCACATAACATTACAATAATAATTAACGTAAACAACTTTAAGCTCTGACTGCTGCAGATTCATTTCAGCGTTGATAGTTTTGCCATAGAAACACATAATTTCGAGTCAGAGGATGTGAACAGCTCAGAGTAGAATGTCACGGGTTGCCATCTCTTAATTACGGTAATTAATTAATATGGCGTGAATGCAGTATAAGCTCGTTGTTTTGGTTCAGGAAGAACTGTAAAAGGTGGCTGCTGTTTGTTTGTGGCACTCGGTGACTGTGTCTACAACTGTGCATAGCCTCATGAAACACTAATGACGTGTGATGTCACGATAAGCGCAATACTGTAATACCACAACCGCAATGTTCACGTTTTTTCTTTTTTCAAAAAAAAGGGTAACACTTTATTTTAGGGTCTTTTAACTAGTTGCTTATTAGCATGCATATTACTAGAATATTGGCTATTTATTAGTACTTATTATGCACATATTAATGCCTTATTCTGCATGACCTTAATCTACATTCTTAATCCTACCCAATACCTAAACTTAACAACTAACTTACTATTAATAAGCAGTAAATTAGGAGTTTATTGAGGGAAAAGTCATAGTTATTAGTTTATTTGTGTTTCCTATACTAAAGTGATACCAAAAAAAAGTTTGCCATTTCCGAAGAGGAAAGCGATATCTTTGTCATAGCATCATTTTAACATTTAAGGGTATTTCCCATAAATGGCGTCAGCACTGGTCAATGCATTGAATCAATGCCATTGGTCTTTATGAAGTGAAGCATCAGTTTCAGCGTTACCCCGGCAACGCATTGCTGGCCAGTTGAGCCTTTTAAAGTGGCACCTTAACCTTTGTAACCTCCACTGACAGACAGTCTGTCTAGAACGCAAAGAGACGGGTTCCTGTTTCCCCTCTCGGTTTAGTTTTGGTTTAATTGTTTATTGAATATAACCTCGTTTGCTTCTATAGTGAAGTGTTAGTTTCACTTGTCTAGTTTACTTTCCTTGGTTCTACCCTTGTTTATGTAGCCTTGTATTTCAGTTGTTCTTGGTCAGTTCTTGTTTATGGATTGTGTGGTTTGCATTCAGACTGAATGCAATGATTGGACAAACATTTTTTGGTCCTGAGAATGTGAAGAGTGGTTCAACCAGTATAACAAGAAGTGGTTATGAAAAACATTGCCTATCCCACCATTAAGGTTGGAGAGAAGCAGCAAAAACACTGAAGGAGTAAAATGGGATTATTTCCTTACCCGGTGTAGGTCTCCTTGGATTCCGTTGTCGAGCACCTTGGCTGCCAGTTGAGCCTCTGTAAGCTGTGGTCGGAGGAAAGGAGGCTGAACAGACACTGTCTGAGCCTTTCTCTTTCTACCCAGATACCTGAATACAGCACTGAGTTAAAACCTCAATCAGAAAATACAACATACAGCTCAAAGTTATGAATGTAGTTGAAGACATACCTGGGTGCCTGTGAGCTGCACAGAACGTGCGAGACGTTCCTCAAGCAGCCATTTGTGAAGGGGTTCACGCCTCCCCTGAACTTCCCTGTCACCTACAAACAGGGAGTTTAACATTAAACAATAACCTTAAAAGTTACTTTATCAGATATTTGTCAGGCTTTATTTTTTAAAAAAGTAACATTTTAACAATAAAAATCAATGAAAAAGAGAGGCACTAGAGAAAAATAATGAGACAATAAGATACAAAAGCGTGCACTTGTGGTCCACACAAAGAGGAGGAGAGGTGGGCAGAAAGAAAAAAGCAAAATGGTTTGGAAAGAGGATTATGATGAGATTACAATCTAAAGGAGGAGGGCTAAGAGAAGGTCATATTTTGTAGGATTATTAAACTGCTTAATAGGGATTTTAAACCCAGTTCACCACCACCAACATGATTAATGACAGGAAAACAAAAACAAATATGGCAGCATAAGATTATGATTGCGCATGTCACAACCTGCTCATTGGTGGTCCTGCCTCTTGCCACCAACACGACATGGAAACCAGTGAGACCTGCTACTGGGATGAAGAAAAGCCCAGCAACACACATGACAGCCATACTGATAAAAAGTCAAGGAGGAAAAAGTGAGGCACAAATTGTAACAAGTAAAGCTCTCAATCTAAAGACACTGCACAGAGAGAGATTACTGCTCTGAATTTTTCCTCAAACGTTTGCCGTGAGCACACATAAAAATCAAATAACTGTTTGAGGATACGTGACAGCCGAATGCACTCTGTCCAGCTGCTGGGTGTGGTAGAGAATGAAGAGCAGGCCGAAGCCAAACACGCCCATTATGTGAGCTGTCAAGGACAGCAGAAACAGGAAAAAGTATCGGTAGTTCCTTCGGCCGATACAGTTGTTAACCCACGGACAGTGATGATCAAAATCCTGTAGGAAGAAAGGGGCAAGTTGTGTGTGTGAATTATAATGGTAAGAGAGAGAGAGAGAGCGAGAGCGCGAGAGAGAGAGAGAGAGAGAGAGAGAGCGAGAGCGAGAGAGAGAGAGAGAGCTTAAGGCTGTCCAAAGCATGCACACTTCTCTACTTAACACAAATCGATTGGTTTAGTCTGCAAAGCATTAGAGCAATTGTGGACAGACTGATTTACAACAAAGACTGACCATTTGAGAAAAAGAAATAAGACAGTAAAAATAAATGCAAAGTCACATTTACATGTAAATGGAATTGCTATGTATTGTAATGTCATGTGTTTATTCAATGCACATATTGGGGTCACGTCTGAACTCAATCACAAGAAATAAAGTGTGTGTGTACCTCCACACAGTTGTCGCACACGGAGCAATGTGAGCAACGTGGGGGTCTGTAGAAACGGCAGGTGGAGCACCACTTCATCCGCACTTGAATGCCTCGAATCTCCACAGTTTTATAGAGAGGAGCCCGGAAATCATCCTCTTTATCTTCATCTTCCTCAGCTACAACACACAGACGGACACACACACAGAGTTTACCATACCTTTCTCATGGATAAAATTACACTTGTATTTTATTAACTTCCTGCTTTAAAGTCAGCATGTAATCAAATTGCCGTTTACTTTATGACACTACTGTTTTCCTAGTATTTTGCACAATTCATCAGTACATGTTTCTCCAAAAGGAATAAAAACTGTCTTCATAATTTAATAAAACGTAATGAAATACAACAAATTTTTTTTAGTTTTAGTCATTTTATTATTTCACCTTCAAATACTTTTATTTCAGTTAGTTTCCAGAGAAACTTTTCCAATTTTTATTTAAGATTTCCATCTAATATTTATTTTAAGTTTATTTAAATTAATAAAAAATATTTTAAATACTTTTAGTTTTACTTACTACTAGCAACACTGCTTTAAGGTTGCTTTGGCTGAAGTTTAGTACACCAAGATCAGTTCATTAAAAAAAAAAAAAAAAAAAAAACTATTCTATTCACTGACTTAAAAAGAGCAGATTTAATGAAGAAAAAAGTACTTCAATTCCTGAATTGTCTGCTCTCAAACAGTAATAATCACTGGACTCTAAATGAACAGGTGAGTTTAAAATGGTTTGTTTTTCCAATAAGGCAGCCACCAAGACCACATTCTACTACAGCTGTACTGTATACTTAAGCACACAGACATTTCATATCAAAGACTGTTTCATTACCTCTGGGGAAGATGCCAGGATCCATAAATGTGGCCATACAGAAGTTGGCCAGAACAAACAGAAACATAATGCCATTGTATATCGGCACAGCAACAGAAAACTGCTCTGAAAGCCAAGGGCACCTGAAAGAAAAAAAAGGCATGAATGGGACACAGGATGAGACTGAAATCACACACATCATGTATGCTTCTAAATATTGTATGTAATTTTTTCTTAATTTAGAGACTATGTTTTAGTAGCATGTTTTACTATTATACAAGCGATACAGACAAATGCAGATAGCCACAAAATTTCACAAGGTTACCACAAAACCGGCAATGTAGAAAGACAAAAAAGGGAGAAGAAAGAAATGAACAGAAAAAAAATAAGAGAGGAAGGTGGCACTTCATGACAGATGTTGGCCTATTTTCATTGCCTTTCGATGTTTAATCTGAGGGGTTGGTGAGAAAAGAAGGATCAGAAGGGGCAAATGACAAGGATGAACAGACGTGACACAGCATCTGACTTAAGCCCTCCATATTTCCTCTTGTGTGCCAACTTGAAGGACTGTTTTTTGACATGATGACTATGATTCTGTTGTATTTACAGGTCACGACGACTTACAAAATCCAAGGCACAAGAAGTCAACAGGAAGTTAATGTGATTTCTCAACTTCATCAAAAGAAAACAGCTCTGACTGTGCTTTAAATGCTGATGCTGCATAAACACTTGGACCTTATAAGTTTATGTGTGCCCAAGCCATTCAGTGTATCATTAAGGAGCTTATTATTAAGATCTTGCGTTTATGTAAATCAAGCAAGATTTACATAAACATCAAAATCACATTCATTTCAGTGTCAGTAGGTCAATCTATTAACTCCTAGCAGAGGACTTTGGAAAGGGTTTTGTATGCCAGCTCTGGTATTTTCTTGTAACTTTGTACACTAAATTGTAAGTCACATTGGTAAGAAAAAGTGACTCCTAAGACCAGGAATGCTGTATTAGATTGTTAACTATGTGCTTTTCAAATGTATAAATCCTGACTAGAAAAACAAAACAAAACTTAGATATTGCCTCATCTAAGACATGCAAAGACTTCTAATTTAATATTAATAAAATATAGATTATTAAAAAGCAAAAAAGCCTTTTAACAGAACAGCCAAGACAAATTCTGATATTCTAAGCTGTGTGAAAAAAATCCTTTTGACATTCAAGACAGTCCGCTGTATGAAACATTAACATATTCTGAATTGAGGATATTATTAGAAGCGTATTCGGCTGTCAACAATTTAAAAAAAAAAAAAAAAAAAGAAAAAAAAAACACTACTCCAGTTATTTTAATACTGAGACTATTAGATTCTCAGATGTGGCTTGTTTAATGTTAAAAAGGCTGAAAAGTGACAGCAGTGACATTCACTATACTGCTACCACAGTTCTGCCTTGCAACTGCAATGTCATCGTCATCAGACAAGCTTTTGCTATTTTCTAATGTAAATTTATGGAACTAGAACTAGATGGATAGTTTTAGAAAGAAATTTATAGAAACTAACACGTATAATATTGTTGTTGGTTATAGCAGTGATAAAAGATACAGAGAAAAAAATACAAATAGTATTTAGTATTTCATGATATCAAGAGAAGTACATGATGTGTCACCCCTCATTTCCCAATGAACATGAATAACATCAGTAAAGGGCCACAGTATAGCAGTTCTACGGTAGTATCGCAATACTAAAGCTTCAAAATACTGCTGATACCACTGTATTTTTTAAACGGTATAGTATCGTCAATACAGTAGCAACATAAGCAATGTTGTATGTGCTGCAGGTACACTATTTAAAACGTTCAATTGAACATGTATGTCTGCAAAAATTACATACATGTTTATATAAGAATGTATTCTCTCAGTTCATCTGTTGTTGCTCATTTGACAGCTTCTGGGACAGGTGTCTAGTTTACCATATTTGCGATGATGCAATTCTATTCATCAACACATTGTCATTTGCACTCAGTTCTTATCAATCATATCAATTTTAACATTATAAATGAATTTTATGTTTTAATACACATACAGCCCTTCAGTCAGATTTTTCAAGATATTGGCACAAAAAAATGCTGTTGTATGAGTTCTTGTTTTTTTATATTTATAATACGATAGTTCAGCAATGACACAAGCAAAGAGTGACTTTTTCCTAATATCAGCACGACTTCAAATGTGAATGATTTTATACAACAGTTGAATAAGCAAAAAGATTATATTAAATGACATTTTAGAAACAACATTGTCAATATTGATCTTTTCGCTCTATTTCGCCAGTGAAAATAGTTCTAAAAGCAGAACTGTTGCGATTCTCTGAGCATGAAAATTTGGTTCATTTTGTAGATTTGAATTATGAATTAACAATACTGCATGGTATCATGATTCTACTTGGTATCATGATACTTCAGCTGGTATAGTATCTTAAAATATGCTTATGGTATAGTGACGACCCTAGTTCACACAAAATGCATTTTCCATTACACTGCCCTACTTTTCCATTGATTTTTAATGTAAACGTGCGCTAGACAGACGTCTTTAACGTTGCGCTCGTGTCTTTTGCAGTGTCTTGCGCATGACACGGTACTTTAAAAATGCGGCGCTGCGTGAACCGCCTCAAACAACATCTACATTTGTTCAAACTTAATGTTTCTCCATTTTAGTACTGATTCAGGTCAGAGACCTGAATATTCATACAGTACCACATACGCAAACTCACAATACCAAGCATTTACAATATTGACAATATTTTACAGTTTGCAAATAAACAGTATAATCTACAGGGTAGCCTTGATGTCTACTCTCTCACACTAATATGCAGTAAGACAGACATTTAAATGTTATAACAGTGTTATAACAGTAGTTCATTGTACTTTTCATCCAGCTTATGTGTGCTGCTGTCATACTACTAGAAAGTGAAGACAATGCTGTGTTGTAGAATCTAGACTAACTTTTTTTTTTACTAGGAGCACTGAAGGCCCTTACTGAAAATTTTAGGAGCACAAGCAAAAAATTTAGGGGCACACCTTAAATCGACCTGCAACACAATTATTCATATTTAGAGGAAAAAGTTGTGTGAAGCACTTAAAAGTCCTTCAAAAGTGCTTGAATTTCACTCTCAAAAGGTTGTACAAACCCTGAAATGAATAATGTAAAAACAGTCATATAATACCATGGTTACAGTCATCGTTACTACCTTAAAGGGGTCATGAATTGAGAAATCAACTTTTCCTTGAGCTTTCGATATATAAGAGGTCAACGTACTATAAGAATATCCTTTAAGTTTCAGAACTGAAAACTTCCTTGTTAGTCCAATAAAAGCTTTTATTGACACCAGGCTCAGCGAACGACTCATTCCAGAATGTGCCTATCTATGACATAAATAGTTGAAACGCCACCCCCGCAGAAGTAATCAATACCTACTTCATCGCTGCAACGTTAGCACCGCCCACTGGCGTGTTAGTGAGAAGACGAGGAAAGAAGAGCGATACAGGACTAAAAATAACATTTGTATTCGGAACAATTCACTGTGGATTCTTTGGTAATTCAATCATGTTTCGGCACAGGCTTTGCAAACAGACTTTTACGATATGGACTCGACAGTAACAAGTAACTGTGTTAATTCTAATACCTGATCTGATATGTAATGATTCATGCGCAGTCAGATGTTCTTTGTCTATGTGTCAGTAAATTAAACCAGTGACTAAACGGTCAACTTCATGTTGTTTCTCTTAGTAGGATGAAAATAATCTTATTTAAACGGTGATTAAATTACACATAGAAAGCAATCAAAGAACGTTAATTATGATGAAAGCATTCGTTAGTGTGCAGAAATTGAGTTGCAATGACGAGATCACTGCTTTCATGCGCTTAACATCAAGTTTGTGATCGGCTACAATGTTCATCACTGCAACCTTTCATGCTACAATCTAAATATAATGCCATAGATCTAAATGTAATGCTATAAGAAACACTTTTCACGATTAGTTAACCTTGAGAGCTGTGATAGTACTAAACGTGCTAAAGGAGAGAGAGGAATACTTGGCTATTTCATATGCAAAGATGTTAGCCAATCACAGCAGTGGGCGTTTACACTGAAGTCTCACAGCAGACACACCCCTTAAAACAGAACATTCTAATCAGAGGGCTAAAATCAGGGTAGGAAAAATGCCTTTTATTTTTAAATTATGACCATTTTTGATATAAAAAGCATACTAACATTATAAGTGCACCCTAGGAAACATTTTAAAACAATAAGACAATGCAGTTCATGACCCCTTTAAATCAATGGTGAATGTTGGTGATTTGCAGAGAAGAAATCCTTATTTAACCATTTTTTTTTCATGATACAATGTTTCTCCTGGTTTCCACGTCAGCGCTGTTTGATCTGATATGGTTTATAATAGAGATTTCTGCACTGAATTTGTATGCTTTTCACTAGATCACGCAGCGATGTTATTAATTCTGTGGTGAATTCAAACACTTTTTCACTGGATCTCCCAGCGCTGTGTAGTAACGGTGTTTTGTGATCAAAGATCGGCCCACAAGTACCTGTTCTGAGCACTGCTGCGTTGTCTATTATTACTATTATCCGAACTGATAAACTGTCCGCACTGCGCAGCTCAAACGAGTAGTGCAGTTTTGTTCTGCTTTCGTTTTGTTTGCCGTTTGATGTTTCTTGTATGCAACAGAAATAGTAGCTCTTATCAGTGGTGGTCTCACCAATGGGACCTCCAAAAAAAATTCAAAATTCAAAAATTCAGACCTCCAAAATTTAGTCGCGCCAAAAGGGAAAGGGGTTGCAAAATGCGACCATTTGGTCTTAGTTGGGGGCCCTGAGAATATAAGAATACCTTTGTTATCTGTGCCTGTGAAAATCAGTTCAAGGTAGATTAATTTGGTACTTCTGAGTGAGTTCTAGGCAAAAACATGCCATTATTCACTCCACAGTGCAGCAACACACTGTTATACACTAGTATATGATGACTCATCCATCATAAATGATTGCAGCAATCAGTGTTAGCAGATGTGTTTGTGTACTCACGTAAAGCAGAAGAAGAGTGTGGTTGCTCCAACCAAGAAGGCCGTTGCCGCAGAGACCGGCACGTAGCGACTAGGCCGGAGAGGTCTGGATGGAATGGTGGGGTGGGGTGGGGAAGTGGGTCCAGACACGCCCCCACTCATGCTGCCGCTCGGCATCACCCAGGGGGCAGGATGGCAGCGCGCCCCGCAAAATTATCCGTTTGTGAGTGTGTTTGTGTTGAGACAGCACAAATGAAAAAAGAAAGACTAAGGGAGAAGTTGCTGTCCTTTTGGCATTATAGAAAAAGGCCACAAGATGAGCATTGTTTCAAAAGTACAAAACAGAAATACTCAAAAGAGAGAATATGGAGAAAGTAAGTAAAATAAATAAATAAAAAAAAGGATTAAAAAAAAAAAAAATTGTAAACTGAAGAAATTTTGGGTTTTAGCAAATTCTTGAATTAAAGTTTCTGATGTTTAGACACTTATAAATTACTAAATGTATAAAGCCAATCACTGAACAAAAATTGCTCAAAACATCTGTAGTTTGTCAAGTCTAAATATTACTTTTTTGGTCATGTAAAAAAAAAAAAAAAAAAAAAAAAATAAAAATATATATATATATTTATATATTGAAAACGCAAACTTAAAAGGCTTAGGAAAAAATGTTTATAAAATGCCAAGAAAAAATGACTGGAACAAAAAACAAAATGAAAACAAAAACCAAAACAATTTTAAAAACTCAAATGTCTAACCACTTCTACTGTCTAGGCCTAAATCTTCAGTGGTGCTTTAAAAATGTAACAAAAAATGTGAAAATTGTTTACTTTATGAGAAAGATTTGGTGTTACTGTATAAAATAAGAGGTAAAGGAAAGTAATGTTTATGAATTTGTTTTCTTTTTTTAATGCTAACAAATATTTTAAAAATGTATTATTTGAGTTTGGTGTTTTGATAAGCAGCACTGTAGTCAGTTTAAGGATTTCAAAAGTTGCCAATTTTGTTTTCTTCTGCTGTGAATGGGAGTTGACTAAATCACCAAAATATATATAAAAAAATGAAATGGCGAGAGACAAAGAGAGGGACAGGAGGATTTTTGGTGTAGTTCAGTTTTGAAGGGAGCAACAACAATGAAGGAATCAGACGGCAGCCACAACCGTTAACAGTTTCCCCCCACCATCCACACTATCAGAAGATATAAAAATGTCTCTCCTTCATTTCAACCAACGTGTGCTACACTGCACCTTAAGAAATGGAGCCTTGTGTGTCTCTCTCCTGAGTCGAAGCATTGCTGATCCAACAGGTTAGTTTTAAAGAACAGGCCAGTATCTTCACAAGTAAACAGGCTTACACCTGCATGGCTGATTAGATCAAATTCTCGATCTTGGCGACAAGAGGCATAAAATGAGTGGAATGGTCCGTCAAAAACACCTTTTTTGATGGAGCTTGCAGAGACAAAAACAGGTGAAAAGAGCAGCACTTCACTCGCACACACCTCAACAATTCTGGGAATTGATCCAGGTCAGTGGAGCAATTCTGAAATGAAAACGTTGGAGCTCGGAGGAATCCCAGGATGCACAGGTGCTTATGTGGGGATTGAGGGAGGAGGGGTCAAAGAGAAAACAATGTACAAGAGTTCAACTTCTCCCTTGGGACAGTTCAGGGACTTCCTTATGCGTGTTTGTATGAGTGTATCAGGCCCAGCTGATGTCTATTTGCAGATGAGGAGGCATTACATAAGGATCTCAGGGGGACGCGGCCTCAAGGGAGTGCCTCGAGCCATGCCTACACTTCCTTATCTGACTCGGTGGAGTTATCTCCTCTTTCTGCGGACCATATGCACACTCACAGAGTTAGCACGCACGCATTCAATGATGGGCTTCCAGTGGTTGTGCTGGGGAGAATGGAAATAAACTCCACCTGAAAAGAACAAAAGAGAAAAGAAATGTGAATTCTGAGCCAAAAAAGACTTGAGCAGAAAATTTTAAATAGTAGGGATGATGCAGACAACAAATTTGCCTATAATTTACTTAAACAATGAGAGCATTTCTGTTTATATAATTTATTCTATAAGTTGTGTGTGAAAATGTAAATGAAAAAAGTTTTGCTTAAAATATAAAGGTCACAATATAAAGTGGAAATTAAATAAACAAGACTGTTTACAGTAAGAAAGCAGAAAAGTTAACTAAACTAATTTGCATCATAATTATGAATATAAATAATAACATATAAGTTGTCCTTGTGGGCTATAGTAGTTGTCCTCAATAGCCACGTTTCCACTGTCGGGCGTGCTAGGGTGTGTCAGGGCCAGTCGCTTTTTTACAGTCTAGGCCTCGGGGCCAACGGCCAGAGTTTTTGGCCCGCCGAAAACCTTGGTCCAAAGTGGGCCAGCTTGGGCTTGAGGGAGTGGTTACGAACAAAGGCAGAGTTTATCTGAGTCTGGAGATGGCAGCGCTGCGGATGACTTCATATACCAGCTAACATCAGCATTAAAGACTTTTAAAATCATTTTAGCTAAAAACTCACTTTCAGACAGCAGCGAGTGTTTGAAATAACTCGTGTTTGTGATCCGAAGTGGATTTTGATCACCGTATAAGGCAGAAATACTTATATGCGATGCAAAAGACTATGCACGCTATAGTAAACATGGTAAATATGACGGCTTGAAGAAATCATACCCTATAGGCTATCACAATCGTGTATTTATTTTATCTGTGTCAGTACGTCTCATCTCTTACCGGACTGTGTGATATTTAGCTCCGCATATGTCATAAAATAATAAAACAAAAAAGTTTTACTGAAAATATAACTGTATTGGGACTGTCACTGGAGAGAGTGCTCCTCAGATCATATTTTTGGCGGAAAATATGTAGTAATATGTAATGATCATTCTTTCTAAATGTGATGTAAACATACTGTCCTATGACTACAAATAAACAGAAACAGACATGACTGAATAATTAGGCCTAACCTACGTGTGCTCTTTGTTTTGTGAAATAACGGTAAATACCACTTTATTTCTGTGACTAATGTGCAATCTTGACACAAATTAATTCATTATGATCAATGTATCACTTATTACTGTAAAACTGTGGTAAAACTATCGATGTTTGGTTTTAAATCTTTAGGTAAACAACAAAAATGCCAACAAATGGCCACCTTTATTATGTTCGTTTTATGATCTTTCTGATTAGTTTTCTGATAAAACTTCCATTTGTTGGTGAAATGATGAGTTTGTATGATGTTGTTCCATACAGGCGTGATACGGGCGGGTTTTAGTGAAGTGCTGCGGAGCTTGTGGCCCAACGGGGGAAACGCAGCGTGGTTTTGGGCTCGGTGCTACAGGTCCGAGGCTATTAGCCCAGCCCAGCCCGTTGAAAGCCCTGGCTCGCACTGGCCCGACAGTGGAAAAGCGACTAGTGTAGTCTAATTCATGAGCCAATGACTTATGAACCAATTCTTTTAACGGTTTGTTTATTATGTTAGCATCATGGCTATTTACATGGCAAACACAAAGGTCAATATCATAATCCATAAAATTTACATTATTATATAAAACCTTTCAACTTAACGTAAGACAGAAAATCTAAAATACACTCGGGTGATACATTTTGAAATATTCCATGCAAACATGTTTCTGAATAAAAGCGTTTTCTAGCAGCATCATAAAAATTACAATTCAACAGAATATGCTTAACAGTCAAAGAAACTTGACAAGAGAGACATAAAGGAGGAACTTCGCCTATTAATAAAAACCCATGGGTAAGTCTTGAGTGACCCAGTCTGCACCTAGTGAAGACGACTTGGTCATGTCACGACCAATTCTTTTAATGAATCATTCAAAAGATTCATGAATTCAGGTTTTACCAGTCTGAATCAACATATGACTCCCTTTCTGAGCTGAAAGTTACAATTACCTTCAAAAATGTGTTTCAAAATGCAAGTTTCATGTACTTAAATCATTATCATTACTGACTGATTGTTCATTTCAATGTGCAGTTAAAGATAAACTTGAATCTTTTATCTTAATTGTGTTACATATAAGATTGGATTTAATTGTTAATTAAAAACCTACATTTGACATGAATGTTGTTTTGATCAAAATGCTTGTGCTTCCTTTCTCTGACGCATTCCATTTTACTGGCATGCATAAAATCTTCTTAAAGCATTTAATATAAAGTGATCTCATGCTTCTGACGACCTCGACACCTTTCACCCTTCAAATGTTTTGTTTTCATAGAAATTCAGTTTTTAACAAGTGCAAAGTTGATGTGTACAGAGAACCTTCATCTGTGATATTACAAAGACTAAACTTAGCTATAACGTAATTCATTGTTGACAATTTTCAATTATTTTATCAATGAGTTGCTGCAGACCTAGAATATACACATCAAGCCACATTCAAATGAATGTCCGAACATTCAAAGTGGTGAAATTACAATTCACGTTCACTGACATTAAACCAAAAAAAGAAAAACCCTGGCCTGACCTTAATTACAGAGACATCTGTAGGGTAACCCTCAACCAGTTTCTGTTTGTTAACCAAACACACATTTGTTGTTGAAATGACATCACATAAGCTTTCACTATCAAATGTTATGCAAACAAAGGTGATGTCTGGATGTTTGCAAAGCTGGGTATTGCCAACTACATCATGAAACCACACATCACAAAACAAGCATGTACATAGTGATACTATCACAACTGACCTGTGCACCTGTACACATTTTAATCTGATAAAAGCAGACTTTTAGGAGTACACTAACAGATGCCCTACACTCTAAAAAATAGTTCTGTGGCTTAGTAAATATCACAGTAATAATTAATTTTATTAACTTAATAAAATCTCTGAATATGGTTTGAGTTGAACATACCAAAATAATAGATTAAAATCCAACAGTTAATTTTGTTTAAAATTTACAGTTATATTTAAAGAATTTAGTATTTGACTAACAATTTTTTTTTTTTTAAATATACTTAACATATTTGTGAAATTTCTATCAAAATATTTGAGAATGGAGAATTAAACTGATCTGTTTCAAGAACCACAAATATTACTTAATTCATAAATTTCACCAAAAAAACTGAATAAATAATAGTAAACGAAACGTTTTTTTAGAGTGTACAAACAGAAAAACCTTTGATGTCATGGGGTCTTGATTATCCAATGACATTGTTCATTTTTAACTACACAATCACAACAGAGAGATGACACTGCAAATGGAGATGGGTGAAAATAAAGGAGGAGGATGTTGAAGTAACAGCAGTTAGGTGGTGGTTGACAGATGTCCTCATCAATTAATGAATAAAGGGGTGAAGGTGCAATTCAGAATAGCAATTCAATACAGTAACTAACACCTCCAGGAAGAGACTACTGTTACTGTGTCTAATCTTAAAGGGACAACAACAACATTAACAAAAATACTTATAAGATATCATGTGATATGATTTTTATTTTTAGGGTGAACTATTCATTTAAAATGCTATATTAATCATAGACTACCATAACTATAGGTGAAAGGAGACAGACTAACTATAACCTTGAAATGCTAAAGCCTTCTGGAAAGCAACTAAATAACATGATTTGATCTTTCAGTATAATTACTTTACTAGTATTATGGCCAAACCTACATTTATGTAGGTTTTATGACTCATTAGAAGTGCTATGACCAAATTAACTTTCAACACGGGACTGTGATATTTGTTCTCACAACACAATTTAAGAAACCAAACCCAAATTACAGTTCTGTCAAGTCTTAAAACATTCAGTTCCAATGTTATTCCACTGCTATTACATTGAAACACACATTCTCCTCTTTGAAAGTGCCCCTATTATGCTATTTTAATACAGACACATGGCGCATTACCTCATTTCTCAAAGAGTCTGAAAAACGGTTCGAAAATTTTGCTCCGACTGGTCAGATGGCAAAGTCTGTTGTGATTGGTCTACCGCTTTGCCCTAACCCAGGGGTTCCCAAACACATTTCTGGAGCCTCCCCAGCACCGCACATTTTGGATGTCTCCTTTGTCTGACACACTCATTTTAGGTCTTGGAGTCTCGACAAATGAGCTGATGATCTGAATCAGGTGTGTTTCATTAAGGAGACATGGAAAACATGTAGTGTTGGGGAGGCTCCAGGAATGTGTTTGGGAACCCCTGCCCTAACGAATGGCAATGTGATAAGATTCTAGCGACAAACAATTTGTCTGTCCACACCAGACATGAGCGACTATGAGACGTGATAAAGTCAATCAAAAAGCACAACCAATCAGAAGAGGGCGTGGGTGGGCTCTCTCGGCAAGCTCCCGGCATTCGGAACGAAATGGGTAAGTACATAATCAAATTCATGAATATTACACCATTTTAACATTATTAAAAATACATACAGAGTTACTGAAACATTTTTTGTCATAGAAAACACTTGTCTGTTCACAATGAGTTGACAGTTCGGTTTCCTTTAATTTATTTTGAAGATCTGAGGTGAATTATTCTTTATTGCCTTCAATATGACTATAAAAGACACACAAAATGATATTCAAACTCACGCTTTTAACATTAAATAAAGCACATAAACAGTACCTGAGATTATCATTGCCATACTTTGTGTTGTTGTCGTGGCTAGTTAGGACAAAAACTATGATTAACATGGAAAAGATACCTTTTATCGCGTGTCACATTGCATCTGGTTAGGACACGGTGTTACAGCACGTGCTGGAAATGAAACGGCTATTACCATATCTGAATTTCAGCTATGGAGGTTTCCTCAGCGCTTGACACACAGTGATATGAACGGCGGCATCAGTTTTTCCATATCAATTACAGCGCAAGTCGTCAGTCTTTGGAAGTGCATGCGAAGTGGATTTGCAGTGCTGAAAACAGCGTCTTCTCGACATGTCGATGACATGAATCAAAATCTTCCAGGCCTCAGCTACAACTACAGTGTCTGAGGGTGGGACATATAGACATTGTTCGCGGGCAGCCAGTGAAGACCACAGGCTGGAATTATGCAAATGTGTTACAACTGCAAAAGTCTAGTGCCGTCTATGGTCAACAACAACATTTATTTATAAAGTACATTTAAACGCAATATAAATTGATCCAAAGTGCTGTACAGTGTGCATAAGCAGGACTATGGAGCAACTATGGGGCATAAGTAGCGCAAGTACCGAAATTAGCAAAACCATGATATCGTACCATTTGAAATAAAATATATACCTGCATTTTCCCAGCACCAGTATACCGCGCAACCCTAATACCTTGGTGCACGGCTGTATCAGTTTTGGGACACCTTTGGTTTAAGATTTGCAGAATTAAGCCTGCTCAGCCAAGCAGTTCAAACCAATTTCAGACAGCCTTGTTAACAGTTTAGCTATGCCTGACATTTGTTAACCTGACCCAGGGTTTGGTCTAAAATTGCCATAGCTGTGTAACCCTGCATAAGGTCCAAGGGACAACACTCCAAAGCATTTCAATGTGGAGCTGAATATCTGAACAGCTTTGTTTTGCAGACACAACATAAGATCATAGCCTTGGGAAAGTCTGATCCTAGATCGGCATCCAATGGAGCAGTGCATCCTACAGCAAGTAACTTTGTCAGAGCCAATATCAACTACTGGATCAGGTAGTTGAGTCAGCAACAGACAGGAAATAGTCTGGCTGATATTTTGACAAATATTTAGGAAAGGCTTGGAATGGACTCAGTGTGTATGTTAAGTGAAAGAGAAAAGGGAAAAACAATGAGTCCACAAGACAAGAACGCCCTAGATTAATCATTATCCAGTATCTTGGTTTTACTTTCATTATTGTCACTGTGTCATTCTTGTGGCCTATAAATTGTAGTGCACCCATTAATGGACAGGGAAACATTTGCGCAGCCACATTGCCTACAGTAGTCTATTTGGAAATAAGAAAAATGTTTTTTTTTTTTTTTTAAATCAATATATAAACTACTTAACTATTAGCATTAGAAGTCGACTGATTAATCGGAGATTAGTGGAGAACAGCGGTATGTTTGCTGTCAAGGCTGAGAGGATGCTAACATTAGTACCCCAAGTGGTTACAACTATGTAAAAAAAACGTGCTATTGCTTGTAGTTTGATTAGTGGTCGACCAATATTTTGCCAAGGCCGATATTAGGCTTGCTGTGATATTCGGTGTTGATAGTGTTACCAGTGTTCAGCTGCAACACCGGTTACGTCACTTGTCCACCATGGCACCGCCCCCACCGTCATTTTGATATTTTTTATAATAAAAATCATTTAGTTTCGTTAGAAAACAGACACTACAATTAAAAAAGGGACGCAACTGCTCAATGCAACGTGCCCCGAAAGAGAGTCGCAGCACAGATCAGCTGGCAGTTTAGAAAGCAATGAGCAATCCAGTCATTTACACAGATCAGTGGTACGCACACGGAAAGTTGCATCTCAGACAGCGTGTGAATACTAAATTGAGTTTGCTTTCAAGTCTTCTTGCGCTAGAACAGACAAATTCATGCAAAAAAAAAAAAAAAAAAAGTCAATATGCCCGTCTTGGCAAGTATCCTAGCAAACATAATAGATTTTGTCTTAAAGGCACAATATGTAAGATTTTTATATTAAAATATCCAAAAACCACTTGCAGTGTTATATATTTTGTTCAATTGTGAACCTACATTATCCTAAATGTTTCAAGAATTTGTAAATTCAGAGAAATTCACAATTTTAAACAGTGCCCGTCCCTCCCTTGTCACTTGTCGCCTGTCAATGATGTAATATCTGCGTTATCCCTGGTTTCCGCTTGTGCGGCAAAGTAACCATGGCAACAGACGCAGACAGCTGCGTAATGTCTAGCGGCACGCTGTTGTTGTTTCATTCAAACATTATGGACCATGGCAAGCAAACTTTGGGACAAAAGGAGAAATAAAACGAGGATCAATATCGGCGTGGCGTTTCCGAGATGGCGAGAGCCTTGCAACAAACTTCGACTTGACAGAGACGCCGCACTTGCACGTTATTAGACAGGTAAGCAAATGTAGGCTACATAAGACTAATCAATGTTATATAGCTAACATTATAACATGATGAAATGTTAGAATATCATCAGTATGATATTCTAATGTTGATCTAGCTTACTGTCAAGTCTCATACAGCCAACAAACTAATATATAGAATAACATTACAACTTTCAACGCACTCAAATGCAGTTTAGTAGTGTAACGTGAGACCAAGTGAAACAGCGCTGCGTTACCTTACAATTTTAATTCAGCAAATAAACTGACCTGTATGAGAAGTATTTCAGCTTTGCGAGTAGTTCGGTAGAATGAAATGTCCTCATTCCTTTATATCCCCTGGGACTCGCGTGGCACTAATATCTGTCTCTCATTAGCAATCGCGCCTGCGATTCTCGGCCACGCCCTGCTTCATGCCACAGTCATGTTAAAAAAAACATGAATGCATTCACTCATCCATAAACATTATTTCGCCATAAACATTATTAGATCCATCGGAATGACGACAAGTTCCATGAGTCCACGCTCATTCACTGCGTCATCAATCTATGCCTTTGTTATTGTTTTGAAGAGTTTAGTGACCCCTAGCGGCAAAAAAAAAAAACCATACTGTGCCTTTAAGTGAATGTAAAGAGTCAAGAAAGACAACACGTGTACAGTATCAGAATATTGGATCCGTGCATTATGTCTTAAAGTGACAGCAACCTAATGACCTCCTGCTGTCTGTCTGTTTTTAAAGTTAATCAAACAACAAAAAAATAAATCACTCAGTGCTGTTGACTGAATAGCTTTTGTAACTTCAATAACAATTACTCTTTATTTAATTTATACAGTAAGGATTATATGCAGTGTTATTTTACATATGATTATATATGTAAAATAACATTCAATATATGTACCTGAAAAGTACTGTTAGACCTACTTGAAAACATGAAGAGCAACTTTTATTGGTATCTTTTCTCTATTGTATTTATTTGTGCCATTGCTTGTAGTTTGGTTATTTGACAGTAGTCCTTTTCCCCCCTGAACAAAGCACTGAACCATACCTAAACCGTGAACCTAAAACTGTTTTACAAACCGAACCGTGAGTAATTTGAACCGTTACACCCCTAATATATAGTGACAATTTGACATTTTATAACAGTCAGTCAAACAAGTCTTCCAGTATATTATCTTATACATATATAAAAATATATATTGATTTTGTATGGGTTGCATCGATACAGCATATTGTTAGTCATTTGATTGATTCATCAATCCATTCTGATGTATTTTTACACCCTTATAAAAGAAAACTTTTAACATGTGTCACATTTAGTTAGTGTTACAGAGTAGACAATCTGGCGGCATATTCAATGTGCACGTTTGTCAACCTTTGTGACATCAAAAACACAATTAAGACATAATTTCATATAAACATGGTTGCGTTGTCTAATTTTTAGAATGAGCTGCTGATTTTTGTAAACATCTAAATGTTTATGAATGAGAATGAATTTAGATTTGAACAACTCTAAGAATTAGGTTGCATTAGGCATGACATTTCAAAATGTAACAACTCAAAATCATGCTTGCATAGCTATAGTAGTAAGCATTTATGTAAAAGTATGTTTCAGGCCTAAGTCACACACAAATTGTACTGATTCCTCCACTTCATTAAACCCTTTTCATGTGAATTCCCTCTCTACTCCTCCTCACTGTCCACTAACACAACAGAATGACTGAAACCTAAAGCCATGTGGCATTACACTCCCTGCCAACTGAGGCAACCTGCATTTCCCACAATCCACTATATGCCTGCCAATTTTACATGGTGAGAGTGAAGCAAAGCCTCTCTTTGATTCAATAAGGCGAGAGAGAGAGAGAGATCTGTCACATACCCTTTTGAACTTTTTCATTTTCCAGTCTTCCCTGACACACCCCTCTGCACTCCAATTAGAAATAAACCTAAACACCAGATCCAAGCTGGTACATCTAGTTACACGACCTAATACTAGTAAAACACACTGGAATACAGCCAGAAAACGTGATTATGAGCTGTGCACGTTTTCATTCATACGTGAGTATGTAACCTGGTTAGTGTTATAATTTCATTTGATTGGTATTCTTTACTCGTTGTTAACAGAAATGACAACAAGGCATTAATAAGCAGGTGATCTGATGAAAATGAATGACTCCCATATGACTAAAATCCAAAACATGCAGAACTGATAAACATGATTTCATTATGCTCAGGTGACACGATTAAATGGCTAAAAGGAATCAAAAAGCAGTGAGGCGCGTTGTCTTACTTTGAGGCGGCGAGTGTATCTTTTGGGTGTGTTTCGCTGCAGCTGCACTGTTTAGGCCCTAACATGAATCCGGGCGACGCCGATACTGAGCGTGCGGTCAAGGCTTTGGCGTCGCGCGGAGCATAACGGGGCCTCGATCGATTACCTCAGTGAAACTGCATCGAAAATGGTATTTAATACGTATATTCAAGGCTTTTATCTGAACACTGCAGCGAGTACATGTCAATGCAAAGTCAGTCTGTAGTCACCCCCTTGAAAACACGACTTATTTTGCTACATGAGGAATGACAGCAAAGACATGCCCAGAATAAATGACTCACATGTTAAAAGAAATCAATAAATTATTAACATGAAAGCATTAGATTGACATATAATCATAACTAGTTGTAGCACAGCTGGGCAGGACTATTAGCATGACAGCTAGCATTATATCGCTTCTTTTTCAAAACAGTGTTTAGGTTGAAATAAAATAACACCACTGGTGACCTACCTGTCAGTTCATTGGCGTCGCTGCTTTAGAGGACTGGTGTGTGTGACATTGGTTATCCTCTTTAATAGATTAGATGATGGCTTTAATCTCCGTTTCAATCTTTGGGTGGTGGGGTCTTGCCGACGGCTCACTTAGCCAGTTAGCCTGCGTCCAAACTATGGATCTTTCGCCTTATTTTTTTACACACTCGAGCTGATAAAATCTCATTCAAGTTTTGGGTCTTCTCAATAACCGTTTAAATCTATTCTGTCGCGTATGACTTGATAAAGCTCGCCTAGCTTAAAGCTAACGGCAGGTTTAACGTATTTTCACCCAGCTCAGCGCAGCGGCACGAGCTCCAGTCCACATCCACGAGCCTCCCAGAACAGTCTGACGTCCCCGCCCTCCTGTGAGCTCATTGGTGGAGAGCTGCTGTCGATCCACTGAGAGCTACCAATGATAAGACTTAAGAAAGCGTTTGACGGGACTTGTCAAACTCATTCGAATCTCAGGTGGTGATGAGAGAGCGTAACGGACACCTAAACGCTGGTGTACAGGACCGTGAGAACGAGCAGTGGTAGGACTTCCAAATTGTTCATATGTTAATACTTTTTTAGCCTGTAATGAACCGACAGACATAAACAGCTTAATGAAGGATAAAAAGTGACACAGTGACATACTAAATACGTGTGTCTGAGAGGGAGGCAGACAGACAAGACGCTTGTGTTGCTCTGAGGATTAAAGGGACAGCAGGAGTTTTACAGATAAGCGTCTCCCCCACCCACTCTAATATCCCCACAAATCTGACCAACATCTGTCACACCACCTCTTTTAGACCAAATAACACAAATCTACTGCTCTGTGTACAACACATATAAAACACAAGCACCCTGACAGATGCCTGGGTTAAACCAGACTGTAATTTCCTGTGAAATATAGCCTACAGGAAAGCATCAGCTCTCTGAAATGCCTAGATATGGTCAAAATGACAATAAGTGTAAAAATAGAGTAGCCAACTAATACAGTAGTTATGTCTGGCAATGGGAAATGTGCATCATATCCTACATGATGTGTGACCTTCTTCCAAACAAGTTCATCATAACAAATGCTAATCCAAGATCAGTAGGCGCTCATGTATTCATGTAAACTCTGAATTTGGGCATTCACTCAATTTTATTTTATAATCCCTAAGCTGAACATCAGGGAACCTCTCAGAATCAGAAATGTTGACATTCTGGACATACAGATAAAGAAATGATAAATTCATCATTACTTTTAAAACCAACAAGGGAATTGTATTCTATTGTTAATGAGATATTTACATGCATTTAATAACCCTGAGCTATTTTAATGCTATGGTAAGCAGAGCACAATGGACTAGAGACTAATACTAAAGACAATGAATATAGAATATCTGAATATAGAATCCAAGTGTGATTTATTTTAGTAATTGCAAATCCAGTATTGAAGTTAAAAGTAACAGGTCAATTATAGATAATGAGGATAATCAAAATTCGGTGACTAGATCGCAGTGCAGGTGACTAGAATGTTGATGACAGAATATAAAAAAATTTGAAATAAAAAGACAAGATTTCACAATAACAAACAACCACATGATTTTTAAACAAGACATGAGACATACAATAAAAACAAATAGGACACAGAATAAAGTAAAGTAATGACAAATTGAGGTACTGATCATCTAGTGCAGCATTAAATGGCTACAGTATCTAAGTGAAAATGTCCAAATTGGGCCCAATTAGCCATTTTCTCTCCCCGGTGTCATGTGACTTGTTAGTGTTACAAGGTCTCAGGTGTGAATGGGGAGCAGGTGTGTTAAATTTGGTGTTATCACTCTCACTCTCTCATACTGGTCACTGGAAGTTCAACATGGCACCTCATGGCAAAGAACTCTCTGAGGATCTGAAAAAAAGAATTGTTGCTCTACATAAAGATGGCGTAGGCTATAAGAAGATTGCCAAGACCCTGAAACTGAGCTGCAGCACGGTGGCCAAGACCATACAGCGGTTTAACAGGACAGGTTCCTCTCAGAACAGGCCTCGCCATGGTCGACCAAAGAAGTTGAGTGCACGTGCTCAGCGTCATATCCAGAGGTTGTGTTTGGGAAATAGACGTATGAGTGCTGCCAGCATTGCTGCAGAGGTTGAAGGGGTGGGGGGTCAGCCTGTCAGTGCTCAGATCATACGCTGCACACTGCATCAAATTGGTCTGCATGGCTGTCGTCCCAGAAGGAAGCCTCTTCTTAAGGTGATGCACAAGAAAGCCTGCAAACAGTTTGCTGAAGACAAGCAGACTAAGGACATGGATTACTCGAACCATGTCCTGTGGTCTGATGAGACCAAGATAAACTTATTTGGTTCAGATGGTGTCAAGCGGTTGTGGCGGCAACCAGGTGAGGAGTACAAAGACAAGTGTGTCTTGCCTACAGTCAAACATGGTGGTGGGCGTGTCATGGTCTGGGCTGCATGAGTGCTGCCGGCACTGGGGAGCTACAGTTCATTGAGGGAACCATGAATGCCAACATGTACTGTGACATACTGAAGCAGAGCATGATCCCCTCCTTTCGGAGACTGGGCCGCAGGGCAGTATTCCAACATGATAACAACCCCAAACACACCTCCAAGACGACCACTGCCTTGCTAAAAAAGCTGAGGGTACCTAAACCCTATTGAGCATCTGTGGGGCATCCTCAAACTGAAGGTGGAGGAGCACAAGGTCTCTAACATCCACCAGCTCCGTGATGTCCTCATGGAGGAGTGGAAGAGGACTCCAGTGGCAACCTGTGAAGCTCTGGTGAACTCCATGCCCAAGAGGGTTAAGGCAGTGCTGGAAAATAATGGTGGCCACACAAAATATTGACACTTTGGGCCCAATTTGGACATTTTTACTTATGGGTGTACTCACTTTTGTGGCCAGCGGTTTAGACATTAATGGCTGTGTGTTGAGTTATTTTGAGGGGACAGCAAATTTACACTGTTATACAAGCTGTACACTCACTACTTTACATTGTAGCAAAGTGTCATTTCTTCAGTGTTGTCACATGAAAAGATATAATAAAATATTTACAAAAATGTGAGGGGTGTACTTACTTCTGTGAGATACTGTTTAAATATGCACAAAACAAAATAGCATTTAGGCCCAGGATGATTATTAATGTGAGATGTACATGTGTCAAAAGCACCACTATCTACACTTAAAATGGGATCAAATACTCTGTTAGTTTTATATTTAAAAGGGGTTTCCTTATTTTCTCCTCTGCTCTCATGTCATGTGTGTATTTGTGTAGGCTATTTGTACTGTGTCCATACAATATAAATGTTAAATGAAGGCTTAAATTGAGACTCTTCCAAAAATGTTTGATATGTTTAAATGAAAGCTCCAAAAAGGACAAAATCACCACCAAAGGGATCCATACGACTTGTGCGCCCATATTCCAAGTGTTCTGTCTTATTATATTAAGTCATATTATACTAGATACAGTAATTATTCACTGAAAATCTCACACTCTTTGGTGCCAGTATATGCAGAATAAAGAATAAAATTATAGAGCTGTGGAGGAGATAGGAATGATTTTCAGTGAACTTTTGGTCTGTTTCCCATGCAAAGCTATTGTTTGATATCAGAAGACTTTAAATTAAGTGCACAAATCATACGGACCACTCTTATGGTGTTTCTTTTTTTGTCCTTTTTGGAGCATGACAGCTTTGGTCACAAAGTTCTCCCTTTATGTTCCACAGACAAAACCACATACTGGGTAGGAACTACATGAGGAACCACATGAGGGTGAGTAAATAATGATAGCATTTTAATTTAACTATTCTTTATCACACAAAAAAAACAATTACTATAGCATGTCAGAGCACTCATCTTATGTCCCCCGCCCCTAAACAAATAGGTTGTTGATTCATACAGCCTGCATTTGCATTAGTGTATTTATCCAACGCAACTTACACTGCATTCAAGGCACACAGTTTATCAGTTCATGCATTCCCTGGTAATCAAAACCATGACTTTGGCACACAGAACTGAAATTTAAGCGGTTATATCTGAATAATACTTTTTATTTTCTTATTTGTATTCAGTGCTTCTTGCATAACAAGCCATGTATTTCAATGTTCACAGATGGATTTTATTCTACACAAACTCATTTCTGTTATGGAACGTGGCCCTGTATGCATTGGCTATTAAATAATTTTCAGAAACAATGCATTTGAAACCTAAAGCTGAAACCATGCAATGTGTGACACAGTTTTAATTTTACATATTATCAATTCTGGGTTTTTTTTTTGTTTTGTTTTTTTGTTTTCCAAGTTTAACTTACAAGATCAGCTGATTAATTCAGATATGTGACCCTGGACCACAAAACCAGTTATAAGGGTACATTTTTTGAAATTGAGATTTATACATCATCTGAAAGCTGAATAAATAAGTTTTCCATTGATGTATTTGGCCGAGATACAACTATTTGAAAATCTGGAATCTGAGGGTGCAAAAAAATCAAAATATTGAGAAAATTGCCTTTAAAGTTGTCCAAATGAAGTCCTTTGCAATGCATATCCACTCAAAAAAATACATTTTTGGTATATTTACGGTAGGAAATTTACAAAATATCTTCATGGAACATGATCTTTACTGTATATCCTAATGATTTTTGGCACAAAAGAAAAATAGATAATTTTGACCCATACAATGTATTGTTGGCTATTGCTACAAATATACTTGTGTGACTTATGACTGGTTTTGTTGTCCAGGGTCACATATATCTTTCTTAATATATGTTTTGTTTAAATATAATTATTTTGTAATCACATAATATTTTAATTTTTTTTTTTTTTTACTTTGCACTGTGCTCAAATACAGTAAAAAAAAAACAAAAAAAAAAACGTATAATATTTGATGATATTTGTACAATGCTGCCCCCTCGTGTCCAGAATTTGTATGTCATTTTGTGGGCAGGAGTGTCACAGACATGTGGGCAGAAGAAAGCAGCCTAGTATTTCAAGATGTCCTCACTGAAGCCTGTAGTGCAGTGACGTACACTCTCAGAAAAAAAAGTGTAGAAATTGTACCTTTAGGGGTACAACAGCTACAAAGATGTCCTTTTAAGGGTACTGCGCCAGTGACAATCTTTTGTATCTCTAAAAGTGCAATTTTTACACATTTTCTGAGAGTGTACTGCATTAAATCCAATACGTAGTGGATGTGGGTTTTTTTTTTCTCCCCAAAACCAGTTTAAGGTTGTCGGGTAGGTTTAGGGGTTAGTATCTGTTGTAGTATTATGTAGGCGATCGGCACTGTGATTGACATGAGTAATGAAATCTTTAGAATCGACTGCAGGGCGGAGTTTGTGCTAAACAGGTTTGGGAAATAAAAAGCATGCATCCAATACATATTAATTTAATGCAGTATGTCATCGCAGTATAAAAAAAGCAACTGAACAATTAATCCGAAACATAAAAAAACATGCTTTTATTGATAAAACCATCACTGATCTGTATAAATATATAGGAGTTTTGTACACATCAGCCATCAGAATTTGAGTATTTTTATTTGTAATTATTATTGTTGTTGTATTAAATCACTGTAGTGCATAGGCAACACAATTCTCGGTTATGAAATGAACAGACAGATTATAAATAGACAAAGCATTCCCACTGACCTAATCAATGGATTTCTTATATTAATAAAATCATACTGAGCAGCAGAGGCAAATCTGGGTCACTGGATAACACTGTTGCAAACTTTCACCTCATGAGGGCATTGGAAGCCCATGAAAACTACAAATGATAATCAGGATCAGATGGTGAAGCAAAGACAGTTTAAAAAGTCTTTAAATTAAAATGCAGTACATTCCAGGTGCCTCCATCTCCTGCCTCAAACAAATGGGTGATAATTTATATTTTCTGGTTGAATATGCTTCACAAAAACCATCACATGATGGCCCCACTGACATAATCTATCTATCTATCTATCAATCTATCTATCTATCAATCTATCAATCTATCAATCTATCTATCTATCTATCTATCTATCTATCTATCTATCTATATTTATCTGTCTGTCTGTCTCTGTCTGTCTGTCTGTGTAGGAAGAAGAGAGTTTTTTCTTTGAGAGTGCACAGTCTGCCAGGCAGATGAATGGAGAGGCAGAGGATGACTCATTATCGTCGGCCATCTTGAGAGGGATGATAGGGGATCCATGAGTGTCCCAGGGCACAACTCTGCATCTGTCCTGGTTTATTTTTGACTCACTGAGATCCTTCTACGCACTGCCGAGACAAGCAGGAGCAAAAATAGGCTGAGGCGGGAAGTTGAACAAAGAGCGAAAGAGTTTGTAGAGGAGACATGAGAAAGGGTGTAGAAGGAGAAGAGGCAGGAATTTAAACATAAGAGAATAGAATGACGAAAACAGCAGCAGGGAGGACGTAGACAAGATGATGCAGAGAGAGAGACTGTGTGCGTGCAGTGGAAAATGAGGGACAGAAAATTTAAAGGCTTGATAAGGAATGCAGGAAGGAAGACATAAATATGGGCATAGACATATGGTTAATTAAAAATATTTATAACATATAAAATGTTATAAAATTATAAAATTATAAAATGTTTTTCTCTAATACATGTTGGCCACAATTAATGGCACCCTTTTATTCGATAATTTTTTCAATCTCCTTTTCCCAAGATAACAGCTCTGAGTCTTCTTCTATAATGCCTGATGAGGTTGGAGAACACCTGACAAGAGATCAGAGATCATTCCTTAGGGCTGCACAATTATGACAAAAATCATAATTGTGGTTATTCCCTTGAAATTGTAATTGCGATTATTAATTATGATTATCACAATTTACATTTAATGATGTTTTGAATAGCTTTATGCCATTGTTTGAAACAACTGCGTGCCATATTGTTCTATCAAAATAAACAAGCTGAAAACACAGAAAAACATGGAAAATCCTTAAGATAACCTGTAGAAAGAAAAAAAAAACATCGTAAGCACACACAATAATGTAAGTGGACCTTTTTTTTGTAATTGCGCCTTTGAACGATTACATAATTGTGGGATCCGTAATTGCAATCACGATTACAAATTCGATTAATTGTGCAGCCCAATCATTCCTCCATACAGAATCTCTCCAGATCCTTCAGTTTCCCAAGTCCATGTTGAAACACTTTCCTCTTAAGTTTTCTGAAGTGTTCAGGTCAGGGGACTGGGATGGCCATGGCAGAACCTTAATTTTGTGCTCAATTACCCTTTTGTTGTTGTTGTTGATTTTGACGTTTGTTTTGGATCATTGTCCTGATAGAAGATCCAAACAAGTCCCATTATATGATTTGTAGCAGATGCAGTCAGGTTTTGATTTTTTTATCTGTTGCTATTTGATTCCATGATGACATGTATCTGAACAAGATTTCCAGGATCTCTGGCGGAAAAATAGATCCACAACATTAAAGATTCAGCAGTATATTTAATTGTACACATGGGGTACTTTTTTTACATTTTTTTTACAAACCCATCTTGAGTGTTTGCTGCCTTTATATTTATATAGACTTAACTATTTTCGGCAGTTCTCCAGCTGTGATCCTTGGAGAGTCTTTGGCCACTCAGACTCTCCTCCTCATATTGCATTAAGACAATATAGACACACGTCCTCTTCCAGGCAGATTCGTAACATTTCCTGTTCATTGTAACTTCTTAATTATTGCCCTGATGGTGGAAATGGAATTTTTCATGCTATTTTCTTACATTTCTTGACTGTCTAGTTTGTGAAGGTCAACAACTTTTGCTGCACATCAGAGCTAAATTCTTTGGTTTTAGTCATTGTGATGGATGATTAAAGGAAATTTGACCTTGTTGTTCACTTATATTAATAGTCCTGTGAAACAGGAAGCCGTGGCTGGACATTTTCACCCTGGTGTGCGGAAAATGTTTTATTTATTTATTTATTTAATTTTTTATGAAAGATTAAAAGGATAAACAAATACAGATTTATTTTTTAAGCCACAATTAACTATTCTAGATTAAGCCTACTCCTGGCTTAATTTAAACCACCCCAAAATCTCCCAATAATAATAAGATATTTAAACATTTAGTTTTATGATCAAAGCTCTGTAGTTTTTATTGTGGGGGTTCGAAACATACAGTGGCAAGAAAAAGTATGTGAACCACTTGCAGAATCTGTGAAAATGTTAATAATTTTAACAAAATAAGGGAGATAATACAAAATGCATGTTATTTTTTATTTAGTACTGTCCTGAGTAAGATATTTTACATAAAAGATGTTTACATATAATCGACAAGACAAAAAAAATAGCTGAATTTATTAAAATAACCCCATTCATAAGTATGTGAACTATTGATTCTTAATACTGTGTGTGGTTACCTGGATGATCTACGGCTGTTTTTTTGTTTTGTGATGGTTGTTCATGAGTCCCTTGTTTGTCCTGAACAGTTAAACTGAGCTCTGTTCTTCAGAAAAAATCTCCAGGTCCTGCAGATTCTTCAGTTTTCCAGCATTTTTTGCATATTTGAACCCTTTACAACAGCGACCGAATGATTTTGAGATCCGTCTTTTCACACTGAGGACAATTGAGGGACTCAAACACAACTTTTAAAAAAGGTTCAAACATTCACTGATGCTCCAGAAAAAAACATGATGCATTAATAGATAGGGGGTGAAAACATTTGGAATTTGAAGATCAAGGTAAATTGTATTTAATTTGTCTTCCGGGAAACATGAAAGTATCTTCTGTTGCTTCTGAAGGGCAGTACTAAATTAAAAAAATTGATATTCAAGTGAAATAAGAAAAATTTGGACATCTTCATCCTGTTCAAAAGTTTTCACCCCCCGACTCTTAATGCATCGTGTTTCCTTCTGAAGCATCAGTGAATGTTTGAACCTTTTTTAATAGTTGTGTTTGAGTCCCTCAATTGTCCTCAGTGTGAAAAGATGGATCTCAAAATCATTCAGTCACTGTTGTAAAGGGTTCAAATATGCAAAAGATGGTGGAAAACTGAAGAATCTGCAGGACATGGAGGATTTTTCTGAAAAACACAGAGCTCAGTTTAACTGCTCAGAACAAACAACGGACACATGATGAACCATCACACAACAAAAAAACAGCCGTAGATCATCCAGGTAACCACACACAGTATTAAGAATCAAGGGTTCACAAACTTTTGAACTGGGTCATTTTAATAAATTCAGCTATTTTTTTGTCTTATGGATTATATGTAAACATCTTTTATGTAAAATATCTTACTCAGGACAGTACTAATTAAAAAATAACATGCATTTTGTATGATCTCTCTTATTTTGTTAAAATTTTGCACATTTTCACAGATTCTGCAAGTGGTTCACATACTTTTTCTTGCCACTGTATAATGCAATGCAATACAATGATGATTGAGAGATGTACAAAGTAAGCCTAATTTGCTTGAGTTCATCTTGAAATATTACTAACAATATAAAATGTATTCTAAAATATAAATAAAAGGTTTACGTTAAATCAGTAAAGGTTTCACAGCAAGAAGTACCACATAACCTGAAGATGGACATTTTTAGAATGATACTAAAAAGACTTTTACTGTGTACAACAGGTTTTTTTAGCTGTTTTTATTTATATTATTTATAATTTAGAGGCCGTAGAAATGTTCTGTATCAAATATGATACAGAAGGGTTTATAGGGTTATGGTAGGTTACAACAGTGCTAGCTTTAATAAAGAACACTGTACAAATTAAATATAGATTGCCCACTTGTAACAACTGATTCATGTTTGCAAATCTATTGGTCTGTCACATAAAATGTAAACATAATGCGAAACACTACAAAGCAGTACAACAGACTTTTATTGAAACTACTTTGAATATTCTAATAATTAATTATTATTCACCTCACAATTGTTTTGCATACTAAAATAATTTTTTCATGTCCCTGCCATTACACCTGTGGAATTGATATGAAAACTTCAGATGTTAAAAAAATATCTTGTTAATTCTTACCTAAGTACATATCAAATGATCTGTATCAAACAAAGCAAGAGTGACACATGGTAAAAACACTGTTGCGACATTACTGTTGGATCCAATGTAATCACCACTACATAATATTTTATTTTCAGTCTGTCTGAAAAGCATGCATCAATCTGTCTCTTGTTTAAAAACAAATCCGCAGTAAAATGAAGTGAACAAACAAACAGTGTCTAACTGACACGATCTGACTGTAACTTCGTTAAAAATAAAGTTCATCCACGCTTTCTTAATGTTAGTATTACAAGGATGGCAATGCAAAGTCTGTTTTTTTTTTCACATCTTGGCATTTTAAAACTACTTTTTATGCTCAAGGACATCTCTATCGTATTGTTGGCTGGAGTGATCAATCCTGTGTTTGCATCTGGCTTGTATTTCCTACTGTATTATGACATGAGCAAATTCACTCTCAGAAAAAAAAAGGTATGGGGCTGTCACTGGGGCAGTACCCTAAGGTACAAAAGTGAAAAGGTGCATCTTTGTACCTTACTTACCCCTAAATGGTACATATTAGTACCCTAAAGGTACATATTAGTACTTTAAAAGTACATATTAGTAACTTTTCACTTTTGTACCTTAGGGTACTGCCCCAGTGATAAGCGGCTTACCTTTTTTCTGACAGTGTTGGTGGGCGGAGCTAAAGAGGCAATGATGTAAAAATAGGCATTTATCTTCTGCACAGACGGTCTTTCGTCATACTACGATGTAATAATGTGACAAAATCCAAATCAAGTTGTTTTCTGACCTTGGTTTCAATAAAAGCTGTTTTTGGACTAATGAGGAAGTTTTGAGTTCTGAAACTTAATAGATATTTTTATAGTACAATCACCTCTTATATGTCAAAGGATCAAGGAAAATTTGATTTCTCAATTCTTTAACTATTGACTGTGAGTCTGTGACGTAAGTCAGTGATGCAGGTTGCTACAGATGAACATTGTGAAATGTCTCAAACTTTGGACATCAAACAAAAGTGCAAAATAAGTGAGTCTGTGACTATAGCCTCATCACAAAAAGCTCTGAGCATTCAAAACACAATAAGAAAGAAAAAAAGCTGGGCGGATGTTCATGTTATTCATATGTGTGTGTTAGTGGGTGCCGGGGTCTGACTGATTATAACTCTGGATGCAGAATCAAAGGATTGCCAGGAGAAGGAAAAAATGGATGACGCTTAATTTGTTCATCTGTTTCGTCATCAACTGTCTGGCGAAAATGTATTAATAGTGTAGTGTGGGTCGATGGGAAGCAAAACTGAAATTGTCCTCACAAGTCTTTTCTTCTCACCTGATAGAGTGTGACAGAAATGTGACGCTATTAAGAAGAACAACAGTTAGAATCACTGTCAATGATCAGAAAAAGCTATTTAAGCTCAGCCTGGTGTATGCAAATTATATGACTTGTGGGCAGTGTTGGGCTTGTTACTTAAAAAATGTAATTTATTACTCGCTACTAGTTACTCCTTTCAAAAGTAATATTTGTGTATCTTCCCCATAAAATTCTAAAATGTTACTAACAACATATTTCTGCCTCATCATTTGACCAAAATCCACATTGGATCGCAGTCAGAAGTTATTACAAACACTCACTGGTGATTGATAGTGACTTTTAAGTAAAAGTGTTGTATTAATCTTATTAACTGTCATGTGTAGTTTGAAGCTAATTGTAGCTATAATTTCTATATTACCCATATACATTATATTTCATGATAAAATAATGCCAACTTACACAACGGTGTTCAGATCATCATTTCTCCTGACAAAATCAATGTAATGGCAATATTTCCATCTGCTGAATGTAAGCTTTTCTATATTCCCAGCTTGCCTGCTGCACTGGTGACTTCATGTGCCTGTGCAAGTCATGAAAATTATGAAAATAAATCTAGGAATTATTGGATTAAAATCAGTAGGGGTTGAGGCATCAAAAGTAACTAAGTAATGAGCTGTTTTATGGATGGTAACTGTAATATTATGGTAACACTTTATTTTAAGGTCTTTTAGCTAGTTGCTTATTGGCATGCATATTACTGGAATGTTGGCTATTTATTAGTACTTATTAAGCAGATATTAATGCCTTATTCTGCATGACCTTATTCTACATTCCTAATCCTACCCAATACCTAAACTTAACAACTACCTTACTAACTATTAATAAGCAGTAAATTACGAGTTTATTGAGAGAAAAGTCGTAGTTAATAGTTTATATGTGTTCCCTATACTATTATTACTGAAATCGTATTAGTAATTACTAGTTACTGCAAAAAGTAATATTAAATATTATTAACTATAAGTACTAGTAACTAGTTACTGCCCAACACTGTTTGTGGATACTTTCCCAGTAGCAGACAGTGAAGAAATAAATAGCAATTTGAAAAGTAACATGGATATTCTCTTCTTTTTCTTTTTTTTCCCATCAAAATTTTAGGTTACAATTTATATGTAAATAACAAAGTGCATATTTTATGGACTCGTCAGGATATTGCTTTTTTTTTTTTAAACGTCTTCTGGCATAAGTGATGTGTTTTTAAGATGTCATGTCAAGTTAAAAATAGACCAGCATTTAAGAACGTCTGGAGACTGTCTCCTCTGCGTTCTGCTCTGTCTGGCTGTTTTGAATGCAAGAGCACATCCTGCGTGAACGGCCCCTTAGAGATGAAAACGTGCATCTCATCTCCACCACTCCAACTTGGATCCTGATTTGGTTGTTAATGCAAACAAGTGTGCTTGATCTAGCTTTGGAGAAATAAGTGCAAGCAGATTGTACTAGAAGTTTTAGAGCACTTAGTCAGTGACACTCCTTTGTTTACTCACCTTTTGTGGCAGCTGGCTTGATTCATCACCTTTGCGTCTATTCTAGCCTGAGTTTCACATAATATTTCAAGCATGATAAGGTGTTGCTACTTGACATGTCATGTCAACTACCCAGAAACCCTAAAACCAAATGCAGTCAAAAGATGATGGATGATGATGGATTTGTGTAACGGAGGCCAGCTAGTAAGAGCTATGCAAGTAAACCTCACTCCCTTGGCCCTAAGAGGCACACTTGTGACTGACGCTAGAGGTTGCGGTCTTTAGCGCCCTTGTTAGCTCACCCGTCTTCCATGCCGGAAATGCCAGATCAAATCATGTTTGGAGCGGAGCGAGTAGGTTGCAGTTGCAACCATTTTTCTCATTCTTAATCTATCTTCAGTGCACTCAAAAAAAAAGACACTCACATACACACCCTGTGTCTGAATATGCATTCCTAATAGATAATATGCAAAAAGCAGCATGATTTTATCTTGAGGTCACACTGGAAAGGTTGAAAAACAAAAATGACAAAGAACTATAAATTATAAGTGGGTGTTTCTTCAACTTTGGTTTCTACAGTTTCGCTACTAATGAAAGTTTTTTTTTTTGTTTTTTAAGTTAATGTACCTGGTTGCCAAGGAGACAAACGTGTCAGTGAAAAGCATACTTGGAAAAAACAAAAACAAAACAGAAATATCAGAAATGGGAGGGGGTAAATATAGAATATTTTATTGTATGTCATTTTAAATTGAGCTGTAATTTTGTTAAATTACGCAAGAAGTGCAAAAAGTATTGTATGTATTTAGGACACATAAGATGCTAGTTAGGAAATTAGCCCTGGCAAAACAAAGTAGTCTGTCATTTTATTCCAAAAATGTTAAAAATGTCATTTTCACCATTGTCATTTCCACAACAGAAATCGATTAAACACGACACATAATTTGGGATGTGGTGGAAATGACAGATGCATTTCTCCTTTGATGCATTTTCAATGTTAGATGTTGTTATTTGGACTACTTAAATTAACTAGTACGAGTGTGAAAAGTGTTATTTATGTTTTAAATGTCCTCAGAGCCAAAAGTTACCATAGTTGAAGAATCACCCAAGTCCTGTTGGTACCAAGAAAGTTGTTCATTGTGGTATAATTGTACTTAAGTGGAGTAAATTATTTTAGCAGTTGTTGTTGCATCATATATCAAAGAACACAGTGTCACAATGGTGGATATAGTATGTAGTATGGGAAACAAATTTCTGAAACGAACACATTTCTTGGCCCCAGTGAACCCTAAATTCCACTCTTACACTTACCGTAACCTTAACCATATTGATCTGCTGTTTGGCTTGCTTTTGCACCGACCAATCTTCAATTTTCGTTATGCATATTAACGTAAATTTGGCAATTCGTAACTATTTTATGTTTTGGTGAATTGATGGCTAATTCATATGAATTCACACAATCTCATTTGTACGATCTGCTTATGCCCCAGTGACAGTTATGTTTAGGGGTTGGGTTCACATTGTTTCATACTAAATTGGCATCTCGCAAAATTGTGTTTTCCCGTGAGATTGAGTTGTGTTGCCTTTGAAGGCAGCTCATTAGGTTTTGGAAAAGAGCCATACACACACACAAACACACAAATACATGCAACCACCCAAGTAAAGGGCTTTCTTAACTGACAGCTTTAATCAGACTTATATGGATGCAGTGAATATGGATGTTTGGGATTAAGGTCTTTGCTTTAAGTTTCACATGAAAGCAGTATTGTCAGACAGTTGAGTTGCAGGTATGTGTGTGAGATTGATATGCGGGCAGTGGAGGCACGTGAAACCTCTAAGGTCCAGTGATGAGAGCGATGACGCACTCTTTTTGAAAACCGTCTGCCTCACTGCGGGAAGAGTGCCGCGCTCTGCGAAAGTGTGATTAGGGCTAAATGATTGTGTATGTGTGCACCCGCGCAAGTGTGCGACTTTGCATACGCAATTCATAAACTCTCCAAATGTCTGTGGCGTCGGAATCTGCCAAGAATGTGACTCAAATATCTCACATCTCCTCTCACTCCTCCCTGCATTTTATTCACCGCTTCACACACTATTTCAGCCATGCTGATGTCTCTTGCAGTCTGTCTTTCTCTCTCCGTCTCCCTTTGGTTCTCTTTCAAGTTTTAACGTCAGCCACTGTCTCTTTTCTCCATTTACGCAGAGGAATATGAGTTTTTCGGCACTCATACTTTGAAAGCACATCAAAACATAGAAGATGAAAACCTGTCAGTGTGTTTAAGGGATAAATGGGAGTTGACGCATCAAATCAGCACCCTCTCCACTCTGTATTTTCATCACGTTACAGATAGTCTCACTGGTAATGAGGACAACATTAAATGCTGGGCATCAATCACAAATCGATACTTGGGTTCATTATTTAACAAAGCACCGGTCTCTGAACACCTATAATTAAACCCAAAAGACGGAGAAAAGAGGGGAGTGTCAGGGGAGATGGGTGATGGGAAGATAAAGGTGACATGCTCTTGTCAAGAAGAGCTGGAGAAAGTAAGGAAGCAGAGGGAGTGAATTGGAAAACGTTGGTGAGGGAGGGGTGAGAGAGGAGCCGATGACGACAAACAGAGCGGAAAGACCGAAAGAAGAGAGAGTGTGAAAAAAAAAAAAAAAAAAAACCCAACGTGTAACAAAGAAAGAGAGCTTTGAGCTGTGCTGAACTGCATGCTAGACAGAGATGTGGGAATGTATTAAAATTATTGCTAATTTATACTGAATGAAACACCAGCAGCAGCTAGAAATGAGAAATTTGTGATTATGTAATTTGTAATCATGTTTGTTAGAGAGAAAATGCAATTTTAGCTCTGCAAAAGTGTGCACCTCTCTGCATAAATGAACTGAACAACACACTAAAGGTGTGTTTGCTTGTATATGTCGATATGACATTTCTTTCTCATGGGGGCGATTATCAACACTTCCAAACACTCACTGTGATGAGCAACTTCCGGTAAACTCACTTGCACACAAACACACACACGCATAAACACAAAGTAAGTTGTTGCCCCTCCCATTTCTGTCTTCCTCACACATATCCCCCATTCATGCGATTCAATGACTCATTCTTCAACTAATATTCAGTGATATTGACGTGGTCGCCACCCCTTTATTGCTAGCCAACTCATTGTGTCTCATTGTTAAGTAGCGTGGCCGACAGCCAATGGGAACGCAGATGGTGGGTGGGATGATGAAGGGACTATTTGCGCAACTGCACTCCGTCCAATGGGGCATCGAGATGCAGATATCAAAGGCCTGATTCAAAAAATAACATCATAATTGGCCATAAACAGTTTACTAAATTTGTTGGCTAATTAACTAGTTAAATAATATAACCATAGTCTGGCAGAGTCTACAAAATTTTGACAAAAGCGTAATTCACATGACATTAATATATTTAATCTGCAATGAGTGCAAGATGTAACTCAAACAGGCTGAAGATTAAGCATTGGATGAAAAATGAAACAGCCTGTTGGCAGTAGTTTTCATGGACATTTACTGTGGAATTGAGAGAAAAAGCACTTGAGCCTCTTACCGGGACTGTGTGTGTGTGTGTGTGTGCGCGTTCACGTTTGTGTTAAGCACAGCCTGCCTTTGCACATGGTGGGAGACTGAAGCAGGCTCTCTGCATCTTGCTGCTCTTTCAGTGAGACCCATCTGCTAAAGACAGTACAGCTTTAGAAAGAAAGAAAGGCTTTTTGAATCTGAATGGACAAAAACCAATTCAATACCACAGCTGGAGTGCTTTGTAAATACCTTTTCCAATAACATCATCCTTTTGCATCTTTTTGTCAAATAAGGGGTGTGTTTACTTGTGTTGGCCGGTGTGCGCACGTCTTGCATACTCTGCAACTCTGAATGGTGGCCAGTGCGTTGCATGGTAACCGCATGTTATAGTGAATGATGTTGCCTTCAAAGAACTTTCAAGTAGTGAGGAGTAGATGTGTGTGTGCACCAGTGTGTCTGTCTATTTGTCTGTCTGTCTGTATGTGTCAAGGGAGGTCAGACTGAAAGATGCGAGGGAGAGAAGGCACATGTGAGATTGTACTGTAGAGTCGTAGCCGTTGGATGAAGATATAAAGAAAGTACGCCCACACCAAAGATGTTTCGTATCCACAGATAAGCATTTATTCTTTTGTCATGCTTTCTGTCTGTCAATGTGTTGTAGTGAAAAGATTCAGCAGCTCATTCTTTCACATTATTACATTCAAATGCATACATTCTGGGTAAAAAGGTATAACTAATGCTTTGGTCATCTGTGAGCGACCTCACAAACATGGTCACTCGAGAGCACCTCAAGGCAGTTTGACCTTACCCGTCCGGCTGAGATATGTACATTCACACGTCATAAAAACAATTATAAGACATACGTTTGTCATGGAAACATCTGTCGGACAAAAATACCAGTATTATTTGCATCTCTACTGTCTCAGGGTAAACACAAAACAGGATATTATTAACAGTTGACTAAAAAAACCTTTCCAATCGTTACATATTGGAACTTTAGATTATACTTCTCCTTCTTTATCAGCATGTCCATCCTTTATCATCCATCTCTTTGCCTCTACCGCCCACATCCACCCCTGCTCTCTGTGCTTTTTCTTTTTCTCTCCTCTTGTCCTTGCTCTATCTGTTTGTTTTCCCTAAAGCGTTTTCATTCTTTATTGCAGTTCGAAAGAGGAGGAAAAGGGAATAGGCAAGGACCGCCGAAGAAAGCCATTGCCTTCAGCATGCCCACAAAGAGCAGCCTAAACAGTCTGTATTTGCACCTGCTTTCATCACGGCTGTGACCAATGGTAGACATTATTCTGAATGTCCACCAATCTGTCAGTAAGCACATTTTACTGATATTCAAATCGGCTTTGCCCAAATAGTCAATTGACATCAAGAAACAGTCTTTCCACAGTGTCCTCCATATATTGCCTTGCCTTGTATTCAGTCCTAGTTTTAGCATTTTGCCATTTTTTTTTTAAACTAGCTGCTAGTTGTTGATTGACTGGTTTGATTTTAAATCAGTAGTTTAAATGAGAAAGGATGGAATTTGCTGTTATCCAGATAAAATCAGTTACACTTGAATTTGCAAAGAAGAATAAAAGAACAAAAGTCTTGGAAACAATGTAGGTTGTGTATTTTACAGTAATAACATAACATGTTAACAGTATTTTGACAAATATACAAAAAAACCCAACAACATTTGCACACTCGTGTGCCATTGATTGATCTTTCCATGCACTGACCATTGAAATAATATCACAGACATTACTCACAGTGACATTCTTGGCCATTCAGAACAGTGACAAACATAAGGCCTTTCATAGCACTATTTACAGCTCCCTCTGCCAAGATGTCATATTTACACAAGTGATAATTGCTGTCATAGCTTGTGGGTGATGTAATGAAATCTTTCGCCTTCTCTTGTGCGTACTCTCTGTCTCTCTTTCTCTTGCGCGTGCTTTCTCTCTCTCTCATTATGTATCTTTTCTTGATTTAGCTGTATTGCTACACTTTCAAACTCCTCACTCCATTGTGTTTTGTCTATCTTGCTTTGTTGCGGCACGCGGTTCCTTTGTGCTATTCAAGCACTGAATGATTTTTAGACCCTTCTGTTATAATAGATGAAATATTACATTCGATCTCTCCAAAGGGAATAAAAAGATTTGCTAATTATTCTATTGTTACCAGTAACTACTGACAAAATGGAGCTGTAGTGTTGTTGGACAGAGGGTGTCATAGTGACATCACAAGCTATAATTACAACTATCATAGAAGCACTTAGAATGGCTGAAAAGTCTAAAAGCATACAAATATTGTACGTAAACCTAAGATGGAAATTTCTATCCTCTGTCTGCACTGACTGTGACAGAAATGGCTTAGAATACACTTGTCCTCAAAAAAGAAGGACCGAGTATCTGCTTAACTAGCCAAGCCCTGTGAACAGCTTTCATTACTTTCCATTAAGGGCCTGTACTGCCCAACGTTCCCTGCTTACCCACTGTATCCTAAATCAGTGTAGCGCCCTCTAGATACCAAGAACTAGAGGCTCAAACTGAACAGAACAAAGATACAAGTGAGGCTGATGGTAAACAGGAATCAAGGCATTGAAGAGTTAAATTGAGCAAACAGGGTTTTCCCTCCTCCAGAGAGGAGAAAAATGAGGGGGAAAAGAGTTCTTCTGAGATAGACAGATTCAGCCAAACAGAAGATGGATGCAGAGAGTCAAAACAGACATGGAGAGTAGCAAGAGAACAGAAGACGAGGAGCGAGAAGAAGAGGAAGATGGTGGCAGAGAGTCAAATTCGGGAGGGCACTCAAGCTCGAAGCAGCGCAGGGAGGTGATGCCCGCATCTTCATTGCCGTAGTTGGCCCAATACTCTTCTGGGTCAAGCTTGGGCAGCAGAGCCTCTTCCTCCCCAAGCTCATACTTTGTGGATGTAGATGTGATAGAGGGATGTTGGGATTTTCCTCCAGTGAAGGGGTACGCCTTGGTCTCGGAACTCTTCTCAAAGATGCCCTTGGAAGTGCTGACGGGCTTGTGCTTGGAGAACCACCAGCGGGTCTTGGTGCTGAAGGTGGTGGTGGTGGTTCCAGCAAGGGAGCCGGGGTCGGGAAGTGGGCACAGAGCGAAATCCATCTCCCTCAGGAAGCGCAGGTCCTGTCCACGACGAGGAGCTGGGGAAGCGCACAGAACCTCGGAGCTGGACACACGGGCACTCCTGAAGAACTCCCACAGGGGACGAGCCTCACAGCCGCACGCCCAGGGGTTGTTGTTCAGCCGCAGGAACTCAATGGAGGAGATGTCACGCATGGCTTGACCGGGCAGCTCTGCCAGGGAGTTGTTGAAGAGAAAGAGCATGGTCAGCCGGCCCAGGTCGCGGAAAGCGCGGCGATTGACCTGACGGACTCTGTTGTCGTGCAGCAGCAGACGATCGAGGTTGACCAGGCCACGGAACACATTCTCGGACAGGGTGCGGATGCGGTTGCCGTGCAGGAAGAGCTGGCTGAGGTTGATCAAGTCGGCGAAGAGATCATCCTGGATGAAGTGGAGCTGGTTTTCCTGCAGGTAGAGGAACTGCAGGCTGTAGAGCTTGTGGAAGATGTCGTGGGGAAGGGCGGCCAGCCGGCAGCGGTGCATGTGAAGGCTCTGAAGCTTCTCCAGGCCGCGGAAAGCTCCACCCTCAAGGCGGTGCAGGTGAGGGTTGTCGCCCAGATCGAGCTCCTCCAGATCGCGCAGCTCGCTGAATGCACCAGCCTCAATCCAGGTGATGTTGTTGGCGAAGAGCCACAAAACCTGGTATGTGATGAATTGATGGAGAAAAAGGGTAGAGGGAGGAAAAGGTAATGAGGTGAAGATGTTGAGAAAGAACACAAAATTAGTAAATGACACAACCAAAAGGACCGATATCTTTCAAATGTATATTTACAAATGTAAATATTAAATGTTATATGAAATGTTCCCACAAACCTGTGTGCCAAAAGCAAAAGACCCCACTCTCAGTTCAGTGATGCGGTTGTTCTGCAGAAAAACGCGCTGGGATTCGTAGGGCATGCCGTGGGGTACAATGGTGAAGTTCTGCGCCTGGCAGCTCACAGTCATGGGGGTCGGGTAACACACACACCGGTGAGGGCAGTTCAGCGCAGGCACCGGTTTTACCACGACCAGCCAGACAACCAGCCAGAGCGAGAGCGCGCCTGATGGAAAGAGAGGAGCGCGTCACATCACAAAGTCTTATCAGCGCATTCAAGTGCATGTTTCCTCTAGAGGGGAGCTCTCCATAATGGTCCGTAAGTCACATCTTATATACATTAATTTATGAAAGTAAAATCCAAAAGATGATAATGACTACTGATTTTTGAAAAATGTTCAAAATTCATGAATCTCAAAACGGATTTCTGCAGATACACTAAGATGTTTTCTTCATTATAACAACGTATTTGTTTCTATCCATGTAAGTTGTGACAATAATTTTTCTCATTGCTATACGATATTATATGTTTACAGAGTTTCAACTCCTAAGTTTAAAGTTGTCGAAAAAGTGCGACTAAACTTATCAGTAAAGATCGTAACTTACAAATTTTGCATTTACAACCAACTACTCCGAACATTATTCTCTCCATCTATTTGAATCTAAATGTACTTCCAAGTTCCGAAAACTTTAAACTTTTAAATACACTTGGTACGAATAAAATATTAATTCAAAGCACTAAAACATTAATGCAAACATCGTACACACCAAAGACAAAATAAATTCAAACCAACAGTCCCTGCGTAAAACCAAACACATTTACAACAGCCGATTTGATCATATTCTAAATTCTTGTAATATTTTAAATGCATTCATTTCTATTACTTAGAACAGTTAAGAAAGTTAAGCATTTAAAAAGCACATTCAGACTAAAGATGAAAATTGAAAAAGCAGAAACTCACTCTTAAAGTTGTGCGCAAAGGAGCTGCGTTGGCTCCGCGTAAAAGTTGATGTTTCCATTCCGAACCAAAGCCGAGAGCGAGTTAGCCTGAGGAGTTTAGCCACTGATTCCCTGCTATCTCCGCTGATGCTCTGGTTCTCGAGTCGGAGCGACTGAGAGAGTGCCGAATGATGGGTCCCGGGCCCATTTTATACCCGAGCGCAGCGCGCGCCTACGGCTGTGGGCACCACGGAATCTCTCCTACGTCACCAGTCGGGTCAAGCCCAAGCGAGGGTGGCAAACGGAAAAGGCGGGACGGAGAGAGGAGGGGAGGGCTCTCGCGCACCAGTTTGGACCGAGGGAAGTTCGACGTCTTAGCTCAGAGTTACGATTGTGGAGACGTAGTTTGGAAAGGGCGGGGGAGCGCAGGCACGGCGCCCGGTAATGACTGAACAGAGAGCATGCGAGGAAGCGCGCACGAGGCACATGAAAGAGGCACACAGCTCGTTTCTAGGCTTTGCAACTACGTCTCTTTGGATTATGTTGTCCTCCGCATTATTAATGAGACGCCTGAATGAAACAAACGCATTGTTTGCAGGGGAGACTTTATGCTCTAGAGACATAAGAGTCATGACTTCAAATATAGAATATAAAGCTTTAACACTGAGATAATCGTTAAGGGATAATGGGAGACTATAGCAATTACTGTAACTTACTGCTGAAAGGAAAGACAAACCAATACCAAATTTGGTCTTGGCAACATATGGGCAGCTTCCTGGACTCAGCTAAACCTTAAGCCTTATATATATTTATATATCACATAAAGACTTATTAAAAGTGTATACGTGAAGAGTGCAAAAATACTATAGTAATTTATAGTAAATACTATGTTTTTGACCCATACTATAGTAAAGTACTTTAAAGAAATCATTTGTTGTGGTAATTCTATAGTTGCTGTGGTAATAAAACAACTATAGTAATATAAACAAATTACTTTGCTCAATACTGTACTAAGTTTTCTACAACTATAGGGTATATTGTACTACAATACACTACAGTTTACTGTAGTAAAAACTAAAGTATACTACAGTATTTATTACAGTTTATCAGTTCACTATAGTTAATACTACAGTATGCGGTAGCATTCATTAACAAAGTGTTGTAAATACTATAATATATACAGTATACTACAATTTACTATAAAATGGTTCAAAAACACTATAGTATTTTTTCATGTGGGTTATTCATGTATTCTATTCCTGGAATGGGATAATCTAAAGTCAGATGTTCATTAGTCAAGGTAATCAGGACACTGACGCAAATTAAACAAATAGATGGACACAGAATTTTGATTTGAGTTGAAGTTATTATATGTGAAAATAAAATATGTGCAGGAAAACTGAATTCAATCAGTATTGATCAGTCTGTCTGTCCGTGTTTACGTTATATTGCTTCTTAGTTTTCTTGTAGAGACCATGAAGAGAGCAAACACGAGCATAGCTATGTAGGAAACAGGTTTTCAGGGTGAGTGGTCAGTTATACCTCGCTGCCCTGGACATTATTCAGAAGTATTTGCCTGGCCAATGCCACGACTGACCAACCAGAATCAAGTATTCCACAGAGCCTGGTAATAAACAGACAGACAAACCGAAAGACAATGGTAAACCCGAGGATGTCCATGTTGTTGTTTAGCACCTCCTCCATTCGCTCATTTTCTGGACACCTCTCTCTTTTCCTCCCTCCCCCTCCACCTCCACAAAAACACAAGATGACTGGACGAACAGGCTTTCCCCGCTCCACCTACACCTACCAGCTGGACGTGTGAGTGTGTGTGAGGGTTTTCATGTCTCATGTATATTACCCTATCGCCAACAGTCAGCCAAGTGAATGCCATGACTGACAGCATCTGGGTCGTGGAAATGAAATGAAGAATGAAGAAAATGAATGAAAAAGCAACAACAAAAAGACCGTGACGGGGGAAGAATAGGACAAGGAGGAAGCACTGAGTGTGGTTGGAAAGGAGGAGTTTATGGAATTAAAAACATGGGAGAGAAGCGACACATGACTCATAGATAGAGGAACAAGAGTGATATGGGACTGCACTTAGAGGGATGTTGCGCATAAGGCTTGATTAGTGTGCGGGCCAGCAGCCTAATGCATGAAAGCTGTATCCCCTGTAGTGTTCCAAGAGTGGCTTTGTAGTGCCCTAAGGGAGTGCTCTACAGTGGCAGCCCACATACAATCACAGATTTGCTTTGCCCTGTTGCATAGAGATAGCAGAATAAAATCAGCACTGATAACTTTAGAGACTTGCGTCATGACCCTCATTGGTTTCCTGCGTGGTACAGAAGCAAATTGAGGGCGAAAGGGTGGTTTTGTGGAGTCTGATCCCCAATTTAAGGGGGAAAATTTACCCCAAAATAAAAATTCTGCCATTATTTACTAATTCTCATGTCGTTCCAAACCTGTATGACTTTCTTTCTTCTGTGGAACACAAAAGAAGATATTTTGAAAAATGTCTCAAGATTTTTTTTTTCTCCATACAATGAAAGTATAAATGGGGTTAAATGTTGTTTGCATTCTTTAAAAAAGTATGTTTGTGTGTGTTTTGCAGAAGATGTAAAGTCATACAGGTTTGAAACAACAGAAGGGTGAGTAAATTATGACAGAATTTTCATTTGTGTATTAACATGCTTTTTTAAGAATTAAAGGAATCAAATAAAAAGGTTTTGGAGTCTTAAAAAGTACATTTACTAAACAACATACATTTTATATAATTATAATTCATTCATATGTTTAGTTTTTAATTTTTCATAACTTTTAAATACATTTTCGACAGACTTTCACTTGAATGTGTGTCACGATATGAAGAAAAGATCTGTCACCATTTCCATTTCATTATGACTTTAAATTACCGACATCTCAATATTAAATTAATTTCTTTGTTGACTAAACAAAAAAGACACACACAGGAATAAAACATAATCGAGGGGGACAATTTACTCCCTTCCAAACACAGACAATAGATGGATATATCCATTTAGGTATCCAAATATCTCTCACACTCAAATTGTATTTTGGCAGCTCGCTGTGTCTAGAGAAATATAGTGAGCTGCCAAAATACAATTTGGATGTGATATACTAACATTAAGTGGATCATGCCCTGAAATTATATATAAAAATACTGTTTAATAAGTATTTCTTGCACACTGGAAATGTAAATGTATGAGAATGAGGACAAAGTAAAAAAAACAAAAACAAATTTCAGCCAATTAAAGAAATGAATGTCCCATTTGTCTATATCAAGTAAATGGAGGTGAAGTGAGAAATGTTAAAAAAAAATTAAAGAAACACTTTTTAATCAGAGAATAGCACAAAGTCAGTTAAACTCTTGGGATATTGATCTGGTCAGTTAAGTAGCAGAGGGGGTTGTTAATCAGTTTCAGCTGCTTTGGTGTTAATGAAATTAACAACAGGTGCACTAGATGAGCAACAATGAGACGACCCCCAAAACGGGAATGGTTTTACAGGTGGAGGCCACTGACATTTTTTTCCCTACTCATCTTTTCTGACTGTTTTTCACTAGTTTTGCATTTGGCTAGGGTCAGTGTCATTACTGGTAGCATGAGGCGATACCTGGACCCTACAGAGGTTGCACAGGCAGTCCAACTCCTCCAGGATGGCACATCAATACGTGCCATTGCCAGAAGGTTTGCTGTGTCTCCCAGCACAGTCTCAACAGCATGGAGGAGATTCCAGGAGACAGGCAGTTACTCTAGGAGAGCTGGACGGGGCTGTAGAAGATCCTTAACCCATCAGCAGGACCGGTATCTGCTCCTTTGTGCAAAGAGAAACAGGATGAGCACTGCCAGAGCCCTACAAAATGACCTCCTGCAGGCCCCTTGTGTGAATTTCTCTGACCAAACAATCAGAAACAGACTTCATGAGGGTGGCCTGAAGGCCCAACATCCTCTAGTGGGCCCTGTGCTCAGTGCCCGGCACTGTGGAGCTCGATTGGCATTTGCCATTGAACACCAGAATTGGCAGGTCCGCCACTGGCGCCCTGTGCTTTTCACAGATGAGAGCAGGTTCACCCTGAGCACGTGACAGACGTGAAAGGGTCTGGAGAAGCCGTGGAGAATGTTATGTTGCTTGTAACATCGTTCAGCATGACCGGTTTGGTGGTGGGTCAGTGATGGTCTGGGGAGGCATATACATGGAGGGACGCACAGACCTCTACAGGCTAGACAATGGCACCCTGACTGCCTTTAGGTATCGGGATGAAATCCTTGGACCCACTGTCAGACTCTATGCTGGTGCAGTGGGTCCTGGGTTCCTCCTGGTGCACGACAATGCCCGGCTTCATGTGGCGAGAGTGTGCAGGCAGTTCCTGGAGGATGAAGGAATTGATACCATTGAATGGCCACCACACTCACCTGACCTAAATCCAATAGAACACCTCTGGGACATTGTTTCGGTCCATCAGACACCGCCAGGTTGCACCTCAGACTGTCCAGGAGCTCTGGTCCAGATCTGGGAGGAAATACCCCAGGACACCATCCGTCGTCTCATTACAAGCACGTGGGGGCCATACAAACTACTGAGTACCATTTTGATTTGCTGCAATGAAATTTCAGCAAAATGGACTAGCCTGCTGCATCATTTTTTTCAATTTGATCTTCGGGGGGTCTTTGAATTAAGTCCTCTGTAGGTTGATAATTTTCATTTCCATCAAACGATGTGGCATCCTTTTGTTCCTAACACATTACCCAGTTCATATCAGTATAGATATCCAGCATGATATTTTTCCCCATTGAGATCTGATGTGTTTTCAAAGTGTTCCTTTATTTTTTTTGAGCAGTGTATGTATGTACTACAGTATTGACGTGACCTCATATGCTGAGGCCGTCACTGTTCTGTTCCTGTGTACAGTAACTCCCTCAGCATAGGTACAAGAATAGTTACAACATAGCCAAGAGTACTGTAATCAGATTTCAGGAGAATCTAATGATGCACAACCACAATCAAATGTTAAAATCCCCTGAGGTACCTTTACTCTCGCTCTTTCTCTTTATTTCTTTTTCCCTCCCTCGCTTGCTCATTATTTCTTCCTTCCCAAACTCTTTATGTCTTGCTGCTTTTGTCACCAGTGCCAGTAGTGTTTTAATGACTCTCTTCCTCCTCCTGTGTGCATAATTTGTAGGTTATATCTTTATTATCAATGTTTGACTATTTATTGTGTTTTATGACCTTAATCCATGTGTAAATTCACATATTTAAATTCTGATGTGGTAGTATCAGGAGCCTCCCATGCTAATGTAAACTGTCATCACACCTACATTCATCATTTAATTCCATGAATATTTATGCATATTTGCAGTCTATAGGTGTAAATAACTTCTAAATGTGCTATATATGTGTTTTAGAATGTCTATGGCAGAAAAAAATGTGGATGATGTCTTTATTAGATTGGCTTATATGACTGTAGAGCATATGCTCCAGTTGCCCCTCTGAAAATGTGTGTTGTTGATTGCTCTGATTAGATGAAATCCATCTTAGACACATTCACTGGGCTATTCAAAACAAAGTGTCCACTAGAGATTCGGCTGAAAATTGATGCTGCTGTTGTCTAAAGCATTAAGGTTGGCTCAAGTGGCTCATCTTGAAGATTGCAAAATATAATGATAATGCTGCCATGATTACAAAAGAAACAAGAAGTTATCCAGGGCTTTACAACAATCCCAGCTGGATCATGGGTCCAAAATATTGTAAGATAATTGTTCAATAGGGTCACAGAAAGACCCAAACCTTAAATTCAAGCGTTTGATCCAGTAAAAATGAAACACATTTACAACACTTTTCAAACATACTAACATTTTTCCGTAACACTTTACAATAAGGTTCATTAGTTAAACATTAGTTAATGTATTAACTAACATGAACTAACCATGAGCAATACATTTGTTACTGTATTTACTAATCTTCGTTAACGTTAGTTAATGAAAATACAAGATTTTAATAATGTATTAGTAAATGTTGAAATTAACATTAACAAAGATTAATAAATGCTGTATACGTGCAGTTCATTATTAGTTCATGTTAACTAATGTGGTTAACTAATGAATCTTATTGTAAAGTGTTACCCATTTTTCTAATATTAATGTCAAGCAGTGAATATTCTGTAATTTTCCCCCCTAACCTGTTATGAACAAATTGCATTTCCATATCAAACCACTATTTTAGATCTTAAATACACAATTAAATAATTTTTTTTTTTTTTTTTTACAAAGTTACAGCTTTATTTGATATGACTCACAATGAAAACATTCTATTCGCAAGTGATATTTCCCTTGAGTTTTCCTTTTCTTCTCAAAACACATATTTCATATTTCTCATACCATATTTTCTTCAAGTCTCATGTTTCATCATATTCTTTCTCTTCACCAGCACTGTTGGGTCCTTGGTAAACAAGTGCACTTGTAACCTTTATTAGTCGCAAAAATCTTTGTTATGTTATCACACCACAACTGAGGAACAGTCATAATCTGTGTAACGAGAAAACTCATTTTCACACAATAAATGCTACAATGAGTTTATGTCTAATGATTCTACATTGAATAATTAATATTTTTAGGAAGATAACATTGAAACAAGACTTTTTTTAATGAAAACAAGATTGTTTAATGTGAACTAACAAAAATAAATTTGTAAAGTTGTAATGGACGTAAAAGTGCCCGTAGTTAATGAAACACCCATTTACATCTGGAAAGTTCTTCAGCCTTATACATCACTGCCTGCTATGACAACACAAGTTTATAATTAGTTAAAGACGTCAAGTCACGCTTCAGACAAAAAGAGAACGACAAGCTGTCAGACTTTTCCTGTCTGTCTTGACAGAAGCATTGTATTTAGTTAATTGTTGTCTTTCTTTCTCCTCTGCCTACTTATAGACCCACTTCCTCTCCGTGTTTCTCATACTTATTCACGCTGTCTTTAAAACAGCTGTCATGCACTCTGCACTGGCCATCATTTACTGATTTCATCAGTTTCTGTAACAATGCAGAAACTGATCAAACTGAATCTAGTGAAAAGTATTTCAACACTTAAGTGACACTTAGAAATGTATGGATGTTGCCTTAAAGGCTTAGTTCATCCAAAAAATGAAAAATGTGTCATTAATTACTCACCCTCATGTCATTCCACAACTTTAAGACCTTCGTTCATCTTCAGAACACAAATTAAGATATTTTTGATGAAATCCGATGAGGTATATGACTCGTCCATAGACAACAATTTAACCACCACTTTCAAGGCCCAGAAAGGTACTAAAGACATAGTTAAAATAGTCAATATGACTGCAGTGGTTCAACCTCAACCCTTTCGCACGTAAGTTTAAAATACTCTGGCTGACCCCCCCAGCGTGAGTTTTTTTAAGGCGACCGTTTTTTTAGAACGTATCACTTTATTGTTTCCATGGTGACGCGTCATTGCTTGTCACGTAACGCACCACAGCGCTGTATTACTGATGAACTGCTTTTATTTAATTTTTCCTTTTTTATTCAAAATATTCACAAATTTGTTAGCTATAGCATGAAATATCTGATATTCCGATTGTCAAATATGTGCAAGTGGATGTGTTTTGCTGTTTAAACACCTTTATAACGATCGCGTTAGTTGAGCTGCATGCGCGATGGGCGCCGCCATGTTAGTTTGCGCCGCACAGAGAATCGGATATGTTGGATTTACAACACGTGAATTCATCCACTTCTCCCGAAATACATGAAAGTAAGTGAGTCAGTGAACTGGGGAAGAACAGAGTAAACTTTAAAGTTACTTTCACAATGTGTATCTGATATGAATAAAACGTGTCGTCTAATTATAATGGAAAAGGTTGTTATTTCCGCTTCTATAGACATTATTGTGTATTATACAAACCTTAAATATATTGTTTTGTTAGTACTCATGTGTATTTAAATGTCTGAAACCTAAAATAAACATTATTTGGTTGAAAACACTGCATATATGTGATATATGAAAGCGCTGCGCGCGTCCGTCTCTGGTTTAGCGGCAGTCGAAGCACGCATGCACATTTGAATTTGGCAGTTGATCACGTGATGCGCTGAACGTTCAAATCACACCGGTGTGATCGTACGCTCCTGGGGCCAGCCAAGACTGATCATGTTTAATGTTCTATTATGTTTGTATTTAAAAGTTTCTGTTATGTTTGTGTTTTGGGGGTTACCATTGTGGTAAAGTGTGGAGCTTGTGATTGGGTTGAGGACCTGCTAACAAAAATTTAAATTGCTTTAATAATAAAGTCACCACTGTGGTAGTGGTCTGAGTGAAACCAGTATCACTTTTGGACTGCCAATACCAAACATTGTACATGTAAAGAAAAGTTATAATTAGTTTATGTAAATCACAGGACTAAACAGGAAGCATTATTTGAATGTCAATTTAAACGAAAACCATTTATTTAAGTTAAACTGAAACCATTAATTCAAGTTAAATGATCACCATTCTAGTTAGTTGTACATGGTTGATTCTATTGAGTTTTTTCTTGTTTTGGTCACGTGGAACATGATTGAATGATTGAATCATGTTCAGCCAAAGAGCTATTTGTGTGAGGGTGAGTAATTAATGACAGAATTTTCATTTTTGGGTGAATTAACCCTTTAAAAAACTATAAATATCAAATTAGATGCAGTTTATTTTAAGGAAAGATAACATGAGCATGCTTTTTTCAACAAAATTAAAATCATAAAAAGAAGTTTAGGTTCGGTTACAGATCCTCCAAACTTTTGGGGTGCCACACGTAGTGGAACATGTACATAGTAATCACGAAGAACTACATCTGAAGTGTTAAAAATGATCATAATTTTAAAGGTAAAAGACTGTAAAAATGTGACCGTAACAACTTGTTAATTGGTAATTGGTAAATTTTCTTACTATATATACGATGAATGTAATAAATTTAATGGGACATTTCATGTAATTTTGAAGTGAAATACTGTTAAATTTACTGTTAAATACAGTTTTGGGAAGTGATAAAGAGCAAGTCATCTTATATTTTACACTGAAAATCCATAATTGACATTCCCAGAATTCCCTGTTTTATGTATACTTATATTACTGTTTTGGGGGCCAGAGTAAATCAAATGGTAAAGGTACAGGATTAAATACAGTAAGCTGACTGTACACATACACTGACTGTGTCACAATACTAAAATCAACACTACTGCTTTCTTTTAGTGTATGTGATGACATCAACCAAGCAAAAAACAAAAGCAGCCTATAGTGGCACATTCAGATGCTTTGTAGTCAAATGATTGATGTGACTTTGCTTTCATTTGAAAAGCTTTTTTTCCCACGTAGCATACTCTGGTTTGTGTCACCGTCGTACTACATGCTGAGAATAATACAAGCATGAAAAGACCTCCATGCGATTCAGTGTGTGAATAAAAGAGGCTGAAATGTTCATCTGGCACTCTCAGATCTCTGTCCAGGGCGAGACGGTTTATTAATTATGTATTTCAAAGTGCAAAATGCGCCTCTACTCTAAGAAACTGAACGTCACTGATATTTTTATAAAGCATATCTTTTGAAAGGTTGCGTCACTGTGCTGTGGGTTTCATCCTCAGTATTTCATCATGGTATAACAAAATTGTTTATATACTCAAGCTATCTAAAATGCTAAACTGCAGCTTTAAGTCGTTACTGTTGTCTTTGTACATTTTTATTGCAGTTTAATGATAAACTAAGTTATTATATGTGATAATTATGATGATATGATACACTTTAGATACGCTCATACATCTAGATACAGTACATCTATATCTATACCTACACTTATGATACCTACATTTCATCACTCATTTCATCCCATACATTTCATTACTTTTCATACATAATTTTACCTCATCTGTATGGGATATATCTATATCTATATCTATCTATATCTATCAGAATAACCTGTCACTCACAAGAGATCGCACCAATAGCAAACCACAACGATCCAATTAATTCCTGATGGCATAATGAAGTCCCGCCCAGAGGTCGCGATAACCAAAAATATTCCGTCATTGACGGATTTTTTTTTTTTTTTTTTTTTTGCATTGACGGAAAATTCTGAAGGCCGTCCGTTGTTGTGCCGAATTTCAACCCCCTGCCAAATTATTACCCCCCTCATTGAAGTCGCTACCTGATTGCCTAATCTTAACCCCACCCCTAATCCTAACCCCTCCCCCACACCTACTCCTAAACCTACCAATACTAGGGGGGGTAATAATCTGGCAGGGGGTCGAAATTCGGTACAACACCGTCATTTTGACAGAATACACTGAGGCTGATGTAACTTGTAACTGTAATTCCCACCCCTGTCCAGTTGGTGCTGAGTGCGCTCCAGTGTGGCAGCGGAGCGCGAGTTCAGTCTCCAGAATAAAATGAAAACGATACACGCAGGAGAGCACCCAGTTAAATCCATTTATAATAATAAAGTTATAATACTTATACTTAGCCTACATAATTAAGTTTCAATCCAGTTCGTTTTGTTTTAAGTGGTTTGTTTTGTTATTTTTCCTGCTGACTATGAAGTTTATGGTCAACGAATGGCTTTTCTGAGGTATAGCCTAATGTTAAGTGACATTGTTTGCAACACTTGATTGAACTGACGTGATACAGATTTCGGTAGGGATGGAAGGGATGATCGCATTCACTCACGATCCGCGACAACTGTTCAAGATGAAAACTGAAAAGTGACGCACAGTCTTTGTTCAACTTTCTTTTCATAATATAAATAAATGCATAGCCTAGGCCTATTTGCTTATCCTGTAAGCTCGTGAATAAAAATGAAAATGTGGACGAAAAAAGAAACTATTAAACGTCTTATTATCATTAAAATATACAAATTAAAATGACGGGTAATTGATTATGACGGAATTTTTACTATTCTGTCCGTCACAATGACGGACAATGCGAAAGTCTAACGCGACCACTCCCGCCCTACAGTTTTTCTTGTTCAAGAAGCCTTATCGCTTGGATATATGTCACAAAAGGGATGAAATGTTGTTTCCATTTAGATTTCCGACTTTAAATTTTAAATGGGAAGTGTTTTGTTGTTTCTATTTATTTTGCTATTTTAAATAAGCTTGATTATATAGTTAATTGCATTTGCTAAAGACCTGTGACCCAGTTGGGTACCACTTCTCTATAGGCTGTATATCAATCTTTCTGTAAATCTATAGGCATCTTTATCCACAGTATCCATATCTTTATCTATCAGTAGTTACCAATCCTGGAGTACCCCCAACACGGCACATTTTTGATGTCTCCCTTATCTAACACATCTGATTCAACTCTTCAGCTCATTAGTAGAGACTGCAAGACTTGAGCTGAATCTGAAATCGCCCCCTAAACCCTTAATCACTATTCCCTACGTTAGTCCACTAATCAAGTTCACTTCAAGAAGTGAATAAAAACGAGTGAGTGAATTCGGACAGCCGTTGATTGTACATCGGTTGTACACTTGTTAATGTGGTGCAATGTGGGATAGAATGAGTGTACTCCATAACGTCCACTATGGTTTCAGAAACCACTACAAATGGCTGTCCTCTCAAATAATGCCCTTTTTGAGGGTATAAGGGCGATTTCAGATTAACTGGATGTGATTAATGAGGGTGGTCCCCAGGACAGGTTTGAGAAGCACTGGTCTATAGGCACCTATCTGTATTTGCATCTATATCTACACCTTCACCTTCATCTACGTGTAACTCTTCCCTTCTTTAGTTCTTTTTGCAGTTGTTGCATAACCCTGACCCACATCTTTCAGCCCATTTTTCTGTTATTTTCTCACTCATCTGTTTGATGATCCACAGTCACTGCAGTGTCTGCCTTCATTTTCCTCCAAATAAAACTCTCAATGCACAGGAGACTACACAAAAGCAGGCTCTCTCACTCTCTGCGATTCCCTCTTTCTGTTTTTCTTGCAGGCACATTTCTTCTCTCTGGCTTTTTCTGACATGTCCCTTTTGTGATTATTCCTAACTCTCGTCCTCCCTCATTCTTTCTCTCTTTTTCTGTTTTGTGGTGACATCTTCACTTTCCTGCTGTTTTCCTCTCTCACTCCTTCTTTTCTTCCTCACCTTCTTTTCTGCACTGACTCTTTGTCAGACTCAAAGAGAGGGATGCAAGTGTTAGTTTGCTCACTGCCTTCTGTGTGTGTGATCAGTGTGTGGGCAAGTGTTCTGTGGTCAAAGCGTGTGATGTTTGTGTTTTTGTGTACAGACACAGCTAGAACTGTACGACCCTGTGTGTGTGTGTGTGCGTGTGCGAGAACAGCTAACATTGTGGAATTGTGCTTGTGTGTCACTCAGCTTGAACCACTACAGTGTGTTTATGTGTCTCTCTGTGAATGTGACATTGTGATCACTGTCAAACAGAGGTGTCATTTCCTGTTTTTATACAACAGTCAGTCCCAGTCCTTTAATTTGATTGGCCGAGTCATGTTCTAAGCGTGATATCAAAGACCTAAGGAGGAGACAGACATAGAAAAAATGATTGGAGGAATCGTAATGCTCAATAGCCGTTTTCAGACTGTCAGGTTAAATCCGACGGCAAAAATGAAAGATGGCAGATGAAATCTGATTTTTATAAACCCGCTTCAAGCTATATTCATAAGTAGTTTGAAATCCTACTCAAATCTCATTTCGGGAAATCCATTTCAGTCTGACCGCTCTGATCGGATTTGCATAGATTTTTGCTTATGTCACTTTCTCACACCACATAAAACATGAATATGTTCACCAGGCTGAATAGCAGTGACTGGTGGACTTGTGTGGTACACAACTTTGATGAAGGGATGTGGCTATCAAACTTCAGAATGCACACATTCACAATGATTTGTAACAAAAATAGTTTGAATGCTACACATCATGATGTAAGACAACATTTGTTTTGCAAACCCCTCCATGTTGCTGTTGGGTCATTCCGTTTCAACTCAACCAAAGGTCCCTGGCTAAAATTTATGAAAATATTTTATTTTTACACAGCGTTTGTTAGGTTTATTAGTTAAATCTGTTGATTTTAGGAATATTTGTTGCATTATATGCCAACAGTGAAAAACACTTGAGTTTTTTGCCCCAAGTTTGCATGACTTTAACTCAAGAAGTATTAAAGATATCTTAATATCCTTTTAGATTCTGTTTTTTTCTTTTGTTTTCTTCATTTTAAAGGCCCTATGGTTCAGTCGCATATATAGGGATCCCAATGTGACTCCATGTCCAAAATGACCAGGGTTTCATTAAGGGAATGTGCCCTCATATTCTTTAATCAAAATAACTTCCCCTCCCAATAAAATCAAGTCCCGTCCTACATTTTATCTTGTTCGAGAAGCCATTTCACTCGTATATACATCACAATAGGGAAGAAAAAACTATCTCAACTTATGTTTCCTGCCGAGTGCATCCTTCATATCTCCAAAAAGTCTTTAGTTTTATCATATTTATAAAAGATATATATGCTGTACCGAGTCTTTCCGAAAACAGCCGAGTACCTGGAGGCGTGCCGTGTGAGCGGAGCTAAAGAGTGACGAGCACGCGCAGCTTTTGCGTAGCGATCGTCTGCAAGCTATCAATGGTCAGCTGAACATATGTATTTAAACACACACAATACACCATCGCATTATCCTTGGATAACTTTTGAATCACTATAATGAATATAGCATATAGTGAATGAAGAATAATGAATTTATGAATTCACTATGTTCGTGTTGTCTACATTATATGCACTTAGGCGCCTATTGCCAACAAAACAGACATCTGAAGCAGTTCTGCGGTTCCGACTCATGACCGGGATCATTACCACTGTGACCGCTCCATCTTTCAGTTTCAAACGATCTGTAAATCCAGCGTAGAACTGGGCCTTGTTTATGTAAATAAGTCAGAATACATGAAATAGCATTATAGCATTATACCATAGCAGAAGTGCTACTAAAATAGCCACGAAACAAACTTGCTGTAAAAGGACTTTTATGACAATCAGTTAAACAACCCTGTATACTTCACTCTTTGTAGCCTATCACTATCATGCCATTTGGCTTGAAGAAAGGAGCAGGTTGTTTGAATATCAGAATGTCTGTGTTTTCTCTCTCTCCAGAGTAGGATTGGAATGTAAACATGCTGTGTAAATGTCGAGATTATCATAATATTAAGGATTAAAGTTTGTCAGGTAAGACAAGAGCTTACTAATACAATACAGTGAATCTGCTATTTTATTAATCGTTTCTCCTAGTCAGAGTTTCTCTAAAATATTTAGTAGTGTGTAAGTTGTAAATTAGTGCCCCTTTAAATTAGTACTCTAAAGGATCATGTAAAGAGCTAAGTTGTAACTTACGCACAGCTGGTACAACTGACCCCAGGATCGGAAAACCAGGAGTGGAGTTACTCAGTCTGTACATCGCTTAGTGACATGCAAAGCTTGACACTGGCTTATTTTGGAAGTTTGTTGGCGGAGAAAAAAATATACATATTATTAACAAAATGTACTCAATGTTAACTTTTACTGAAACGTTAATTGAACTGTTGTATAAGGCTGTCTCCGAAAGCAGAGAAATATTGCCAAATGTTGCCAAGGCAGCAAATGAAGGTAGAACGGCAGCAAGGTATGTCCAAATCCAATGATCATGTCAAATCCTGTCTACTGATTGATTTTTGAAGGCAGCATGTATCCTTCACTGTTTATGATGTCCATATCCTGTGCATGCGATTCCATGACAGTTGAGCGTAAGGAAAACATTGGCATCTGAAAGTTGTGGCTGGCAGTCAGTTTGTGCATAAATGTAGTTTTGCCAATTTATTTATTTTTTTTACATTTTGACCTTTTTAGTGAAGAAATTTAGTATAGTGTTTAAATAACTGTTTGGTTAACACCAAAGCTCTCTCTATTTATTTTAGATCATTTGACCATTATGCTGCCTCAGAAGTCTCGCCGATCAGTTTCAGGATGTACATTCAAACGCAAACTTTGCCTGAAAAGTCAGTGGCTAATAGGGCAGGAAGACAACAATTCAGCTGCCTAAGCTTTTGGATGCAGCCTAAACCAGTGAAAACACACCTCTCCCAGGAGCACATGATAAACTAACTAGTCTTTTTGCACAAAACATTTCTACACTACACTGTTCTACTCTGGTGCTTGCAGGAATGTGGGTTATTTTCTCTGCTTGCATTTCAAATGTGTAAGTCTGCTAAAACTGCCAAATGAATAAATGTTAAACCAATATCACACTTGCAATCATGTTATATGGTACTGAACACACAACAAAATTAGAACACTTCCACATCTACCAGCTATCCTATTGGCACTTTTTAATCCCAACAGATTCAAACTGTTTTCCCAAAGTAGAGGTTATGAATATCATATATCTTCCTGTTTCCACTGTTTCTCTTATCTAACACTAACTCATTTTCTCCTGCTAAAAATACCCTCTATCTATTCACATATGGCTCTTCCCCCAGATTCCTCAGACTTGCCCCAGCATCCCAACGCAGTTTCTGGCCTCTCAGCCTCATGCACTCACTCACGCACACACTCTCACCCCTCTCTGCACTTTATTTTTAACCCAGTCAATCAGACACTGCTCACCGATGACGCAGATCCACATGCAGCACTGACACCATCAGCCAGAGAGAGAGAAAGAGAGAGGGAGGCTGGCAAAACGGGGACAAGCTGTGGCAAAGAGAGGAGATGGAGGGAGAACAAAGTGCTCGAAAATGATCAAAGATAGAAAAATCCTCATAATTTACAGCTGAATGCAGCAGATATGTGACTTGACAAGTTGTTAAAGAGTGTACTGTTAAAATATTTTTTCCGGTAACATCTAAACTTACTAGTTTTATTCAGTATATAACCTAATATTTACCTAATATATTCAGCAAACACCATTACAAGTCCTTTTTAAGAGTCATAGCAGAAAGAAACAGCTCTTTCAGGTAACACTTTTTTTTTTTTTTTTTTTTTTTACAGTGTATCTATGATAAATATGCAGCTTTGTAGGTGTCTTTGCCTATTCTCCACTATCTCTGTCACTTTCTCTCTAACTCTCTCTATCTCACTGATAGGTTCACACCCACTCGTTTGTTAAACATTGAGACAAATAGCTTACATCACTCTCGGCGGAAAGACTTTTTAGGAAGTTCCATAAAAAGAACCGCTTCTCCCCCGGCTAACTCGCAACACAGCCGTGACGCAAGAAAGAGACCTGCCGCACACACACAAACACACATACAGCTCTTGCAGGCTCTCTGTATGCTTGTGGTTCAGAAGGAGAGAGATGAAATGGCAAAGGACGTGTCTAGATTTTTGTGTGTGTGTGTGTGTGTGTGTGTGTTTAAATGGCATACAGAAAATCCATTAGTTAAAGAGGATATTGCACTCTAAAAGGGTTTTGTCAGGTAAACTAATGTGCTAATCTGATTTTAAATTACTGAATCCACCTGACTATATTAGGTCACACTAGGTATTTGTAAAAGACAGATCAGGTAGAAAGAGTTTCTTAAGGTAACAATTTCACATCTGCACTGTATGTGTGTGTAGATGTGAAGCCATGTTGTTGTTGACGTCATCTTGACGTATTTCCCAACTGGTGCGAATAGCACGCAACTTCAATTATTTTCAATAGAAAAGTACAGAAAAATGTGTGAAACAAGCAAAAGAGGACTGACAAAGCACAGGCTTTTTTTGACGATCTAATTGTTTTAGTACCTTCTTGTGGTGGCCGTGTAGTACTACAAGAGAGATATAATTAACTCAGAATCCCACTGAGCGGTGTGATAACTAGTTTCCCTCTAAATCATTCCAGCCTCTGCCCCAAATCATCCTCTATCTTCTCTTCATTACCTCTCAGAGTGTGAACAGGAAAAATGTGTGAGAGACAGGCTGATCAGACACTTAGGATATGGAGTTACTAGATTTCCCATGGTGCCTGGAGTGTGTGTGTGTAGATGTTTACTGACGTCAATGAAAGGGCTGGATTTTGTGTGGAGCTGAGGTGAATCTTAATTGTGTTTGTGTATTTGTTTTGGCCTTGTGGGAAGGATGATGTCAATTTCTAATAAATTATTAATTCATTCAGGAAGATTTAGAAATGGAGAAATTGGTCAAGTGTTGTATAAACCCACAATCATTCTGTTCATGATGACAGAAGCCTATATCTGTCTTATTTTTTTCTAATTTCTAGGTGCTGTTAAATTATATTCCAATTCAGAGAACCGACAGACAAAATAAACACTGATTTTTTATCATTGCACATGCACAGCGCATGTTCCAAAAGTGTTAATAATAATCAGCTTGCGTAATTATCCTACACTCAAATGCTCTTAAAAACAACCCAAGTTGTGTTGAATATGGACAAACACAGCGATTGGGTTGTTTTAACCCAGCGGTTGGGTTAAATGTTTGCCCAACCTGCTGGGTAGTTTTATTTAACTCAACTATTGTTTAAAAATGACTGTATTGCTTGCTTGTAATGAACCCAAAATATGTTGGAAGTTAACCTTTATTAATATGTTTAATAAATGAACATTTATTAATAAGTTTAAAGGGGATGTCTAATGCTATTTCATGCATTCTGACTTATTTACATTGTTAAAAAGTTGGATTTTCATGCTAAACATGGCCAAAGTTTCAAAAAACGAGCTGGACGTATTTCTGTGCCAAATACACTCCTTCAGGGTTCATATAAGGGGCTGTTTACACAACACAGTTTTCAACTAAAAATGGAAAACTTTGTGTTATGTCCCCTTTAATGAATAATAATTAAACGTATTTATGTGTCTGATTTTTAATTTCCAACCACCAATTTTGGGTTCATTTTAAGGCAGCCATATAGTAATTTTTAAACAATAGTTGGGTTAAATCAAACTTCCCAGCACACTGGGCAAACATTTAACCCAACCGCTGGGTTAAAACAAACCAATCGCTGTGTTTGTCCACATTCAACCCAACTTGGGTTGTTTTTAACCCAGCGTTTTTTAGAGTATAGATTATTTGACTTGACCGCTGACTCAGAATCTCTTTAAAAGAGTAATCCTAGACTGCTGTATTTAAACCATTTAAAGGGGTCATATCATAATTATCTTTTAATATTTTTATATTTTTATTCCATTTATTCCTTTTTTTTATGACCATATTCTCTATGACCCTTAGGATCACATTTTATATTTACACACATTAATGTATTTTTGCTGTAACTTTCTTTGTAACCTTTCTCTAAAAAAAAGATTAATCTAAAAGGTAGGAGCCCTGACATATAGGTTACATCCGAATATGCACTTCACTACTTTACAGTAGGTGAAAAACTGTGAAATCAATAGTATGTCTGAATTCACAGTATTCATAAAAACAGTATAGATGAAACCTTACTATTTACCATGAGATTCTGAAGTGCACATCCAGTGGACACTTTACTATCCCATGAATTCATAGGATTTGTGAATGCCGACGCAACTGACAGTGTAGTCAAGTCAAGTCAAGTCACCTTTATTTATATAGCGCTTTTTACAATGTAGATTGTGTCAAAGCAGCTTTACATTGATATCTGGTACATTGTTTGACTGCACAGCAGCTCTTAAAGAATAGTGTCAATGCAGGCAGATCAAAAGCACTGTTGAATATCAAAATGTCAAGTCAAGTGTCCCCAACTAAGCAAGCCAGAGGCGACAGCGGCAAGGAACCCAAACTCCATCAGGTGACATCAGGTGGCAGACAAGTGGCAAATTGGTGTTAAAATGGAGAAAAAAACCTTGGGAGAAACCAGGCTTAGTCGGGGTGCCAGTTCTCCTCTGGCCAACAGTGCTTTGTTACAATTCAGGTTGCTATCATAAGTCCAATAGGATCGCAACATTAAAAGTATTTATTTCAGTTCCATCCAATTGAGGATCGTATTCATCACGCCGGTATGGACGGTTGTTGAGGAACTGTGTCGTGGCTGTCGTGTCGATGAGGCCTTCACAGGGGATGATCTAGTTGACTCAATCTCTGCTGATACTTCAGGGCTGCGTTGTGGTCGTGTCAAGGTGCAGGTCCTTGGTCTCACCTGGATACGGCCCGGATCCGGTTGACTACGGTGAACCTCGGGATAAACAGAAAGACTAATATTAGCGTAGATGCCATTCTTCTTCTGATGTAACGAGTACATCAGGTGTTATAGGAAGTGTTCCCGGTTCCGGCTGACCTAATTTATGCAGCCTAATAATCCTTTAACGGATTTGGAAATATAAATTGGTAATGTGTTATGTGTATGCCAGGTTAAAGAGATGCGTTTTTAGTCTAGATTTAAACTGACAGAGTGTGTCTGCTTCCCGAACAATGCTAGGAAGATTGTTCCAGAGTTTAGGTGCCAAATAGGAGAAGGATCTACCACCTGCAGTTGATTTTGATATTCTAGGTATTATCAGCTGGCCTGAATTCTGAGATCGCAATAGACGTGAAGGACTATAATGAATTAGGAGCTCGCTCAGGTACTGGGGAGCTAAACCATTTAGTGCTTTGTAAGTAATTAGCAAGATTTTAAAATCTATACGATGTTTAACAGGAAGCCAATGCAGTGTTGACAGAACTGGGCTAATATGGTCATACTTCCTGGTTCTAGTAAGAACTCTAGCTGCTGCATTTTGTACGAGCTGTAGTTTATTTATCAGGCGAGCAGAACAACCACCCAGTAGAGCGTTACAGTAATCTAGCCTTGAGGTCATGAACGCATGAACTAACTGTTCTGCATTTTTCATTGAGAGCATATGTCGTAGTTTAGATATATTTTTAAGATGGAAGAATGCGGTTTTACAGATGCTAGTAACATGGCCTTCAAATGAAAGATTGGTATCAAAGAGCACACCTAGGTTCCTAACTGACGACGAAGACTTAACAGAGCAGCCATCAAGTGTTAGACAATATTCTAGGTTATTACGTGAAGAAGTTTTTGGTCCAAAAATTAGAATCTCTGTTTTTTCTGAATTTAGTAGTAGGAAATTACTGGTCATCCAATTTTTTATATCAGCTATGCACTCCGTTAATTTTGTGAATTGGTAAGTTTCGTCAGGGCGCGAAGAAATATAGAGCTGAGTATCATCAGCGTAACAGTGAAAACTAACGCCATGCTTCCTAATGATATCTCCCAAGGGTAGCATGTACAGAGTGAACAGTAACGGTCCTAGTACTGAGCCTTGTGGTACTCCATATTGAACTTGTGATCGATATGACATGTCTTCGTTTACTACTACAAACTGATAACGGTCAGATAAGTATGATTTGAACCATGACAATGCAATTCCACTAATGCCAACATAATTTTCGAGTCTATTTAAAAGAATATTGTGATCAATAGTGTCAAATGCTGCACTAAGATCCAGTAACACTAATAGAGAGATACAACCACGATCTGATGATAAGAGCAAATCATTAGTAACTCTAATGAGAGCAGTCTCAGTACTATGGTACGGTCTAAATCCTGACTGGAAATCCTCACAGATACCATTTCTTTCTAAAAAGGAACATAGCTGTGATGATACTGCCTTTTCTAGTATTTTTGACAGAAAAGTGAGATTTGAGATCGGCCTGTAATTGACTAATTCTCTAGGATCAAGTTGTGGTTTTTTAATAAGAGGTTTAATAATAGCCAGCTTAAAAGTTTTTGGTACGTATCCTAATGATAAAGATGAATTGACGATATTGAGAAGAGGGTCTATGACCTCTGGAAGCATTTCTTTCAATAGCTTAGTCGGTATAGGGTCTAACATACATGTTGTTGATTTTGATGATTTAACAAGTTTAGACAATTCTTCCTCTCCTAAAGCAGTAAATGAATTGAATTTTTCCTCAGGGACACTACAATGCACTATCTGACACGATACTGTAGTAGATGGTTGCATGGTTATTATTTTTTCTCTAATATTATCAATCTTGCAAGTAAAGAAGTTCATAAAGTCATTACTGCTGTGCTCTTTGGAAACATCAGAAGTTGAAGCTTTATTTCTTGTTAATTTAGCCACTGTATCAAATAAATACCTAGGGTTGTGTTTATTTTCTTCTAAGAGTTTTGAAAAATAGGCAGATGTAGGTCACATGACAATGACAACATGACAAATGTAGTATGTCCAGATTACATTCATACATTTCATTCTATATGGAATGTAGTTTTTAATGGTCGCTATCTAAGTACTTCAAAAGAAGTATGCAATTTCGAGTTTTCTGTACTAGTGTTGGGGAGTAATTAGTTACATGTAACGGAATTACGTAACTTAATTACAAAATACATGTAACTGTAATCTGTTACAGTTACTGAGAAAAAAATGTGTAATTAAATTACAGTTACTTATGAAAAAGTTAACGATTACAAGCGGGTTGCATCTGAATATTTTCGCACACATACAGATTTGATTGATTTCTTTCCCAAATTGCATTGACTGCTCTAAAATATGAGGCATTTCAGGAGTTTAGGACACATAATAGGACACATGCTTATTTGATAACTGTTTTATTTCTTATTTTGGATTTATGTATATGCTTTATTGTTTTTAAGATTAACTGTTTTTTCCCAGATGCCAGTGTTTCCTGTCATAGTTATGCAAAGATTTGATTTCAAAAACAGTATCATAGCTATTAAACTATATCTTATGATTTTAAATCTGTATTTAACTATCTCAAAGTAAAAAGAGGCGTTAAAGCCTGATTTTGTGGTGGCTGTGCTTTAAAATTAAATTATTATAATCAATGATTCAACTGATGAAGGATTTTGAGAAGTCTGACAGTAATCAGTGTTGAGGTTAACCCTGCCTGGTTTAAATGTTTGAAAATGATTAACAGTTGAAAACATTAGTTAGAAATTTAGAAAAGTAATCAAATGTAATCAGTTACATTACTTTAATAGAGTAAATTGAAATTGTTACACTACTTATTTAAATAGGGTAACTTGTAATCTGTAACCTATTACATTTCCAAAGTAACCTTCCCAACACTGCTAGTGCTGCATCACCTTTGCTAAATCTACAGCGCAACCAGTGTCGTCTGTTTCCCGTATGAATGACTCTTATGATTATGTTTTTTTTTTTTTTTTTAATGAGCCAAACATGCAGCTTTATGGTTACTGGTTGTTCATATGACAACAGTGTATAAAGATATTTATTATGTGATTTGTCAGTAGCCTATTTAAATAGATATTAGGGGATTAAATATGTTACCACATTTTGTTTGTTTAGTGGGCCTACTGATGTTTATTATTAAAGCCAGTTATTGGATTGCATTTATGCCCCCTCTGCATGGACAGAGACAATCAGCAGTGATAACAGAGAACAACGGTCACAGGTGTCACTTTTATTACCGTTCCAAAAGGATGTGGAGGTTTTACATGGCCTCCAAAGGCCAAAACACCCCTCCCCCTGCCACCCAGTGCCCCGCCCCCAACCCACCCTTGTCAATCATCATCCCTGACCCACACGAGTCAGGCATCAGTTAAGGCTCGTTGTGATGGACTGATTTCCTCAGGGGAAAAGTGAATGGAGGATGAGGAAGAGGAGGAAGAGGGAAGAAAGAAGAAGATGGGAGAAAAGAGAGAGAATAAAGAGGGGTGGGAACGAAAAAGCCATGCAGTCATCTGATATCAACAACCACATTTTCCATTTTTTTGCTAAGCTGCTGGCCATACTTGACTGACTTCTATCCCTCTCTGCTTCTCTCCCTTCTCAGGATGACTCATACGGGTGGTGCGCTCCTCCTCTCCTTCTTGACCCTCCCCCCTCCCCCTCCTTCATCTTCTCCTCCTCCTCTCTTTCTCTCTCCCCTGTTCCCTCTCTTTCTCGTCCTCCCTAGCCCTCACTTGGTGGCCATAGTGTAGCAGCCTTCTGGGTGCCACTGCATGTCACGGATGCGCCTGACGGACTGCATCTGGGGATGACGAGCGCCATACTCATTAAAGTGACGGTAGTCGCCCTTCTCCAGCAGGTACTGGCTGCCACGGTATCCAGGATACTGGTAACCCACCCAACTAAGAGGTGAGAGGAAAGACACCACAAACAGAGAGAATAAATAAAAGTGAAGAACAGAATTGAGATATATCACTTATATATTGTAAAAACACATTGGAAATTATTTTATTCATATTTTAATATTTGAAATATTAGAAGTATTAATACTGTTAGTTTATCTAGGTGGCGTAACAATAATGGGAATTAAAGGGATAGTTCACCCAAAAATGAAAATTCTGTCATCATTTACTCCCCCTCAAGTTGTTCCAAACCTGTATACATTTCTTTGTTCTGCTGAACACAAAGGAAGATATTTGGAAGAATGATTGTAACCAAGCAAATCTCGCACCCCAATTGACTAACATATAGGAAAAAAAATACTATGGTAGTCGATGGTGGGTGAGATTTGCTTGTTTACAATCATTCTTCCAAATATCTTCCTTTGTGTTCGGCAGAACAAAGAAATGTATACAGGTTTGGAACAACTTGAGGGGGAGTAAATGATGACAAAATTTTTGGGTGAACTATCCCTTTAAAGCTGATGTGTGTAATGCAAGGCGATAGTAATGACTATTTTCAAACAGGTTTCCGGAAAGCCTGCTATTAGTTGGACAAACAGATATTCCCGCCAAACATAATCTTATTGCAGTTTGTAACTATTTTATGTTTTGGCAAACTGCTGGCTAATTCGTATGATCTGCTTACACCCCAGTGACAGTTATGTCTTTTTTAAAATCGCACATTTTCATAGGAAATCACCACCTCGTAAAATATTTACACTTTCCCGTGATATCGGGTTGGTCCCGCCAAAAGATGTTTTGATAGTGCCACATTTTGTACACTTTTTGGAGGCTAGGAGAACGTGTTTTAACATAAAAAACTACAAACTTCTGCTTTAAACTCAGTGGATTTAGGATGTGAGTGCATGACTTATAGATCACAGACCAAATTTCTCTCATCAGATCTATTTTTTATGTGCAGATATCACTTTTATGTTCAGATATCACAGTCTACTTGCATTTCTTTGATGCAAGACCACTTACGTGCCACAGCTGACCATGATGCTGCCAACGCGGTCGGTAAAGCCGAAGGTGTACATACTGGGCACATCATCATCGATAATCTCCATTTTACGGCCCTTGAACTCACCAACTTCATACAGACAGATCTTATGCTTTTCTGGGTCCTGTGAGGAGCAAGAAGACCAAGGTATAATATTTATTAATAAATAAATATGGATTCAACTTTTTTTTAAAGTTTTACTTTATTTTTTAGTTTAAATTTTATGTATATAGTGAGTGATATAGGACAGGAAATGATGGGAGAAGAGTTAAGAGATTAGGAAATGTTGGGAGCCAGATTCAAACTTAAATTGCCTGCAAACGCAAGCACCATTGCTCAGTTTGTTAGTGAATACATCAATGAATATGGATTTAAATATTTTTGGCAGTTTTGGATTCAGTGAGTGTGAGATTGAACAGGAAATGATAGGAGAAGAGTGTGATGGAATTAGGAAATGTTGGGAGCCAGATTCGAGATTCAAATTTGCATTGCCTGCAAAAGCACCATGACTCAGTGTGGCAATGAATACATCCATGAATATGGATTTAAAAATTATTTTTCCTTTTTCAGTGTACCTTTAGCCTTTTTTGCCACTTTTATGGATAGGAACTCAATAGGAATGGGATTCAAATTTGCATTGCCCAAATGAGCACCATGGCTCAATGAACCAAACGGAATAATATTTTGACAATTTTGCAAAAAAAAAAAAAAAAACTAAATGAAAAGAATCCAAACGTATGTATAATGAATATAAGAGATGAATACCATTCTGACAGGTCTGAAGGACAGCAGGTAGTCATTCCTGTGGCAGTTGCTCCAGCAGTCCCAACGGGGGTACTCACCCTTCTCCAAGATATACATCTCTCCACAGAAGTTCATCTGTTCCCAACCCACCCAACTAAATAGGAGAAAGAAGGACAAAGACAATGGAGGAAGTGTTGCATAACAGAACAATTGGTAAGTCACTCGTATATATATCACAGAAAGACTTACGGGCCACACTCCACACGGAGGGAACGCACTCTATCCATTCCCATTTCACACACATTCATGCACTCGTTGGAGATCTCGATCATGCGGCCCTGAAAGTTCTCCTGATCATACACATACATCTGAAAGAGAAGAAAAGGTGGAGACAATAAGGTCATTTTTGCTTGTTATGCAACTATAAATTAAAGTTGTCAGTTTTAGTTGAGCTTAGCTTAAAAATACTGCATGCATACACACCTACATCTATTTCTATGGAAACTGAGTTTTGCTTAGCTGTTTGTCATCATACATGTTTGTAATTTAACCAGTCATCACATGCAACTTTAAAGGGTTAGTTCACCCCAAAATGAAATTTCAGTCAGTAAGTACTCACCCTCATGTCGTTCCACACCCGCAAGACCTAATAAAGGTATTTTTGATGAAATCCAAGAGTTTTTTTTTTTTAATCTCCCATAGAAAGCAACGAAATGACCACATTCAAGGTCCAGAGAAGTAGTAAAGAAACATCGTTAAAATAGTCAACGAGACTACAGTGGTTCAACCTTAATGTTATGAAGCGACGAGAATACTTTTTGTGCGCAAAAACAAAACAAAAATAATGACTTTATTCAACAATTTTTCCTCTTCCCTGCCAGTCTTCTATACAGTTGACACAGTTCAACATTTCGGTGTTTATGTCCGAACGCCCGCTCAGTTTTGGCAGACACTGTTCACGTGAGCGTGAGCAACCAATACAGATTCGGCGTTCTAACGTAAAACACGGAAACCTGCACTGCGTTCACTGTGTCAACTGCATAGAAGACTGACAAGGAAAGGGGAAAATTTGTTGAATAAAGTTGTTATTTTTGTTTTGTTTTTGCGCACAAAAAGTATTCTCGTTGCTTCCTAACATTAAGGTTGAACCCCTGAAGTCACATGAACTGTTTTAACAATGTCTTTACTTCTCTGGACCTTGAATGTGGTCATTTTGTTGCTTTCTTTGGGAGATTAAAATCTTGGATTTTATCAGACATATCTTAATTTGTGTTCACAAGATGAACGAAGGACTTGCTGGTGTGGAACGACGGCTGAGTAATTAATGACAGAAATTTCATTTTTGGGTGACCTAACCATTTAAATCTGTAAATATGGTACTGATACATACCTTGTAGTTTCCCATGCCCGTCTCGGTTCTCTTTTGAGTCTGAGCAGCCTTCCCATCAGGCTGAGAGGCGGGCTTGGACTTCTCTCCACCAGTGGACATGATGACTACAATAAGAGAGCATATGTATGAGTGGAGAAACGTGCATAATTTGCAGCCTCCTTGCTGGAAAAATCTATTGTTGGTCATGTAGTGATGTCAAGTGCTAAATATTGCTCAAAGCAATTAATGAATCCCATTCTTTCTGTCAAGTACATTTATAGCCAATGGATGAATTCTTCACCCACCCACTTTGAAAGAATTTCACAGTAGTCTTATAGATGTGCAATGCTCATACGTAACATAATTTGCCAGAGATTACTAATTTAGAAATATATGACAAATTGGTACATTACAAAGCAGTTCAAGCCGAATATTAAAATTGAAACATGGAATAGGACCTCTAAGGTATCTGATGGAATACTGTTGAAATATTGTCAAAATGCCTGATATAATTCTTGCCTTTTTTACAAAATATTTGCGTAAGATATTTAATTAGCCTAGCCCCAGATTTTCACAAGGCTTAAAACATAAACCTGTTTAATTAAAATAACAGCCACCCCAGTAAGTAATTAACAGTCATTTTTAAATGCACACTCAGTGTTTAATAAATATATAAAACTCATCAATTGGTACTGCTTTTTTATATTTTATAAATTACCTTTTAATTTACTTTCACCTTATGTCTCTCTAAATCTTTTCATCTCCACAGCATAGACACAGCTTTTTTCTTTTCTGTATTAATTTTTAATTGTTATGACTAAAAGGTTACAGTTCACCCTGACAATGTATAAAGTACTATGCTCAAAAAATGATTACATTTTAATTGCTTTCTACCGGTGACTAATGTGTCAAAGCTGTTAGAGATATTCTTACACAAGCCATTGCTGGAGTTTCTTTGCTGTAGACTATTCAACCAAATGAAATGTGGGAATGACTTGCTCCAAGTTTGTTTTTGCTCACAGACCCCAGTCTCTTACCTGAGTGTTAGTCAGTAGCTGCTGTCTGTCTCAATCAGTGTGTCTGTGTGTGTATTGAAAGCAAACATGTGTCCCTTTTATAGGCTGGCGCCTAGCATGGGGGGATTAGGCCCACAGAAACAAACTCGCTGAGCTCACCAACCCACACACAGAAAAGAAATCACCCCATCATCAAACAGAGAGAGAGAGAGAGACAGACAGACAGAAAGAGGAGAGAGGAGTACACTTCTTTCTCAAATACAAGAAGTCTTTTTCATAACTTGTGTCAGTGTGTGTCCAGTTCTGAAACTTTACAAGGTGACGACAAAATTAAGCTGTTAGACAAATTCCAGACTGTGAATTGAAGGACATAAAACCTGATGAAAGATAAAATCACATTTGATGAACACTAAGCCAAACTTTCACATACCAGACTTGAAAGCTTAGATTGGCATATTTTCCACTATTTTTCATTGGATAATGCTATGATATTTTTCATAAAAGACTTCAATTAGTGCCAGTAGAAGTTCGTTACAGTTTTGTTTTAATTTGCAAACTGCATTAGCCTGCTGCCACTGTACACTTATGTTGTGTTAAAATTGACAGAACAAAATCGCATTTGTCAATGTAATTTAACACCAAAGCCAAACCTTCAGGCACCAAAATTGAAGACGAATTTCCAAACATACACTGAATTTATATATTTTTTCATAAAATCCAAGTTATTTTGTTGCCAATAGAAGTTTGTTTTTTCTCAAGTGCTTATGCAATCCATATGCTGTGTTAAAACTCTGGCAACCGTGCTTTTTTTCTTCTTCTTTTTTTTTTTTGAGTAATATGCCAGCAAAACTGTACCAATTAAAATTTAAGTTTCATGGTTGAGTGATACTGTTAGCCTAATAATTGTAGCTTAAAAACATGTTACAAAAATCATATGTGGAATACATACTTTTGTCAATGTCAATATCTGCTTAATAACTTCACTGTAAAAAATGAATGTGATTTTAACAGTAAAATATTGTAAAAACGTTACGGAAAAAAAATGTAAATAGGTTAACAGTAAGTTCCAGTACTATATACAGGGAAAAACTGTAAAAGCTCTTACCAGACATTTTATGTAATTTTCACAGTAAAATGCTGTAAATTTTTACAATTTTTAGAAGTAAAAAAGAACAAATCAATGTATAATTTACAGTCAAAAACTGTGAACTGATATTCCCACAATTCCCTGTGTGACACTCCACATTTGAAAGTATTTTGTTTAAAAAATCATGTTTCTTAATAGTCTTTGTTATCAGTTATGTACATTAGGGTTTTATGTTACATCTTCTGTTGTTTAATGAATGTTTATTGCATTATATAAGTGTTGTGGGTTACCATGATGTTGTTTTGCGTTTGCGTGAATGACTCTTTGCACCCTCTTTACATTAGTATTTACTTCAGCCAGTGGACAAGCTATTTGTGATGAACTCTGATTCTTCATGTGGCTTTCTCTTTTACCACCTGCATTATTATGGTGGTTGTCAGTATATGTTAAAGGTACAAAACAGATTTTACTAGTAGTGTGCATTGTTGAATTTACTTGTTTACATTCAAATTTTCTTGTTTGTAAATTACAGTTTTATACTGTAAAATTGACAGTTTGTTCTGTAAATGTGTTTACAGTTTTTTTTCTGTATTTTTTACAAAATTATTCTGGCAACCACAGCTGCCAAAATTATTTTGTAAAAACTACGGAATATTTTTTACAGTGTTGCTTAATTATGTAACAATGTGAGGTCCATAAAGTCCTACTGTTTCAATTACTGTTTTTTTTTTTTTTTTTTAAATAGTAGCTATTAAAACTGCATTATGAATGACATCTCACCTTAACACTTCTGTGGGTCATATAAGGTGAGGACAATGATGAGCAGCCATAATGTGACACATGTTAACAACACTACATCCTACAGTCTGGATAGAGAAGTTGGTGAATTTTGACTATAGTAAACTTGGTTATAAAGGAAGAAGATTTGTCTGTATTACAGAAACTTCCTATCTTAATTTTTACTTAAGATTTGAAAAAGTTGTATTTCTGAAAGTGAATTACTATGGTTAGCCTACTAAACAGATAGAATTGGATTCTAAGGTATGATATCAACAATCCCAAAACTTACAGGAGGGCCTACAGTATATTTTTTAAACCTTAAGGTGAAAAAAACAAACAAACATAGAAACTGCATAAATCAGTATTTTGGGTATGACTATTCCCAAATATAGTTGCATCTGTTATATTATATTTGCCAAAACTGAGCTTTCTGAAGATTTCTAAGCTGTCGTGACCTTAAGACAGCAGACAAACTACAGATATGTTTCTGGGAGGTTTGAAAGAGAGGACGTTCACCCATGCAGTGGGTCAAATCCCTGTATTCTCCACCTATAGGCCGCTCATTGTGTACCATACGATGCACAGTGCTGACCGATAGGAATACAGCCGCTTGAGCTCCATTGTGCGGTTCAATGTGTCTGCATTCACACGCAGCACGGGCGCGCGCGCGCGCTCACGGCTTGATCAAATCCAGTGCGCTGACGGTGCAAAATACTCCACTACCCTGGACTCACAATAAAGAGAATGATCTCACAAACACACCCAAACACGCACACACACTCCCTTACAGGTCCTTCTGTCAGTTTCAGCGTCGCGACGTGCACCCAGCTGTGATGGTCGCTATAAAATAGAAGCGCCAAATAATCAAAAAACTCCTCGCAAAACGGGACTGACGAGCATCACTGTAAAATAGGACAGGTGGAGATTCAGGTAAGATAAAGCTATAGTAATAGATTGGATTCGTGTTTTATGGAAAAATTGTCAACTAATAGCTATTAGTAGCCTACTAAGTCAAACTTGGTCAGCTTTACTGTTGTGTTTGGGATATTGACTAGAATAAAATAGCCTAAAAGGCCAACATCAAATGAGTTGTCATTTGAAGTTCTTTTTACATATACACACATACAGGCCTAGAGCCTATATATCAGCCAAGCAAAGAACGCTGGAACATATAGTCTACTGTTGCAATATATGATATAAGTTTAATATATTATTTCAATAACAGGCTATAATTACTCTTCCAATCGAGTACAATCCAAGTTACTTTTTCTATGGACAAGTTCACTAAAATATTGCTCTATAATGTAACATGTCTTCTCTCTCACACATAAATCAAATTTGTGTCTCTAATTGTCTTTCTTTCCTGGGAACTGCTGAGGATCTAGCAATATATTGCCAAATTTTCACTGCAAAGGTTGCACAAATGTGATACAAGAGACATTAAATCATTAGCAGAATCAAGTATTCTGGAGAGCTGTGTAATATAATTTCATAAATGCAAAATTACACATAAATATTATAAAAAATAATTATAATTGAATTCAATAGGGATTTGTGTTGTTATAAAAATTCCATTAGCAGTCCTTATAGGAATTGTCTAAAATGCCCAAATGTACGTCATACATGTCAGGATGTAACAGAGCTGTGCTTGTCCCAAAGTTTGTTCTGTAGTAAAATACATTTGAAGAAGTTTTCAGCCTTCCCTCTTGTGTAGGAAAGAAGATGAACAAAGTTACCAAGATCCAAACAAACCCATCAACGTCTGGCATAGTCATGGCTCCTTGCTTTAAGGTAAAATCCTTTCCACTCTTTCTCTCATGTGAGAAGCACAATGAAAAAGTGAGAAACAAAGTATTGATTCGTTGTCTGAAAGTGAGAAACAAGGTGCTAAACCATCAATGATTTAACAAAGGCTTCTTCTTAGGTATTGATTTTGAGACTTTATAGATGAATGCTCTGTGGACGGTTACTGCATGCTTCTTCTTGTCCAAGAAGTGCAGAATTCTGTATTATTTAACAGATATGGGACATAATGAAAGGAGAGGAGGCATCTGGTTGTGTTTGTATAGGAGAGAGATTTCAGGTTACAAATTACAATATGGAACTGTGGCATGTGTGTGTTTGTCAGGTGACCGTGTTCGAGCAGGAGCATTTCCAAGGCAAGTGTCAGGAACTCACCTCAGAGTGCCGCAACATCCAGGAGCGTGGGTTTGACAACATCCGTTCTATCCGTGTGGAGAGCGGCGCGTGAGTCGCCCACTCTGTGTTAATGATTGCAAAATCTTGCCAGTTAGTAAGGAAATCACGCTTTTAGATGTGTTTAAAAGCTTTTAAGTGTTTCATCCTGAGATGATTTGTAGAATGTGATGATAATAATAAATTATGAGAATGACTAAGCTGCCATAACTCAACATTACTTGTGTAGTTATAGAATTGTCTTTTTCATGCTCCCTTTAAGAGAAGAAAAACTACATAACCTTAAAAATGTAACTTAATATAATGGCTAGTTAACAAAGCAAAAAATACCAGCAATATGGATGCAATGCTTATTATAATACCATACTACACCGAAATGAATTTTTTTAATGAAAACAAAACATCATATATTCCTCCAAACCTATTGTAAGTGCTTTATACACATCCAGTCAGAAGTTTTAAATCGTTGTGTATTTGTATTTACTTTTAAATGGTATTAAGCAGCAAAAACTGGTAAATGTTTCTTGAGCACCAAATCAGCATATTAAGGATGATTTCTGAAGGATCATGTGACTGAAGACTGGAGTAATGAATGCTGAAAATGTTTTAATTCTCTTTAAATCTGTGCAGCTGGGTGGGATATGAGCACCACGACTTCCAGGGGCAGCAGTTTGTCCTGGAAAAAGGAGAATATCCCCATTGGGATGCCTACACCGGCAGTCTGGGCTACCATGTGGAAAGGATGATGTCCCTGCGCCCCATCTGCAGCGCTGTGAGTGTGTGAGCACATACTGATGCCTTGAAAGACTTTTATTCTCAAACTTTTCTAAGCAATTTGACTGAGTTTTGCATGACTGACAATAAAACGAGAAGAGAAAGTCTCATAGGCTCACAATGAAAGACAGAGCTGAGCCACATCTCGGGACTATGTGGACTTTTTTGGATAAGCAACCACGTAGCAACAGCTTAGCAACTGCATATCAATGCACCGAAACCAATCAGAACATGTTAGCTACCGTATATAAACCCCTGTACAACATGCAAACCACCAAATTACCATTGCGATTGATGGTGATGTTTTAGATGGTTTTGAAGTGCTCAACTCTCATCAAAGCTTTCCCCCATTTCCTTCCAATCTCTCTCTCCATTTGTAGGCCCACCAGAGCAGCCGCATGGTCATCTATGAGAAGGAGAACTTCCTGGGCCGCAGTGTAGAGCTGTGTGACGATTACCCGTCTCTGCAGGCCATGGGCTGGTGCGACAAGCAAGTGGGCTCCATGCATGTGCAGTGTGGCGCGTGAGTAACGCTCAGCAAAACACCATTAGTGCCAAACTACTGTTCTCCTGAACATTTCTCATGCTCAACAGCTGCGCTGACAATACACATACACACAACACAGATGAGACCAGCGTCATTAGCTCACATTTCATAGTATCCAGTCCTTGTACTTGTGAAGTGTTAATGATTTTGCTTTCACAAAACAGTCGAGTGCAACATACTGTCAGATATAAGATCTTTGTTTGACTGCATCAACAGTCACACACAGATCATGCATCACATAACAGCAATACTGTACCTGTGACCGCCGCATCTGTTATGTAATGACGTAATATAAACATTTCAGTGCACATCATCACAGAAACAGATAATTTAACACAGTGATAATTTATAAGCGATCTGAGTCTCGTTTTTACATGGCAGATGAAATAAAATTCCATACATTGCATGAAAGGACTCTTTTGAATTAAGCCACTAAGCAAAACCAACTCATTTTTACTTCAGAAAATATGAGAAGTCTATAATTATTAGTTATTATAAGCAAGCTGTAGTTAATTATGATGATTTCTGATATTTTTTGAAGCAATCTGACTTCGATTTTCATCTGTCAGATGATAAAAAAATTAGATAAATATCAGAGGGAGGAGCTTATTGACTTGGACCAGACCAGTAGCAATCACCAAGAAACCACAAAGAACACCCGAGGGGATTTTTGCAAACCACCTAGCAATGTCCTAGTAGCAACTACCCAAAACTCCCAAGCAAAAGTTTGATTGATTATTTTTACGTATTACATAGGGCTGGGTCGATTCAATTTGAATCGATTCTGGTTTTGAAGAACCGATTCGATTCTTAAAGGATTAGTTCACCCAAAAATGAAAATTCTGTCATTAATTACTCATCCTCATGCCGTTCCACACCCGTAAGACCTTCGTTCATCTTTGGAACACAAATTAAGATATTTTTGATGAAATCCTAGAGGTATATGACTCGTCCATGGACAGCAATTTAACCAGCACTCTAGAAAGTTACTAAAGGGATTGTTAAAAAAGTTGACGTGACTGCAGTGGTTCAATCTTAATTTTATAAAGCGACAAGAATACATTTTGTGCGCAAAAACAAAACAAAAATAATGACTTTATTGAACAATATCTTCTCTTCTGTGTCATTCTCATACGCTGTTTACGTTCAGACGTCAGAACGCCGGCTCATTATTGGCCGGCTCCTGCATCAGCATCACACGAATGCGTCGTGCTGCTCATGTGAACAGCGTCAGCCAATACCGAGCCGGCGTTCTGACGTAGAACCTGGAAACGGTGAACGTAAACAGCGTATGAGAAGAACACAGAAGAGAAGATATTGTTGAATAAAGTCGTTATTTTTGTTTTGTTTTTGCGCACAAAAAGTATTCTCGTCTTTTCATAAAATTAAGGTTGAACCACTGCAGTCACGTCAACTTTTTTAAAAGATGTCTTTAGTACCTTTCTGGACCTTGAAAGTGGTGGTTAAATTGCTGTCTATGGACAAGTGATATACCTCTCGGATTTCATCAAAAATATCTTAATTTGTGTTCTGAAGATCTTACAGGTTTGGAACGACTTTAGGGTGAGTACTTAACAGAATTTTCATTTTTGGTTGAACTAACCAAACTTCACACCTCCCATCTAATAAATGCAATAAGCTTTGTGCTTTGTTACTTCTGATATGAAACATCTCAGCTTTAAAATTTTGTTAATTTTATTATGGAATTCAAACAATAACTGCCGTTTTAGTGCATTTTCATGTGGCGCGACTGATCATATAGCGCCTGAAGCAGAAAGTATAATTCGTTTTTTTACGTGTACACACAGTCGAACGCACAGCCTTTCTAAGTATACTTCACTCGACTCGTATGTGTACACAGGCGTTCGACGCATGCGCATTGCAACAAATTGCAATACCTCTATGAGTTACAACACATATAAACATCTTTGTATTATTTCATGCTAGAGTTTTACAAATGAGGTACCTTCTAACCACTTCGCACAATCTCTCGTCTATGTAGGCTGCCATTGTTGCTGTAGCTTGCATGCATTCCAGTCTGTTCTGTTTTTGCAGTTTTTCTTGTACTACCTTGTAAATCAACGCCCCCAGGGCACAGTTGCCACCTTGTGGATAAAGTAATTACTGCAAAAACATTAAATTAGCATGTATGACCTGGTTATAAAAATTTGCACATTCAGTACGCATGTACTTTTCTGATGACGAAACACGTGTCATGCACTGCACGCTTACCTTTGTGTGAAGTATACTTTGACCTTTAGTTCAATCGAAGCAGCAGCGCAAAGCGCACATGAACTGATCATCTCTTCCTCTTTACTACTTGTTACAGCACAAAATAAACACGAATAAACATCAGAAGGCATTTTGAAAGTTGCAGTACAACTTACCGAAATCCATATTATGTCTCATGTAATCGCTCAATCAGTGTTTCAACCGCGGAAAGACATCAATAAAACAGCTTGTGAACAATGTCACATAATGTTACATTTACCTCAGAAAGCCATTCATTGTCCTAAAACTTGTTATAGTCTGCTAGAAAAATGGACTTAGAGAGAATTTTTATATATATATGGGTAACACTTTACAATAAGGTTAATTTGTTAACATTAATGTATTAACTAACATTAACTAACCATGAGCAATACAATTGTTACTGTGTTTGTTAATCTTTGTTAACCTTGTTAATAAAAATACAGCAGTTCATTGTTTGTTCATGTTAGTTCACAGTGCATTAACTAATGTTAACAAATACAACTCTTGATTTTAAGGTTTATGTTTGGTTAGCCAGGAAAGTTTTCTTAATGGAAATAAAACATTAGTTTTTGGTTTGTAAGATTCCCAGAACGTTCCCAGAACATTAGTTTTTGGTTCCCAGAACATTATTTTTTATGGTTTGTTTTTGGTTAGCCAGGAAAGTTTTTTTTTTTAACATTCCCAGAACGTTATTCTAACATTAATCTAACATTCCCAGGACGTTAGTTTTTGGTTTGTATAATGTTTTTCTAACATTTTTCTAACGTGTTCCCAGAAGGTTATTTTGTTTAGGTTTGTGTTTGTTAGCCAGGAAAATTTTCTTAACAGAAATAGAACATTAGGTTTTGGTTTGTATATCATTATTTTAAGGTTACTATAACATTACTATAACGGTCCCCTAACATCTTTACTCCGATATCATTACCCCGTTGTACGTCAGTAATTTTTATAAAAACTGTATCTTGTTTTTATCTATTGTTTAATTAATAAAAATGATCTAAGCACATCAACTTTGATATGTCAGATTAAATAAGTTTAAATTTGCCCATTAATATGTAAGATTCCCAGAACGTTCCCAGAAAGTTAGATTTTGGTTTCCAGAACGTTATTTTTTTATGGTTTGTTTTTGGTAAGCCAGGAAACGTTATTCTAACCTTAATCCAACCTTCTTAGAACGTTAGTTTTTGGTTTGTATAATATTATTCTAACGTTATTCTAACGTTAATCTAATGTTCCCAGAACATCAGTTTTTGGTTTGTATAACATTATTCTAACATTCTCGGAATTATTAAAACGTTTTTCCAGAACATTAGTTTTTGTGTAGGTTTGTGTTTGGTTAGCCAGGAAAGTTTTCTTAACGGAAATAAAACGTTAGTTTTTGGTTCCCTGAACGTTATTTTTTATGGTTTGTTTTTGTTTAGCCAGTAAAGTTTTTTTTTTTTTAACATTCCCAGAACATTATTCTAACGTTAATCTAACATTCCCAGAATGTTAGTTTTTGGTTTGTGTAACGTTATTCTAACATTAAGCTAACGTTCTCATAACATTATTATAACGTTCTCAGAATGTTATTCTAAGGTTAATCTAATGTCAGTTTTTGGTTATTCTAACGTTAATCTAACGTTCCCAGAACATTAGTTTTTGGTTTGTATAATGTTATTCTAACATTAAGCTAACGCTCTCATAACGTTAATCTAACGTTTGCAGAATGTTAGTTTTTGGTTTGTATAACACTATTCTAACGTTAATCTAACGTTCCCAGAACGTTAGTTTTTGGTTTGTATAAAATTATTCTATTGTTAATCTAACATTCCCAGAATGTTATTATAATGTTTGAATAAATCCATCATGTTTTATGACAGCCATTATTTAAATGTTTATATTTAAAAACAAATGAGTAGAAACATAATTGTCATTCATAAAAATGTATTATTATAACATTATTATAAAACTTCCTTATGTGTAATTTAAATGTAAGTAGCCTACAAATCAGTTAATTGTGACCTTTAATATTATAGTGATGTACAAATTGTGGTTCCCTGTATAGTTTACAGCATCAGTTTTCTTTTTTTTTCTTTTTTTTTGCCATGTATTGGGCCTGATAGGCCCCAATTAATCGAAATTAAATCAAATTGAATGGTGAAATTTGTGTCAATGCCCAGCCCTAATATTACACTTCTAATGGACATTAGAATCCAGCTGAATTTGATACAAGCCGCTCTTCTTCTGTTAAAACACTTTTTTTCCCTTCCAAACAGCTTGTCATATTTTCACTACATCTCATTTCCTTGCTTCATTTTTTCTTCTTTTTTTGACCTCTCCATCTGCCTCACACTCCTGGCATCCTCTGTTTCCCTGCAGCTTCGTGTGTTACGAGTACCCTGGCTATCGAGGACAGCAGTACGTTATGGAGTGTGACAGGCACAGCGGAGACTACCAGCACTGGAAGGACTGGGGCTCCCACTGCCAGACCCCTCAGATCCAGTCCATCCGCCGAATCCAACATTAATGCCTAAGGAAAAAATGGAAGTAAATGGAGGGTGTGCAGAGTGAGGAAGCAGAGGAGCCGCATCAATCATTCTAGCAGCAGTCACTTTATGAGGTGCAGTGTGGCAAATTGTAAAACCTTCATTGGATGCAAGTAGTTTCCACTTGTGGTGCTCTAGTACAACACAAACAAAAAAAAATTCTAATGTCATGCATATACAGACACACATCAATGCTCTTTTGTGAAAAGGCACAACTCATATTCAGAAGTGCACATCCCCACACATGATCCAAGGTAAAGCAGTAGCAGATATATACAATATTCTATTCAAAACAAGCACATTGGAGGACACCAGGGAGTGAAGATCAGTAAATCAAAGAAAGATGTATATCTTTATATGCAAACATGTCATGCTGTGTGACATTTAAATGCCATATAGGGACAGATGGGAGTTTGTTAAACCATTCGGAAGAGAGGAGGATGATGGGTGATTAATAAATGCATACTCACCTCAAACTAGCATATATGGCCTTTTTGTCTGTTTGTGTGTAATCTGAGGGCATGTAAGTGGACACTAACCAACTGTAAATGATTGTAACTGCTTAGTATAATAAAAAAAAAAAAAAATCAGAAAAATGATAATCTTCATATTATATAGTCTTATTATAAAATGGATACAATACATGCTAAAAACTAGAGATGCACCGATGTATCGGCTAACAATCGGTATCGGACGATAAAAGCTATTATTATTACTATCGGCCATCGGCCGATTGTTTAAAAACTGCCGATGATCAGGGCCGATTATATCCTGTCAATCAAAAGGGGGTGGAAAAACATGTTCAGACTGCAACTCATACATACTGTGTGTGAAGATCGCTCTTGTGTTGAATTTTAATACATTAAGAGTTCAAAAATAGTGACGTTAAAGCAGGCTCTTTTTGACCCTATGAATCACCCGTAGTTCAAGCCAGGGATGCCAGGTCTGCGTTTTTTTTCCTACATCAAATATTAGTTGTAGCGCCTGCCATCCAATAATCGCAAAAAAGATTTGTGCTTCATTACTTCTGATAAGAATTAAAGTTTCAGTTTTCAAATTCTGTCCTTTCATGAAATTCAAACAATAAATGGCGTTTTGACGCTCTTAAATGTGACGTCTCAGATCGCTGTAATGCCTCAGTTCAGGCGGCAGCTCGGAGCGCTTCTTCCTCTTCAATAGTTATATCTCGAAAAACATGAATGAACATCAAAGGTATGTTGAAATATATTGTACAACTTACCAGAATGTATCATGTCATCATCATTTTCGTATGTTTACTATATTTATCATGCTTTAGTTTCATTAGTATATCACACATTTGGCAAATCATTTCAGCTGTGTGTTATAGTTTTTCTGACAGCTAGATGGTTCCAGAGCATTACTTTTAGCATTTACCTAGTTGTCATCATTTGGATTTAATTTTTCTTAAAGGGATAGTTCACTCAAAAATGAAAAGTCTGTCATCATTTACAGATTTGTTAATTTGTTCCAAACCTGTATGAATTTCTTTCTTCTGGTGAACACAAAAGAATTTATTTTGAAGAATATGGGTAACCAAACAGTTGATGGGCCCCATTGACTTCCACAGTATGGAAAAAAATTATTATGGAAGTCAATGGCCCATCAACTTTTTTATAAATGCAGCTCAAGTTTTTTCAGATTCTAAAAAAAAAAAAAACATTTTTTTTTTTTTTTCCATTCCAAAGCCTTGCATTTCATGTACTTCTTTAAATTTGAGTGCTGCATAATGCTATGTAATGTGCGAGACACTGCAAAAGACACGAGACCGAAGAGCAACGACCAAAAAAGACATAAAAATCATAAAAAAACAATGGAAAAGCAGCAGTGAAATGCAAAAACATGTTTTCTGTTAACAGCCCCTAAGAATATAAATGCATTAAGCACCTACATCTAATGCAAATGAAAGAGAAACATACTGAAATATCACACGTGAATAACTACACCAAATTTAAGTATTATCTTTTGAATCATTCACATTATAGCTTTTTATACATTGCTTAATACATTCTAAAATCAGCATTTTAAAATCACATAGAATCTTCTTTATTACAGTATTAGTTTTATAGTTTTATAATGTCATATATGAAAATGAAATGTAACACTTTTTTTAATGGAGAGCTATTTGTTTCTTCAGTTACAATGAAGAAAAACGGCTATGAAGTAGATAAAGAATTACTGCACAATGAAATACACAGCTCAAGCACATCACCTTGACCAAAGTCCAAAATGGAGAATATCTATTTCTATGGCAACAAACCACCTAACCTTACAAGGTATCAGCAGTTTCCTCTTTTCACTTCCCATTTCAATGAAACACTTATGTCACTTCTACTTTTTTTTTTTTTTTTTTTTTTTTTTTACTGTGGACTATTTTCTGACCTTAATTTTTTTCATCGGTGGCCCACACTTTTCCTTTCCAAAGAAAAAAAAATTATTTCATAAAAAAGTGAGTACACGTTTCCAATACCATCGCTTCTCTTTCATTCTGGCTATTCAGTATTTTACAACTTCCTGTCATCATTCACCTCTCCTTTTCTAGTCCCTCATGTGTTGGACATAGTCCTCTCTCTCTCCTGCCTGCTCGTAGGCAGCGTTGTCGTGTCTCCTCCTGCGGTCCCTAACCCCGCTCCTCTCTGGTCCCGGTGATCCCTGGGAATCGGCATCTGTATTTTTGTCCTCCTCAACCAACATTCTCTCATCCTCTTCTTTCTCATCATCGTCAGCATCACTCAGGTCCGTGTCTGATTCATCGGAATTTTCTTCCTCAAGGTATCGGTAACCTTTGACCTTTGAGGAACAGGATAGTAATGGAAGGCATTAGCAATGAGAGCGCTATGGAAGTATAATAATGACAAAAGCAGAAGTTTATCCATCTGAAACAGTAGTCAAGCCACTAAAAGGACAGTTTAGTTTATAATTATAAGTTTCTAAACTGTCCTTTTAGTGGCTTGAACATTGTTCCAGATGGATAAACTTATGCTTATGAATTCTGCTTTTGTCATTATTATACTTCCAAATTCCTCTCATTGCAAATGTCTCTAATAAACCTCTAATAACACATTTTTGTACAAAAAAAAAAAAAAAATCATATAAGTGCGTCAACAAAAATACAACAAACTTAGAAAGTGTATTTTTTTTAACAAATTAAGGATGAGCCAAAATTATTGTTTGGTTTAATACAGGTGCTGTCAATAAAGTTGTTTCGAACCTGGAAACTTACAGTATTTTTACAAAAAAAATTAATTCAACTTCTTACAATTAGGGGTGGGACAAAATATCGATAGGGCAATATATCATTGTCCTTCTCCATGCGATACGAGAATCGATATGCTGGTGCCAAATATCGATATTTTAATTAATAAAATAAGGCGCTCTAAATAGATTTCCCTGCTCCCAGTGTCACTACTCCATGGCTCCTCGAGGTGGCGCTCAACACATGAATGAGGGAAATGTAAACATAAGTTAACTGGTCTAAGAAAAGGAGGTTTTTAACAGGATGCTGGACAGCAGTGTGAGTAAAATGATAGATGCCCCAGCCACATTTAAGTCCAAAGTCTGGAAAACCTGCACATGTCAAGCAACATATTGATTATCGCAGAATTGCTGACTGTATTGAGATCTTATCGCTATCGTGAGCCGGTCACCGTGATTTGGCCAAGTAAGACATGTTCCAGGATCAACATCTTTGTTGATCCTGGAACAACATTCCAATCAACCAATCAGATTTGAGGGACAAGTTCACCGTTTATGTCAAATTTAGGCTTGCAACCAGGGTTAGGTGCTTCTACATTAATGTTATTCACCTATCTTTCCCCTCTGATTTTAGGAATAAGTTATGGGTAGGATTAGGTTTAGGGGTAGGAATAGAGTTAAGACTAATTTTTCAGACTGGAATGTTGTTCCAGGATCAACAAAATATGTTGATTCATATGCCCTTGTAATCTTTAATCAAAAATGTTAACCTCCCCTCCCCCTCGAAACGCCATGCACTCTTTTCATTTTGTGTCTCGGCAGAGGGTGGGACTAAATATCCTCCACATCTGACTGCAAACTGGCATTCATATCTGCCTCTATTTAGTCAGCAACGCCCAACTTCTTATGATCCATTCAATTCCCAAATACGAAATCAAGTCCCACCCTACATATTTTTTCCAGAAGCTGCTTCACTTGGATATACGTCACAATAGGAAAGACAATAGTTTCATAATTTCCGTTTCATGCCACTTTAATAGCTGAATTACCTTGTGTCGTGGACGTGGAATCCGTGGCAACCTAAATGGAATTCTCTTTGCCAGGCGACGCTCCATCTGCACGTAGCAGAACGATGCTACTATGAGAGCAAACAACAGGAGTCCGAGCTTGGCCTTAGAAAGGGACCAGACAGAGAAAATGAGCAGCTGACTTAATCTTTATTTTAAACATTGATTTTTAATTCTGTGTTAATATGTAAACAAGAAATCTCCACATATGTGACCCTGTAAGTGTATCAATTTAAAATAGTATTTAAAAAAAAAAAAAAAAAAAAAAAAAGACAACATTTTAGGTTTTTTTTTTTTCAAACAGGAAGAACTATTTCTTCACAGAATGATATTAAATGGCACAAAAACACCCAATCATAAAAGTAACAGCATTAATTTGGAACTAATTTATGCTAAATTCACTGAACCAAATCACTTCTGAACAGCATCGTTCATCAAGTGATACTGTAATTTGTAATTTAAACAAGTCATTTGTTTTCTCTTATTATTTTTGTTTGTCTGGCATCCTATTACAGTAAATGCAAAGTATGCAATCAAAACCTACAGAAATAAAGGCCTTACCCGCATAGGCAATGCAGACCAAAGGTAGACGATGAAGATGGCAATGGCCTGGCACCAGTGATAGATTGTATAAACAAAATCTAGTCGCTCCTTGTCTTCATACAGCATCCCCAGCAGAGCTACAAACAACGTTATGTCATATCATTGACGTGATTGCAATCTAACCTCTCCCAGAATCAGTCTAGATGGCTACTTGCTGTATATTTTTCTACATCCTGTATGTTTTAAATGTATAAATGCCATTTGTACTCACTGCTCAGTCCAGTCTTATTGAAAGCAGTGCCCATACCCCAGAGGGCAGAGAGCACCAACAGATACGGAAGATAGTTAGGTGTTCTGGGATGGGGCGACCAGCACATAAGGGTTATGATTAGCACAAAGTGCACGAAAGCTCCCACCAGAAGAATGACCGGCCTGGGCAAACGCAGCAGCGTCAGGGCCAGGCCCGAACAGATGGAGGATGACAAACCATACACCATAACCAACAACCACAGCTTCTCCATCCCGACTGAACACACTCCATATGACTGAGAAAGACAAGGATAGAAAAGGAGAAAATCTGTTTAGGTAATGAGTGATTGTGCGCTGTTACTTTAATAGCATAATTAACCTAAATACCACGCAAATTGGTTTACTTGCTTCTTCGCGGTTGCTTAAAGGGATAGTTCACCCAAAAATGAAAATATCCTCGTCTCGTTCCAACCTATATGACTTTGGTTAATCTTTGAAACACAAATTAAGATATTTTTGATGAAACCTGCATGGTTTCTGTCCCTCCATTGATGGTCCAGAGATCTAAAAAGGCCATAAAGGCATCATAAAATGAATCCATATAAATTGAGTGGTTTAAGTCTTGTGAAGATATATGATCACTTTATATGATGAACAGATTTAATTTAGGCTTTTATTTACATCTAGACAATGACTGAGGCATACATATACATACTGTAAATGTGGAAGTTTGTGTGTACGTCATTGGTTTGCACAAGAACCAATGAGGTTTGTTCTAGCATGTGACACACACAAAATTTCCATGTTTACCAAATGTGATTTGCTCTGTGTGTGTATTTATATGTGAATAAAAGCCTAAATTAAATCTGTTCATCATATAAAGTGATCATATCTCTTCAAGACTTCGATTAAACAGCTTGATTCATTAGGATTCATTTAATTATGCCGTTATGACCTTTTTTGAATCTTTTACCTTTTGTTACCTGGACTTTCAATGGAGGGACAGAAACCTCCCAGGTTTCTTAATAAAATTATCTTGATTTGTGTTTTGTGGATTAACCAAAGTCTCATGAGTTTGGAACGATGAGTTAATAATGACAGAATTTTCATTTTTGTGTAAACTAACCCTTTAATATTGTAGCATGGCAACACAAAAAGCTAAAAAATATTCAGTGCTGAAAGCTGACACTGTGTGACTTTTGGTATTCAGATTTTACCTGTACATTTGATTAATGTTCAGATACACAGTCTAGTTTTTCTCACCAGTACGAGTCCCTGCACGGCGAAGAGCACTTCAAAGCCAGAGTAGATGAAGAAAGGACAGAGCAGACGGAGACGGTAGTCACGTAAGTGCTTGAAGGGCAACTGGAAGATGTTCCCCCAGCCAATGCTGCGAAGGTCAATTTCCTCTGTGGGCCGATATGCAGCTCCACACAACCCCAGGAACTATTAGGGGAACATTAGCAGCACACTGTTAAAAGGAATAGTTCACTCAAAAATTAAAAATCTTCTTTAACTTGGAACACTCGTGCAAGTCTTATAAAGCCATATGATAACTTTGTGTGAGGAACATACCAAAATACTGTATATTTTGCTGATATCAACTGAGGGCATGATTTGAACTTAATTCAGGGTTATTATAGTTAACTAAAACTGTAAAAAAAAAAAAAAAAAAAAAAAAAATGTGTTGCTTAAAAAAAAAAAAAAATTAACTGACATAAAAAATTTTTTATATTTTATTTTATTTTAGCTAATTGCCAATGTTTCTCATTTTCATTTAGTTTAACTTGATGTACTAAATTAACTATTATTAAAAACTATATAGACATTTTAAAAAAACTTATAAAAATGACAAAAACACAAAACAAAAATACTAAAACTTTAACAAAAAATGAAAATGCAAAATATAAAAATAAAAACTAATTAAAAATATTAATGAAAACTAGAATACCATCTCAATGATACTAAAATAAAACAGACTTAATTTTAATTATACCAAAAGTTAATTCAAAAGCAAACATAACTGATGTCAAACCTGCATCTAATGCTAGTGTATTTGATTCAAAAGCTACAGCTTTTAAGTGAACAATGATCAAATTTCATCCCACATGAGTCATATGAACCACTTTTATGAAAATTTTTATGGTGCTCTTTTTTTTTTTTGGTCAATTTGGAGCTTGATAGTCATTGACTCATTCACTTTCACTACATGTTCTTGTTACAGTGTAATTACACAAATAAGTACTCTGTAATATTAATGAACAATGTGTACTTAATACTCTATGTTTAGGGTCAGGATATGGTTGGTATTGTGTTAGTTGCTTGTAATTATGCGTAATTCACTATTATTACTAAAGTCAAATGTTACTAGATGGATTCGGAATAACTTGAGGCTAAATAAAAGATTTTAAAAGTACTTCTAAGTGAATATTCTATAGTAATAACAGAACTTCTAAATGAAATATTCCTGAGTGAATTTTTTTATATTTTTGTTTTTATTATTATTACTTGATTAAAATAAAAGGCCTTAAATCTACTTTGGCTCAATATGATATGTCTATGTGAGAGGACTATCAAGGTCAAATTGCTGTTGGCTATAAAAACTGTTTCTAGTGTTTTAGTGACTGATTTATTGCTAATGTTTGGGGTATTTAAGATGATGTGGCGAATAGAGACGTCATAATAGTGATGATAATGAAAATGACAGTCTTACAATAAGCATGGCGAGGAAGGCTGCTCCCATGAGCACACTTTCCACTTCGATGAGCAGCAGAGAGCGAGGCAAAGTGCGCAAAACCGTCTTATTGAAATTCTCTATCACCCCTTTCCCACCAGCTCCTGAGAGAGAGAGAGAGAGAGAGAGAGGATAAAATAAAAAAAGACAAAATAATGTATCTAGCAAGACTGCACCTGTTTTAAATTAGAGTTTGGTCTGGATGCATAAAGTTGTATAGAATTCAGGCTGCTTCTTTTATGTTTTTCACTATACAATATGGCAAGTGGGTGACTTTCCACGTTAAGCAGTGATGCACGTTAAACAGTGATGCTGGTGATTTGGCGTGATTGGCTATTTTGCAATTTCAAATACTGGTATAAAAAAAGTCTTATCGTCATCTCTGCTGAGAGACAGGAACAGTCAGACACAGCAGAGCATTGAAGAGCAGATGTGCTGACACCCTGGTTTGCAGCAAGTCAGAAGTGTGAAGTTTCTAATTGCCAATTTTTTTTCCATCAGAGCCAACTGACTGTAAATATTCTTGACACATTCGATTTTATTTTTGCAAGATATGTTCTCATTATTAACACATGGAACCAACAAGCTTTCAAGATGGTTTTGATAAGTTTTTTAAAATGATTTTCTTTGGTGTTAATTGGATTTGACTGAAGTGAATTTCTTTTTGGCGCAATAAACGTATTGTAAAGTATTGGCAGTTCACTCACTTTATTTATAGTATTTGGACATTTTTAGGCCATACTTAATATATTAATTTAATTGATTTAAAAAAAAAGGCATCTGCAAACAAATTATAAAGAACTAACTTCAATTTTCTGAGTGAATTTTGCATAGAACAAAACATTGAAAACTTGTTTTGTTCTATAAATGCTGGTTGTATGAACAATGCTGAAAAAAATGTATCATGGTTTCCACAAAAATATTAAGAAGCACCAAATCAGTATATTAAAATGCTTTCTGAAGGACCATGTGACACTGAAGACGGGAGTAATGATCCTGAAAATTCCGCTTTACCATCACAGGAATAAATTACAATTTAAAATATATTGAAATAGAGAAGAGTTCTTTAAAATTCTAATAATATTTCACAATATTACTATTTTTTGATCAAATACATGCATAACTTTGACAAACTTTTGAATGGCATTGTATAAATAAATACCATTTGGTATGATATTTTGTTGTGTAATGCAATGAAATTCATACATTTATAAGAGTGGCTGATGTGTCAATTCTTTTTGGGGCCACCGCACATTGTTCTTTTTCTGTCATTGAGTTACTCATTTTCCTAGCAAGTCTAGTAGAGTTGGTGTTCAAGCAACAGCTGTTGCAGAGGTGAGATATTGTTTTTCCACAGTGTCAAAGTTTTTCTTGTTTTTAAGTTTTCTTGCTTTCTTATAAATATATATATACCTATGTATACCTTATGTTTGGTGTGGTAGTTTCATAGCTATTTTTTATAGTTGTTATAACCTCCAGAAATATCCAACAAAACAAATAAGTGAACACTTTTTTAAAAGTCTCTCCAGACAAACCAGCAGCAGAACTTCAGTTTAAAAAGTCTTGAGTACTTTATAAAGTTCTTTTTGACTGTTCTAATTCTACATTACTGATTCTACATGAATCAAGCATGTCAAAACTTCACAAAAGGATGTGAGAACTAATACTATGCAAATGTCATACTGAGCACCTGCTCATGAGCCTTTAAAATGTCAGCGTGTAAAGCTAAAAAGGAGGACAAGATTGAGAGAGGATTTTACCACACTGTGTAACTTTGAAGAGAGTGTGATTGTAATCATTCAGATAGTTATTGAGGAACAGCACCATGGGGAACTCGGCAAACACGAAACTCAGCTGCAGAGAGAGAAGAGAGACCAAGAGTGAACACTATAAATAGCCCCATGTTAATGCACAAACCCACATGCAGCCGGTATCTGACACATACACACACACACAGCTGTGAATACATATAAATACTTCAGTTATGATGGCAAAGGGGAGAAAACAACTAATCACAGGTTAACTATTACTGCTTACAGCCTTTCACACATTTTAAGAGTGCCTTGAATCTGCTTATCTTAACTCACATGGAAAAAAATGTAGAAGACGGACTGGAAAATGATGATGTACGAATGGAAGGCTCCTTTGGGGGGCTTCTTCTGCTCCTGGACATGTTCGTCCTTATAGTTCACATACTCATAGTACTGCTGGGCCATTCTGATAAGCACACAGGTGGGAAGTTATATATGGAAATACTCAAAAGAAAATAGCTGTATAACTGAGTAGTGAGCTTTTGGTCATGCTAAGACAATGTGAGGAGATAAAGCTGAGAATTGCTAGCTAAATAATCTGAAAAATAATGACCAAGCAGGTTTCCCAAATACTTCCAGTCTACCAACTCACAGATTTGATTGGCTGAGTTGATGTTGCACTATTGGAAATCAACCTACAAATGGCTTACAGTATCTGCAAAAGCAAAACTAGGATCATTTTTTTCTGAACGATACCAATAAACAAATACTGGTAATTATTTTCATGTTATGGCCCGTAACTGCAAAATATACACTCAATATCTGATAGAGATACAATACCAGTTAAAAGTTTTTGAACGGTAAGATTTTTAAATGTTTTTAAAAGAAGTCTCTTCTGCTCACCAAGGCTTCATTTATTTGATCCAAAATACAGCAAAAATGGTTATATTGTGAAATATTTTTTCAATTTAAAATAACTTTTCTATTTGAATATATTTTAAAATACAATTTATTTCTGTGATGCAAAGCTGAATTTTCAGCATCATTACTCCAGTCTTCAGTGTCACATGATCCTCAATGAAACATACCAATATACTTAAAATGATTGACATGAAGTACCATTCAAAAGTTTGGGGTTGATAGGGTTTTTTAATGTTTTTGAAAGAAGTCTTATATGCTCACCAAATTTATTAGATCAAAAATACAATAAAAACAGTAATATTGTGAAATATATTCAATTTAAAAAACTGCTTGATATTTTAATATATTTTAAAATGTTTTCCTGTGGTGGCAAAGCAAAATTTCCAGCATCATTACTTCAGTCTTCAGTGTCACATGATCCTTCAGAAATTAGTCCAATATGCTGATTTGGTACTCAAGAAATATTTCTTAATATTATTATCAATGTTGACATTGTTCTGTTTAATATAGAATTTTCTTTCGAGATTCTTTGATTAATAGAAAGTTCAAAAGAACAGCATTTATTTTAAATAGAAATCTTTTGTAACATTATAAATGTCTTTACTGTCACTTTTGGTCAGTTTAGTGTTGTCAAAAGTACTGACTTCGATACCAAGTCGGTACTGAAATTTTAAAAATGTGATGCTTTGAGCGCTGTTGAGCAGATTCGTAAACACCTCTGACTGGCCATTGTGTTCACGCACTCATCAGATATGTCTGTGATTGGCTACAATGATCAACGCTTCAAAAACATGTTGTAAATAGACATCAATGACGCTCTTTACTAGGCGCTTACACAGATACTCACGGGAGTGTTTGAAAGCAGGCGTCTATCAGCAGACCTGTCCGCTAATAGATGCCTGCTTTTTAAACCGCTTTCAAACACGTCCGTGTGCAATCATTGTAGCCAATCACAGACATATATATTGAGCGCGTGAACACAAAGGTCAGTCAGAGGTGTTTACAAATCAGCTCAACAGTGCCCAAAATTTCAGTACTGACTTGGTATCAAAGTCGGTTCTTTTGACAACATTAGGTCAATTTAAAGCAGAATAAAAGTATTACTTTCTTCTACCCAAAAAATCTTTCTGAGCCCAAACTTTTGAACGATGGTGTGATGCTTTTGAACACCCTCACCTGGTAATGTAATTTCCCAAGGATGCCCACAGCGGAACAATGACAACTCCAATGGCCACAGCTGATGGTACAAGAGTGTAGTATCGCTCCCAGTAATTTGTTGAAACAAAGAGAGCATAGATGCCTGAAGCCAGGAACATCATCCATTTAGTCCCCAGAAATCTGAGGAAGAAATTGAGAAATACTCTTATATTGTAAAATTAATGATGAAAGAGCGACCGTACTGGACTGTAATTATCACTGTAAGTCATTTTTATTTTACACCATGGGTGTTAGAAGACCTTTGATGCCAAAACTGCTCAAGCATTAAGTGGAGAGCAGATGAAGAAGTGCTGCTAATAACTGTGTTGGTGGGTGACAAACAAACATCCGAAGAACAAAACTAAATAAACAAAAAAGAAGGTTGCAAGAGCATAAAGAACAAAACAGAAATGCGAGGAAATACATTGACAACAGTTAGTATGCTACCTAATGAGCACCGGTGTGTAGAGCAGGCCAACAATAGGCGTAACGTTGATGCCCATCAGCATTTTGTTGTCGATATCCTCCAGCCCTAAGGTGCCATACTTAACCTCTCGGTACGTCTCATCGTAGTGCAGAATTAACTGCATCTGTAACAGACCTACAGAGAAACAATCTGTGAAAAAGCAGGCACAACACTCCCAAAACCCTCATTTACTTTTGGCATGTGACAAGAGATTTGTCAGCTGTTGCTCGATTTCACAGTCTCAGACCAAATGAGACATCTTTGAGTGTGTGCATGCCAATGAACTTGCTAAAAATGACCAGATGAGTGAAGAGTCAGTCAAGTATGCCATCCACAAAGCTTGTCATATTCATTGGCACTGCATGGGAGCAGACAGTGCATAATGAAATCTCACTGAGACAACAGTGTGACACAAGTAGAGTCCTACTCAATGTCGTATTTACAGTAGGATCTTTTTATAAAACAGCGCGCGCAGACTTTTAAGAGTATGAGGTCATTGCTGGACTGAATCATATTATGTGCCTGTGGTGTGTTGCGCAATGGCTGACCCATGTAAACGCTGTAGATGATCATTCCTCCGCAACTGGCCCCCACCACATTCTTCACTACTCCCAGCCTCTTTCGTCTGTAGTACTTGCGCTCCTCCTCCTCTTCGTCGTAGTCAGGATGTGGGCCCAGAAACTCCTCCACCTGTTAGTGCAAGAAAGGTCCAAAAGTCTGAGACCACATTGAAAATTCTTCTTTTCATTTATACTTGGAAATAAACAGTGTCAGTGTTTTGTAAAATTTAAACAAAGAAACGTTTTGAAGTAAAGTGAAGATGGAATATTTGGAGTATTTAGCACATTTATGACATTGACCATGTGAACTCCAATTTATATAATATTGAGTAGACCCATTTAAAAAAACAAGGAGGCTGCAAGAAGACTTAATATTATATTAAAATAATCTAACTCAATTAAAAGACGTACAGCATGTAAAATGACATCATATTTCATATTCTAGATTCACGGTTCATATTCACATTCACGGTTCTAGAAACTTCTAACAGTGGTTAAATATTTAATATGAGGTTTTTTTCCGTTAACAAAAAGTTTCAAGCAGTTTTGTGGTCATTACGGCAAAAGTACCAGAAGAAATATCCTAGCCTACATGCTGTGTAGAGGCACTGGCTTTGGTAGAGGCTACCTGTCCCTGTATGTTTCCTTCAGGACCGGGCAGCTGCACTTGATCATCTCCACCAACAGGGGGCGCGCCGTTCACTTCAGCCTCGCTGTACACGTTATCTTCAGTGATCACTGCTGCCATCTGGCGGCCGCAATGCTCTCTAAACACAAGACTGGGTAATGCAGGACAGGTAGATCGCTGTGTGTGAAAGTTAAAATGACGATTTCAAAAATAAGTCAAAATAAATGTAAGTGAAGCAAAGAAGGAGGATAAAAATATGAAAATGTGGCGACTGTATGGCTGTAACGTAACATAAAATAATACATACATTTGTTCTTGTAGTTAATAAAGCCCAAGGTTTGTGTAAACAAGTGTACAAAAACAATTCATTCGATGTGAACACCGAGGCAATATTGTATATGTAATGAAGCTTGAAGATGCCGGAGAACGAAGCAAACATTAAACATTAACTAGAGCAAATATAACTCACCAAAGTGGTAACGATGAACTTCGCTATAGCGACAAACTCTGCAAAGTATTTTAAATGATTAAAACTCAACGTTAAGAAACTTATATCGAGCCTCTAATGAAACTTTCGCCTTATAAACAGTTGCGTGTGTGTTTTATTAAGAAAACAGAGAAGGAAATGAAAGTTTTTTCTCTAGTTCCCCATTTTCTTAAAGGGATAGTGCCTCGTAGGCTATGCACATACAGTATGATACAAACAAGCCAATTGGAAGACAGCCTGCTTGACTTCTCTTGCCCAATGTTTGTGAAAGGAAATTAATGAGGAAAAGCTAACATTATATCAACATACCAAACTCTTTTACATGCTGTTTCATTTGAATATACAATGAGAAAACTTGAAATAAATGTGCCTTTGGAAGTAGGACATTTACCGTGACAGTACAATTAGAAAAAGACAGGACAAGTATGGCTTGTTTGGAAGGGTTGCCAGGAGAACGCCTCTTCTCTGTAAAAAGAATATGGCAGCACAGCTTAGGTTTGCAAAGTTGCATCTGAACAAACCACAAGACTTCTGGAACAGTTTTTTGGACAAACGAGCCCAGAGTGGAGATGTTTGGCCATAATGCACAGAGCCAAGTTTTGTGAAAACTAAACATAGCATATCAGCACAAACTCCTCATACCAGCTGTCAAGCACGGTAGTGGAGGGGGTGATGATTTGGGCTTGTTTTGCAGCCACAGGACCTGGGCACCTTGCAGCCATTGAGTTGAAGATGAACTCAGAATGGCTAAAAAAGAAAATAATCAAGGTGTTGCACTGGCCCAGTCAAAGTCCAGACCTCAACCCGATTGAAATGCTGTGGCAGGACCTTAAAGGATTAGTTCACTTTAAAATGAAAATTACCCCAAGCTTTACTCACCCTCAAGCCATCCTATGTGTATATGACTTTCTTCTTTCTGATGAACACAATCAGAGAAATATTAATAAATAATAAAAGCTCCAGGGGGGTTAATAAAGGCCTTCTGAAGTGAAGCAATGCGTTTATGTAAAAAACGGAAAAAATGGAACTGGCATTGTTAAGCTTTTTCCGTAATTTGAATACGGAAGGCGGTCTGGCGAAAGCTAGATATTTTACTTTATAATTTGTTAAATATGGATTTTCGCTTCAGAAGGCCTTTATTAACCCCCTGGAGCCGTGTGAAGTACACGTTTATGATGGATGGATGTGGATGGAAGCACTTTCTTCAGCTCACTAGTTGATCCCGCTCACTGCCATTATAAAGCTTGGAATGCGTCAGGATATTTATTAATATTTCTCCGATTGTGTTCATCAGAAAGAAGAAAGTCATATACACATGTCATATACAGGATGGCTTGAGGGTAAAGCTTGGGTTAATTTTCATTTTAAAGTGAACTAATCCTTTGAGAAAGCTGTGCATAAACAGATGCCCGCAAACCTCAACTGAAGCAGAAGAGTGGGCCAAAATTCCTCCAAAACGATGTGAGCGACTGATAAAGTCATATAGAAAACGATTACTTCCAAGTTATTGCTGCTAAAGGTTACAATTAAATTATTTAAATCATGGGGTGTATTTAGTTTGTCACACATGGCTTCTCCATTTGGGCTTTATTTTTGTTAAATAATGACATGGTGTAATAATATGTATTCCATGTGTTGTTGTTCATGAGGTTGCATTTACCTAATTTTAAGACCTGTTATGGCAAGTTTACACTACAGGATTTTAAGCCCGATTTGCAAGTTAACGAGCTCGCCGACAGGTCGGGCTGTGATCGGGGGGAAAATCAGCGAGTGATCGGCACTCGCCATTCTTTATGTGTGAACTACTCAACTACGCATCAAAGAGGCTCGCCCACGCGTCGCCGACACCTCAATGACGCCAAACAAATATCTAGAATGCTAAATATCTGGAGCTGTCGGCCGACTCTATCTCCTGTGGTGTCACGTGTCGCGACGCAACAGCCAATGAAATATACACTGATGTCTATGGAAGCAGCAATAACAATCCATTCAAATAGCCTATAATTTGCCGACGTTTATTCATATCAGATACACATTGTGTAAGTAACTATAAAGCTCACTCTATTCTTCTCCCAGTTCACCGGCCACATGTATTTCGGTACAAATGGATGAATTCACGTGCTGTAGCCTATAAATCCGACTGACAGGACTCTCTGAACTAAAGCGCAAACAAACAAGGCGCGGCGCCCCTCACGTGTTATAGATTAAGATCAAGATCATGATGTAGGTTTTTAAATGACAAAACACTCACTTGCACATATTTGAGAATCGGAATGTCAGATAGTTGATGACATGGTGAGAAAAGCGATACATCTGTCATACAGTGTGGCCGCGGTGTGTCACGTGACAATCATGACGCGTTTTTATTGTCCTGAATCGTAAGACCGAAGAATTAAAAAGGGTGTACTTTCTTTGTCACATGACTGTATATAGAAGGGAAGTATGCAATTTCAGATGAAGCCCATATCTGCCAAACTCCAAAAATTAACAGGAAATGTCTCATTGAAAACTGAAGATTTGTTAGATAAGTGGTGCTTAAAGACGATGAATTCAGTGACATCTCCCTGAAAAGACTTTTTAGCTTACTGACAGTCCAGCAGTTAGTGTTAACATGCTGTCAGCACACTAAAACTGTCTCTAGGGAGCAAAGACTAAATGAATCCTCTTAAAACTTAAAAAGAAAAAAACAATCTCAACCATCAAGTAACCACAGGGTTACTTTTTTTTTCTGTTTTTCTTTCTTTTTTTTTTTCTTTTGACAATTTTAAATAATGGGTCAGAAGATAAAAACAGACTGGTAAACATTTTAATTTTGTTACACAATAAAGGTACATTTTGTAAAATGACTCAGAGAATGTAAGAAATTACAATGACCAGTGTCAACATAAAAAAAAAGATCACTAACAATTTCACAAGGACACGATTTCACAACACTCCACAAATCTCCCCAACCAGATAACGTTTAATTCCTGTGATGTCAATAATGTTCATGCCAACAAACTATTCACAACTCCTGGGACAAACTGTATCCCAAGTCCATCCAAAAGTCTGAACCTTTTGGCATGTCTAACAGTGAATCAATATTTGTCACAATATTGTTCATATTCATGTTATAATATTTATATGCGTGTCCACGCTGCCTGATTTCTCCATAATGGATGTCCAAAGTGCCCACAAACCCCATCCAAGGCCTTCAGCCCCACCCTTGGAGTCCATATCAGGTTTAACCAGTGCCCGCAGCAGCCTTCCTCATCACCTCCTCATCCTGAACGGAAAGCTCAGTGAGTTTACGGCCAAGTCTCTCATGCAAGTCCAAGTACTTGGCGACACAGCGGTCCAAACACACAGCTTCCCCTTTTGAAAGTTCTGCTTCCTTGTAATGAGGTGGAACACACTTCCTGTGACACGCGCTGGTCATTCTGCAGGAGGGAAAAGAACAGGAGAGATGAGATGACAGACCAAGACTCAGTTGTTCAAAAGTAATCAGATTGGGTCAAATCTTGAAAAATGGTTAGTTCAAAAGAAAAAAAGGATTCTGAAATCAGATTAGATCATAAAATCCAATCTTTTTTTTTTTTTTTTTTTAAATCTGAATCAAATTGTCAGTTTGTGTTGTTCAAAACTTTTTTTGTAGGATTGGGATACCTTTGATCCAAAAAAATCTGGATTATCCTGATCCCAGCTGTAGGGTGGATTTCAGGTACAAAAATGTAATAAAACTTTAAAACTGGCCAAAAAATACAACATTTGTATCATGTAATGTATACACATTTATATGTTTATTTTGCTCATGATTAGTTTAACCACTGAAGTAATAAATTAGAAGTAGACATTAAGCTACCTATGAAGCCTTTCAGTAAAAAGATTTAGGCACCATTTTTTTTTTTTTTTTAATCACTGTACATAAACTACACTGGCACAATCATCAGAGATGAATCTGTTGAAAAAACAGCACTAAAGTAAAATGGATTACCTTATCCTGGATAGCTAAACATGGGATTTCCTAATCTAGATAATTCTGATCCAGATTAAATTTTTTGAACAACTGGGCCCAGGGGTGCAAAACTCAGTTCCTGGAGGGCCACAGCCCTTCAGAGTTTAGCTTCAACCTTAATTGAATGCACCGGATCCTTCAGGCTTATTTGAAAACTATACAGGTATGTGTATTGAAGCAGGGCTGAAACTAAACTCTGTAGGACTATGGCTCTCCAGGAGCAGTCTGACACCCCTGTCATAGCCATTTGGTTACATAAAGTATTATATCAATTAAACATAGAAATATTCACCTTTACGACTGATTTAGGTACATATAATCTTCATTAACTCATCCCATTTTTTTGTAGAGAGATGCTATACTAGGGTTGCTACAACTAATCGATTAAATCAATAATACTTACTAAGAATAATAATTGACAATAAACTTAATTATCGATTAATCATGTCTGTGGAAACATTTGGAAAATAGCCAGTCATGTAAGTTTACAGTAGTGAATAACGCATTTCTAAGGACAAAATGCATCTGAAAATTAGTGGAAAACACAGTCAGCTGCTATAATTCTGACTAACATATATTTTGCAGTGTTTAGTGTAGGCTTAAAAAGCTATATGTATTTTTTATAAGAGCGGTAACTATTAAGGAAATATTGTAATGGAGTGTAAATATAATTACTTTGTTTATATAAGTGAATGTACCTCTTATCCGTTAACATTTAATCTGTGCTTTTGTTTTTCATTTTTCATTTATCATTTATATATATATATATATATATATATATATATATATGTGTATGTGTGTGTGTGTGCGTGCGTGGAGAGAGAGAGAGAAATAATAACTGACAGATAATTATCATAAAAATCATTAGTCGCAGCCCTACTACATACAGTACATAACAGGAATGAATGCAATGCATGGAAAAATTTTATAATGAGCCGGCGTTCTGATGTAAACATGGAAGCGCTGAACTGTGTTCACTGCATCAACTGCGTACAAGTCTGACAGTAGAGAAGAAATTGTTGAATAAAGTCGTTATTTTTGTTTTTGCGCACAAAAAGTATTCTTGTCACTTCATAACATTAAGGTTGAACCACTGTAGTCACATTGACTATTTTAACAATGTCTTTAGTACTTTTCTGGACATTGAATGACGGTAATTACGTTGCTTAATGCCTACTATTGGGCATAATAATAATAAAAAAAAAAACCCCTCTTTGATTTCATCAAAAATATCTTAATTTGTGTTCCTAAGATGAACGAAGTTCTTACGGGTGTGGAACAACATGAGGGTGAGTAATTGACAAATGTAATTTTTGGGTAAACTAACCCTTTAAGTGCTTGCCCTTCAACATATACACAAAAAATGACCTACTTTAATTGTAATACAAAAACGTTAATTGCAAAAACAGTCTATTTGAATCAATTCAAATATCAATGTTTACGTAAAGGGCATACATTTTCATATACTTTTTTAAAAAATTCTTATACTTTTTGGCTTCTGTCATTTATGCAGGCAACAATATTGATCTAACTGCTCTGACTGTGGTCAGAAAAGATCATTCGAGTTGTATGCACACACATTATATAAAAAAAAAATATATATATATATATATATAATGATCTGTAAACCGTTTGCGAGTTAAAAGTACATCCTTGTATTGTACATTACTGATATGACAGATAAAAGATTAGGAAGACTGTGAACCTAATTAATACCTGAATGCATTAAAACTGTTACTGCAAAAGCGACATGAACTCCGACGACCGCAGTACAGGCTGGCGTACTGAATAACATTACTGCAGGTTACATTATATTACGGGTTATTGCAGCAAGTATTAAGTTTGATCGTGCTTTAAACGATCCACGTATGCGTTGCGTTCTCAAACAAGGCCTGGTGTCTAAATAAGATCTAACAATGAAACTATAAAACGTATTCCCTGGACCCTGCCTAGGCTACAACACTGCATCTACAATATATTATTCAATAGTTGCGTAATCTACTACACAAGTCCATATTTTTCAAACGTTAGATATCGAAAACGTCAGTAATCTGACAGAAAGCATGCTGTTACACATACAAACCAGAAGAGCTTCATACCGGTTATACATATCAGCCATCATTTCAACCTCCAGCTCCGCGGCGAGCTGCTGCGCTTTCATGGGATCCATCTCTGCAAATGACCTTTCCGTTCACCCTCGCTCAAAACCCACCGGACAGCGCGTGGGTCCCGTTCAACAAAGAGTTCTGACAGGCTGCTTAACCTTCAGTGTGTGTGCTTGACCGGAGGAAGTACCCACGTGGATCCTCTCTATCCAGGGTTGTAATTGTCACTTCCGCTGACAATAAAGTTTTCTATTCAAAACACTTAGTTGCTGTTGTAAATGAATTTACGCTCGTTTAACTGTATTTTATACTTTCACTTGCTTGTGTAATATTTTTGACGGCCTTGCCGTTACTAAATGTGCTACATAAATAAAACTAAACTTCACTTTTATTAGCTATTACCAGTGTTCTTGCATCTTTTTACCAATTCCGATGACTTCCAGCTATTAGATACAGATATTTAAAAATATTTTTTAAAGAAATCACACTCACAAAAAAAGTTTCTAACTGATAAAATGTTTTAAAGCTAAGCAGCACAACTAAAAAAAAAAAAGTATATTTATTATCACTTTTTTTTTTTAATTGCCTGATATTTTGAGGTTCTTTTACCTTAGGAAATGTAGATTGCTATATTTTATTCTTTAACGTTATATTTTACACTTATTTCTTATCAAAAATTTAATATAACATCAAAGGATAAGTTACCAGAATAAAATCAGACCCCAATAATTATACCAAATAGTTATATATCAAATAATTAAGCACACATCCAAAAGTGTGATATGAACTTATTTAATATATAAATTTATTTATAATTATATGCATCATTTTGTATGTAACTATACATGTGAGACAATCAAAAATAAATTGATAGGCCAATTCACTTTAGTAACATCAAACTGACAAAAAAGGGAATTCTCACCATTTGATATATTAAACTTTGGGTTTTGAGAACTTTCAAACATCTGCTATTGACATAAAATTGTGAAAGATGTATGCTTAACATGAACATAAAATTTTACTCTGTCTCTTCTCCAGTGACATCTACCTCCTCTTCTTCAGTGGTATCCAATTCATCCTCTTGGTCCAAAAGATCCTCAATGGACAGAGTGACGGCCTGTCTAGCTGCCAAAAGCCCTAATGGAAACTCTTCTACAGACTCCCCTAGAACATCTACTTCAATATCTTCTTCATCTAAGTGGCAGTCCTCTTTTGATTCTGAATCGGCCCCAACAGACAGAACCATTGAGACATCTTCACTGCACACATTGGGGCTGTTAAAGTTTGAACCTTCAGAAGGAGCATCTGTGCTTATTTCTTGAGGACAAGCTATGAGGACAAAACAGCAGGATCAGGAATATTGATTATTACTAACAATGTACAAACATTTTGAATTATAATTCTAAATTTTGCAATTTTACCTCCTTTTGATGGATCATCTGCAATCTTAGAACTTGCAACGTGTCCTTGACTCAATTCCTCTTCCACCAGAAGGATCTGTTCATCGATCATCTCACCACTGTATTGGGCCTCCTCCACATCAATACCATCATCATCCAACCCACTGGTGGTTTCCCAACATCCCTCATTCAAATCAAGCAGAGCATTCTCCTCTACAAATTCATGTGCTCTCAGAACTTCAGTTTCTTCTCCCGCCATATTTTCTTCGATCATCTGATCCTCTTCGTTCCTACCTAAATCCTCTTTTTCATTGTTCTCCATACAATCGGCCACCCAGCCAATATCCTGGGTGTCAACATTTTCACTATCTGATGTCATCTCAACTGAACACTCATTAGAATCTGTAGCTTCAGAGTTTTGTTCATCTCTGAGATGTTCTGCATGTGCACTATCAAGATTCAAACAGAAATTCATTTCTTTTCCCTCAATCACTATCAGTTCATTGGTGGCAACAACAGAGTCTGCCTTTGTGGGTGACAAATCATGATCAGCATCATCAGTATCCTCAACAGATGTCATCATGTCCTTCGTTATGTCCTCCTCAGATGTTAACAGGACATAAATCTCAGTTGTGTCATCCTGAATGTCTGTTCCCATCTCATTTTCTAAATCACTATTCTGTAAAACAGTGGCTGATCTAGTTGAGTTCTCCTCCATTGAAAAATCTCCATCTTTATCTGAACATTTCACGTTATCTGGCATGTCTCCACATGACAACAGTGACCTCGATTGATTGTCAGATAACTCCACGTCTTCCTTTCCTTTTATCAGCATAGATGTCTCTGCCTTTTTTTTCTCTCCACAAATGCCCTTATTGATCTGTTCACTGCTATTCATAACTAATTTACTATTAACGTCTTCACTTTTCCCTCCTTGGAATTTTTGAAGGCTAAAAGACATGTTTCGCAGGCTTGATGTTAGCTGCTGATCAATATTCAGTGAACTCTTACATGCGGGACTTCCAACAGGTGGAAGAGCCTGATGGAAAATCTGATCAAGAATACTTGGTCCCTTCATCTGGCCAGCATACTTGAAGTGAGAATTTGGCGTCGACTGTGTAAAATTGCTGTTGACATCTATTTCTTCCATTTCTTTCTCCTCCTGTGTATTTGGTTCTTGCTTATTACCCTGTTCAATCTCATTGTCTGTCTTAGTTTTTTCCACTTCACAATCATCTTGGACTGAAGTGGGCAATTTCTTTGCGTTGTTACACAGGGGATCTACAGGAGATGTTTTGGATTTAGGTGGTCTGCCACGACGACATTTTACAACACCAGTGCGTGTTGGTTTAGGTAAAACATCTACATGTTCATATTGTTTACTGGCAGTGTTCAATGTCGGCATCTTACTGAGAGGTGAAGAAATTTCTCGTCTTCTCTTCATACCTGCAGCTACTCTTCTGGTAATTCGAGTACTGACTCCATATGTGTCAGAATTTGATGGCTTAATGTTTCCACAATGAGGCTCATCACACTCGGATATCCTCGGTTGAACTTGATCCTCATTTTCTAGGTTTTGACACTTTGTGTCCCCTTTCACTTTTGACTTTTGAGCTGTACGCCTCTGTTTTCTCGTCTTTCTCTGCTTAGGATGCTCACTAGCATCGCTCACATCAGGCTGAACGATGTTTGAGCTACTCCCACCGACTAAATCATTGTGTGAAAAGGAAGTCTTTAATTCTTGCATTTCTGCAAGGTCAGGGCATGATCGATTCTGGCAGGCGTCGAGGTCACACTGTGGATGTGGGCAGGAAGAATCAATCATTGATCTTAGAGGGAAGTCCAATATCAGTGGTGATTCAGAAAACCACAAGGGAAAGTTTTGTGCTTCTGAGTCCTGCCTGTGTGATGGTTTTGATGGAACATCACTGTCTCCTTTTTCTGATTCAAGAGGGGAAAGGCATTTTTGTAGTTTGAATTCTGGAGTGTCATCAGGTATGCTGGTCATAAGAAGGCTTGGCATTTCACCTTCTACAACAGAGTGTGGGTCAGCTGTGGCTTTTGGGGTTAAAATCGAGCCTTCTGTAAGTGAGGGGGTAGAGTTTCTTGACACAGTTGCCAGATTCTGAACTTCGTTCAAGTGGTCCTGTTCAGGTAACTGAGTCAGGAGCTTGAATGTATTGGATCTTGCCTGATTGTGGTCTGAAAAAACAATTAGTAAAGTCAGGGATAAAAAAAAACAAAACACAAAAAATGCATGCACACATGCAAAGTAACAAGAACCAAAGACATTCCAAGATTATACTTTACCTTTACCTCTTTGTCCTGGAGACCCAACTAGAGCTGCTGTCTTGCTAACATCAGATTCCCTTTGCTCTGGTTCACAACTTTGCACAAAAAGACAAGCACCTTGAGTAGAAGCCTCAGCGCCCATTTGCCCACCTTTTTGTTCCTGAAGAGGACCTAGTTGGTCTTGCTCATTCAGATTTCTGTCTAATGGCACCAACGGCAGGATGTTTAAACCCATCATGAACATATCCTCCAAGAGCATTGCAATATGTTCATCAGATTCGTCTGCTTGGGGAGGGCTGGAAGATAATGTTGGTATATCCAAAGGGGAAGAGACAGAAATGTGATGTGGAGTATGAAGACATTTATCTGAAGAGGCATGCGTGGAGGAATTAGAGGGTGAAACAGGCAGGTCCGTCGGTGGGGTGAGAGTTTCAAGACTTTGACCACGAAGTACACTAGATGGGAAGCTCTTTAGTCAGATATAAAGTAAAAATAAGATTATAAAAAGAACATAGAGGAATATATTTAAAGGAAATTCTGCTGTAGAAAAGTGAGTCTCTATAATTTTATACATATACTACTGTAATATATTTAACCAAATAAAGCATGGTTATGTAACAAATATAGCACAGTGATTTTGAATATAAACCCTTACTTGAGTTCGAGGTCCACACTCTTTCACTTCTTCTGGCTTCGTCTCACTCTCACCTTGGACGGAAACAAGGAGGTTACTCTCCCAGAAAGCTCCACTCATTCTCCTCAGTTTTATCTTTACTTTAAGCTGATCCAATTTGGCCTCTTTCTGTTCAGCAGTGGTGTTTTTTTGTCCATTATCTGCCTCTAAAAGCTTCTGGAAGTCTTTCCCTGAAACAGTCTTACTCCTTTCCACCACTCCAATTTGGTTTGATTTGGTCCCTTCAGCATTAAGAAGCTTTATCTGGGTTTGTTGATTAGTTAATTTTTTTAACTGGCTTTCTCTCTTTGCCATTTTCCACCTTTTCTTAGCCTTTGTTTTACGATGGTTCGATACCGATGCTTCTGTCATGTCAGCGAGGGAAGGAACAGTGACGTTACTGATCAAATTAAAACCTCTAGTTGGATTAGCTTCATCAAACAGCTGCGATGGTGGCAAATCAGGCTCCAACAAGCCAGAAGGTTGCAATGAAGATACAGTGCTCTGTATCTTCAAAGGCTCAGACACAATTTCACTTTCCTGGCTCTTCATGTTGTCTTCTGTCTGTACACCAGTCTCTTTCCAGCGTCTCCCAACATCCACAACTCCTCTGTCCACCCACACTCTCTTTTTTTCAAAAAGGTTTCTAAGTCCAAGTCTGTGGGCAGCAACCATTATTTCCTCATGTTCGCTCTGACTCTCGATTTCCATTTCCCCTGTGTACAGGAATCCAACTAGCTTCAGAAGTGCATGAGATCCTACAGCCTCAAGGCTCAGAAGCCTGTTCTGCCCTGCTTGTGGAGCAGGGGACGTGGAAAAGATTCTTGAGAAGATGGGGCTTAGAGCAGCTAACACACAACTGTGAGCTGGAACACACACACCTGAACAATTGAAAAGTGATTTTAGATTATAGGAAAAGGATCGTTTTCATTTCACTGTTACTTGCTGGTGAAATAATCTTCTCAATCCTATCCGGACAGCCGAATCCCTGACAATATTCAACGAACCAGCTGAAAACTAATCTCTTCAGCGAGCATCTTTCTGAAAAAATATCTTGACTATTTTTTCTTCTCTCACAATTTCTTAGCTTGTACTGTTGTGAACGATGTCTGAAACTTTGTATTACCAGTTAACCAACAGAGTTAACCTGTACCAATAAAGTTTTTTTTTTTCTCCAGAAATTGGTGGAGAATGCGGGAATAATTTAACAGCATAATGAACTAATCTTGTTTTAAGAAGTAAAGCATCTGTCGACTTTGTTCTGAGCCTTACACTGAGTAAATTACCGAAGATCACAGAATTTCATTGCCGGTTTGACTTTCTATCGCTGTGGCATCTGTTTTCATGTTGTAGCAGGTGGTTAATCCTTAAAAATACACTTTCCTGTTTGTAAGCGAAATTAGCAAACACAAGCTAATCTGATCTCTTCTCGTATTTATTGCCTCTCTAGGATGAATCAATTGTAGTCACTTTGGATAAAAGCGTCTGCGAAATGAATAAATCTAAATGTCAAAGCATAGGAAAAGTTATTTTTCAAGTACCACAATACAGGAAACTGAAGTCTACACTGCAAAAAATTCTTTTCTTACTTCTCTTAACTCTTACTTACTTAACTCTTACTAGAGTTTTTGTCTTGTTTCTAGTCCAAATATCTAAAACCTCTTAAATCAAGAAGCATTTTCTAGACAAGTAAAAAATTATTGTCTTGTTTTCAGAAAAATACATCAAAATTAAGTGAGTTTTTCCTTAAAACAAGCAAAATAATCTTCCATTTATGACAGTAGATATTCATTTCTATGGTCTCTGTCAACATTTACTGACTGGAAATCATCACATCAGATCTTCATATGATTTGTTTTTCAATATGCATGTAATAAAGTTGACAGCTTTTTCCAATGACAATGAGTTTACAATCTCCAACACAGAAGATCTCTGCCCTTACCCTCCGTCTGCAGAAGTGTGTCACAGAAGATGCTTCCCTGCTGCTGCTTCTGAAGTTCACCAAGTAGGAATAATGCAAAGTCAGGATGCTGATAATTCCACATGCTGCCATCAACTTCAGTCTAAAATACATTTAGAAACTTCAAAACAAAAGGTAAGGCTGTTAATGATCCAGAAAAATACAGCTTTCTTCAATTTTGCGAGATATATTTACTTACTTTGTGTTATCAATTCAAATCCAGCAGCTGTAGACTAAAAAAAAAATCAACATTTGGATAAGCAGAGGCTTTTACATTGCTTTGATCGGCCTATAAACATATAGAGAAGATAAAGAGGCTGTGATTGAAAGTTTGAGGAGCGATCAGGCAATTTTAAACTAAATTCAAAACATTGTCTTAATGTTATTTGTATCAAATAGCAAATAAATGTATGAGTTCAGTCATACTCTCCATCTCGAACGTCACAAAATGTCAACTGATCCTGATATCGCTAGTATTTCCACCGCGTTTTCATCCGCTAAGTGCACGTGCTTCACTAATACTTGCTAAGATACACATATTATAATCCAAAATAAACAAAGATAATTTTACACACGCAAACACAGGTGATCTGTAGGACACGTGAGTCGCTGTATTACAATGTCAACCGACTCGCGCTCTCGCTCCACTCATCAGTAACTAGCGTCATCTAGAGGTGAGATTTTGATCGCAGTGATTCGAATATTTTGAATCGGTTCACCAAAAAGATTCACTCACTGATTTGTGAATCCACGTCGGCCATGTGAGATCATCCTAAACGAGTATGTTGAATTATTCACTCAAACGATTTTGTGTATAGACATTTTTACACATTTATCATGACTCGCTGTTTTCTTGTGCCACTGAGAAGTCTGGTAAAAGATCAATAAAATAAAAGATTAGGCTAATAAAAATTAATATCATGTGTGAAAATAAAAGATTCCTTTCACACAAAGAACTACTATTAACAAGTGACAGACACTTTATTTATAAAACTGCACAATTTTTGTCCTCACAAGGGCAATATTTTTATTTTTATTTTTTTTATTTTTTTTAACGGTTGTTCCCCCTGTCATGAAATAGGTGTTAGGGCATATGATAAATCTTCCCGTTAACAATGGAAATCACTTGAACATTTTAAGCCATATAGCTCTATATTAAACGCTTTCTAAATATTTCAGGGAAGCTTCTTTAAAGTGAAATTAAGCATATTAGTTTTACCGCTGTCTCATATTTCCTTGTCTAGAGTGTTTCCCAACCCCCCCAAAGATTTAGCTTACTCTAGTTTGAGGGTTCCGGTTAACGGTTTGACTACTATTACAGTTTAATATTTTAATCATCATTAAAAAATCTATTTGATTACCAGGATTTGGAAAAAAGTAAGTAAGAAAAATTAAGTAAAATTAGCAAGGCGCATCATGCAACGTTGGTTTCGAAAAGCTTTGTTTACAGTATGGAAACAGCTCTATTTCTGCTGTTCTATAAGCGCCACCTACTGACAGAAACTGGATTTATATTTTTATTCGGCCTGTCTGCGTTTTAAATGTGTATAATGACATGGTTTATGAGGACACTTCCTGTGTCCTCGTAAACCGAATGGCTTAAAAAAAATACTAAACGGTGTTTTCTGACATTCAAAAAATGCAGACAGTTTTCTGTGATGGGTAGGTTTAGGGGTAGGGGTAGTGTAGGGGGATAGAATATACAGTTTGTACAGTATAAAAACGTCTATGGAGAGTCCTCGTAAACCACATATACAAGTGTGTGTGTGTGTGTGTGTGTGTGAAAATCAAAAACCAATTTTTTATGCGCTGCTGCAACTTTTAACCCGTTGATGGAAAATAAAAATGTAAAAAAATAAAAATAAAAAAATTTAATAATAAGGTATCTAGTATTGTTCATGGAGCTGATAAAATACCTATAATAATTTAAAATGTTTACAAAAAGGTTTAAAGGCTGAAATGTGAGGCTTATCATTTTATGAAACTTTTTTGTCAATACTTTATTTGAACATGTACAGTGCCACTTGAAAGTATGTGAACCACTTGCAGAATCTGTGAAAATGTGAAAAATTTTAACAAAATAAGAGACAATACAAAATGCATGTTATTTTTTATTTATTGCTGTCCTGAGTAAGATATTTTACATAAAAGATGTTTACATATAATTCACAAGACAAAAAAATAGCTGAATTTATTAAAATGACCCCATTCAAAAGTTTGCGAACCCTTGATTCTTAATACTGTGTGTGGTTACCTGGATGATCTACGACTGTTTTTTTGTTTTGTGATGTTGTTCATGAGTCCCTGGTTTGTTCTGAGCAGTTAAACTGCCCAATGTTCTTCAGAAAAATCCTCCTGGTCCTGCAGATTCTTAAGATTTCAAGCATTTTTTTTGCATATTTGAACCCTTTCCAGCAGTGACTGTATGATTTTGAGATCCATCCTTTCACACTGAGGACAACTGAGGGACTCAAACACAACTATTAAAAAAGGTTCAAACATTCACTGATGCTCCAGAAGGAAACACGATGCATTAAGAGCCGGGGGGTGAAAACTTTTTGAATGTGAAGATCAAGGTAAATTGTACTCAATTTGTCTCTGGGAAACATGTAAGTATCTTCTGTTGCTTCCAAAGGGCAGTACTAAATGAAGAAAATTGATATTTAAACAAAATAAGAAAACTTTGGACATCTGCATCCTGTTTGAAGAACAGAGCTCAGTTTAACTGCTCAGAACAAACAAGGGACTCATGAACAACCATCACAAAACAAACAAACAGCCGTAGATCATCCAGGTAACCACACAGTATTAAGAATCAATGGTTCACAAACTTTTGAACAGGGTCATTTTAATAAATTCAGCAATTTTTTGTCTTGTGAATTATATGTAAACATCTTTTATGTAAAATATCTTAATCAGGACAGTACTAAATAAAAAATAACATGCATTTTGTATTCTCTCTTTTGTTAAAATTTTTCACAGATTCTGCAAGGGGTTCACAAACTTTCAAGTGGCACTGTAGAAGGCCTACATGTTAAAAGATAACATTATGTTGTAAGTCACCCAAACCACCACTGTAATTCATTTAAAATCTGTCCGTTAATGTTATTATATTAATGTTTCTGCTGTTGTTGCAATTATTAAATTATTAACCGATTTTGTAATTCCTGTTAGTGTTGTGTGGTGGGGGGTCCCATAGTCTATAAATATGTGAGATCTAGCTTAATTTGTGTGTGATTTCTAGGCTTAGAAAAGATACGCAAATTAAAATCTTAAAACTCCATGGGCATTTTTTATAATGAATATATATTTCTAGTTATGCCAAGCTCTAAAATATTTTACCAGGTAGAAATAGTAAAAATAATACATATAAAAAAATCTTTAATCCTCACCCAATAAATCATGAACGACTGGAAACGTCATGTAAATTCATTGGTTACTTAAAAAGGGTGGAAATGTTAAAGAACATTCAGCTCTTAAAACTTCTGTAATCCTGAAATTTATTTTACAGAAAATAGGAGTGTCAGGTCAGGGCTTCAAATATTGTTGTGGACTATGGGGGCCTTAGAGTCAAAAAAGGATGAGAATCCCTGGTTTAGTAGTTTCCAGTATTCTTTTTAAGCTGTCAACTAGCAGTTCTCACAGTCTTCACTAGTTTGTAATTACACTATCAAAAAAAGTTGAATCAATTCCATAACTATATCATATGCATCAACCATATTTCCCAGTAAGCCGCTGAACTCTATAAGGTGCTAAAATGTATTTACTAAATTTATCAATCATACTTCATTACATTCTCAAGTGAAGAATTCTTAATATGTATTAAGTATTAAATGTTAATGTACAAAAATGCTCTGTGAATCACACAATAATTCATTGTCAGAACCTTGGAAAAAAAAAATCATTCTTTTATTTAAAAAAAAACAGTATTGCTAAGTTACATGTTTCAATCCATGAAAGAAAGGTGCAATGTTTAAGACCAAAGGTAAAGTGTTGAAATAATAGGAATAATGAATCAAGATCCACTTGTTAGTGTTGCAGAGAAACGGCATGTCAACTGACAGCACGACACAGAATTTTTCCTTTCGTCTTTAATTAAAAGATATAAACTGTAATGCATTCATTTAAAAAATAAAACTGATTGCATATGCATTCACCCACAACACCCCAGAAAAACAATATTAGCCCCAATCATAAAATATAGAAAAGAAAGAGCAACAGGACAAAAACCAAAGAGGAAAAAAAATAATAATTAAAATTAACAAATATTCTCTGGTATATATAGTTAAATGTGCTTTTATTTTATCTTATTTTCTCATCAAGCTAGAATCAAAATCTGAGCTCTTGCTAAATCCTGCCTGAAAGAGATGCAATTTTTTTGTAATTAAAAGACTCATTTATCTGCCTCCCTCAACACTTGAACAATCGATTGATTCCTCAAACTTGTTTGTGAACAGCCTCCTCTATCAGGACTCGAACTTGTGGTCCAACCTTTCCTTTACTGACTGTAGTGTCTTGAAACATTGTGTTACAATTGGCAAACAGGAGATTAAAAAGGCATTGGGGGAAAAAAATAAATTCTTAAAAAAAAAAAAAAAAAAATCCACTGACCTCTAGTGCTATTCAGTCTCTATTCAGTAAATATCTACATCAGACTTACTGTGCATTTTGAATATGCAGTCTAAGAAACAAGCACTGTACTTATGGATCTCAGAGAAAAAACAAAACAAAAAAACAATGCATATACATCCTTAAATGTACACTCGTTTACTCTCTACACAGACAGGCACTGGAACCAAGAGGCAGAAAGGTGGCCGAACGTCCCTGTTCACCGCTTATCACAAACACACACACTCACACGACGCGATGAGCAAGCGAGGCACTGCAAGTATGCAGAGTGGATTTGTGAGATGCAGTCATATTTACACATTCATTTATATTCAGACAAGTGAAAAAGCACAAACTAGGTCCACCAGCAGGGCCGATTCACAAAGTATTTGAAAAGTGGGAGCACTGATCTAAGATCAGGGCTACCAATTGTCTCCAAGAGTTAAAGGCTCTTCTGTTCTCTTCTTTTGCTACTTAAATTGTGTTTATTAAAAATTATAGGGGAAGGAACTCTTTAGTTTCCACACAGAAAATAATCGCTCTCAGTGACAATTTCAAAGACCAAACCAAAGGGGAATAAAAGAAATCCCAAAACAGCTCTCCCACTCTGGAGCACTTTGCAAACTTGTCACAAGGTTTACAATTTAAGGAGTCCCAAAGAGCACAACTGTACTCATCTACCACTAGAGGTCTTCTTGAATGCTACCAGTTTAAAAAAATAAAAAATAATCTCCCAAATCCCTCTGCCTCTTTTGTAATGCTTCATCAACGCTTTCAGAACAACCCCTTCCTAGAGACTGAACACTCAACGAGACCATCCACAAAAACCACAGATGGATAACTTAAGGGGAATTAGTGGTCGTCTAGTGCTTTTAGAAAACCATGACCAAAAAAGATAGGCCTCATGTCTGTCACGATGCGTTGAGACATAAAACTTACAGAGATATTCTATATACATTAATTTCTGCAGGCCACATATGACTGATGCAATTTGGCGTTACCTTTTTATCAATGTGAACCACAAAGCAGGATGAAGCAAAAGAATCAAAATACCATTGCCATACTATACTAGTGTTCTAATAGATGCTTAAGCAAAAAAAAAAAAAAAAGGTTTATAAAGTTTGATAAGCTGGGGATGTGACTAAATAGACCTTTTAGTCCCTAGTGTTTCCATTATTTGACAACAAAAAAGTGGTATGGACCAAAATCAAGACAGGAATTCATTGTGTAGTGTCCATTTTAAGTAGTGGCTGTTCTCAATCACATTGATCTCAAAAAGAGTAGGAGAGTGACAACTAGAGAATGTTGAAAACTACGGAAGGGTCTTTGCAATTAGTGGCAATGGTCCCGTAAGTGATGAGATCAGAGGCTCAGCAGGGACAGTAGGCAGGAGGAGGAAACTCACGGCGGGTGATGCACACGATCAGTTTTTCTGTGGAGAGAAACAGATGAGACGTGAAGGTCAAGCGTGGTACTCTCTTCTATTAAGTTTACTAATAATGAGGGAAAATGATTCAGTAATGTGTCATCAAAGAGCTGTGATGAGAATTTGTGCATATTACACAAATCACATCACCCATTTTCTGGCAAAGTGATGACAGATAAACCACTGAAACATCAGTCATGTGACCAAAGTGGACACATGAGGGGGAGTGATCAGTGTTGGGGAGTAACTAACTGATAGTAGCGACGCTATTAATGGAACATGACTGTTTCCTGAATATTATTGTGAATTGTTTTTTTATGTAAATCAGTGTAGTATATGAAATATTGGCCTCTCAGTAATTTGTTTTTGACTTTAGCTGACTAAATTTGATCTATTTGAGATCCTTGTTTAATGCACCAGATAAAAAAAGATTAATATATACACATACATATTAAAATGATACTAATGGATTCATTAATTAATAAAACAGTTTGAGTGTTTTTGTAAATTTGTTAACATTTAAAGTAGGGCTAGCGATTTAACGCGTTAATTAGATTAATTACGGTAAAAAAAAAAATAACGTGTTAATTTAATGCATTTAACACACTTGCCCTGCCCCAGACCTACGCAGATCTGACATTTCATACAGTTGATTGAACTCACTGCGCTATGAAGCCTATAGAATGCAGTCAGAAAAATTCAAGATATGGGGGCAAAAATGAGTTGTTGTCTCATATTTAGATATGACACGAGTGCTGTTTTTGTCCCATAGCCTATATAACAAGTGCAAATGCAATACTGGATTTTATACAACAGTTCATTAAATAAGAAGCTAATATTGAGTTATTTTAGACACAATATTGTCTATTTTGTTCAATTTTGCCACTGAAAATATAAAGACAAAGCAGAACTGTTAGTCTCTGCACAATGCACAGCAGTTTTATTTCTGAATCCGCGTTTTGAACGAACTTAGTGAAACTAATGATTCAACGGACTGTTCATAAAAGACTTGTTGGACTTGAAGCGGCGCTACACAGACCGATCGGTGTTTGACATCAAAGTACAGCGACAGCGCTTCAAAAGCAAACAGAGCTATCTGCTCTCGCAGTACTTTGATGTCATACGCCGATCGGTCTGTGCAGCGCTGCTTTAAGTCCAACAAGCCTGAAGAGAACCATTTACTTCACTCCTGAATGAATCGAACGACTTAATCATTACGACATTTATCATCACCTACTGGCAGTTTCAGTTTCATATTTAGAGTCTAATTTTTTTTTTTTTTTAAATAATAATTTAATATTTCATATTTTGTATTAATTCAAAAAATAAAGGTATAGTCCACCCAAAAATGAAAATTCAGTCATCATTTACTCAACCTCATGGTCCAAAAGTTCATGTGTAATAAATTCTATCTTGAATCAAATAAAATATTTCTTTCTGAAGATACTTTTTTGTAATGTCTATTTGATGCTTTACACAATAATGACTTCAAGTTATCTTTTGGGGGTAATTTCTCAGCCAAAATTGATGTGCGATTAATTAATCACCACATCATGTAATCATGTAAAAATAGCCCTAATTCAAAGCCATCATCCTATTTCAGATCCTTGTTTTTTCACCAGATAAATATGGCTCTAATTGTAAAATAAAAAAATAAAATAAAATCATAAAATAAGTTTGTTAGCAGCTTCCTAACTACTTTTCAGTACCTGTAGCTTGACTAATTTAACTACTGTAAATTTGGAGTAGCTTGTAGTTGGAAAGCTAGTTATAAAAAAAAAAAAAAAAAAAGCTTCCCCAACACTGGAAATTAGTAAACCCATTTCCACTGAAGTACAGAATAACAAAATACTGTTAATGAGGGTTAGAACCACAAATACACTGAGCGGCACACATACACTTAAATGTACACATGAAGCCCATGCAGAAGGTGGACACACATACCATGCGTGCTCATGCACTGAGTGGGGGGAGGGGAGTGGCCTAACCATCATAAGAGTCCAACAGAGGCAAAGAGCCCCGTCTCTCCCCATACATTCCTCCCTGAGAGTCAAAGAGAAAGAGAGATTGACAGAAGATAAGAGAAAGAAAGGCATCGAAGAAGGGGTGAGTGAAAACAGAAGGAGAGGGAGTGTGTGAGAGAGTTAGTTGAGGTGAGAACCCCTCTTAGTACTATTAGTGAAATTACAGTAGGTTAACAAGTTTCAGGTTGAGTAGTGTGTGTGTGATGTCTAGTGTGCTGAATTGTTTGTGAAGGGAGTTGGTGAGAACACAAGTTGTTTGTTGTAACTGCACAAGGGTGGACGTTCCCTTTGAAGGGGACGTTTACGTTACCTGAGGTGTATCTCTGTCAGAGCGATCCAGAGTGTCGTCTAAAGTGTTTCTCCGTCCTCTCTGGTCTAGCGTAGAGTAAGCGTCTGGCGCCACAGACAAAATGAATTGATATTTGTAACTCAGTGAATCACAGCACAGTGATTGCATGGAAATTGTAGTAAATTTAAAATCATTTTCCAGTGCAAACATACACACACATCGTATATATGAAATATACATACTTTTTCCCCCAACCATGCCTTTTTACATTGTATGTTTTACTTTTTTGCAGGAAAGTGATACTTTTATTCAACAAGCAAATTGTTCAAAAGTGACAGTAAAAACATTTATAATGTTACAAAAGATCTGCTTTCTCAAATAAATGCTGTTTCTCTGTTTCTATTTATTTAAAACATTGGTTATAATAATTGTTTTTAAGCACCAATTCTAATTCAGCATATTGACTGATTTCTGAAGGATCATGTGACATTGAAGACTGGAGTAATGGCTGATGAAAATGTAGCTTTGCCATCACAGGAATAAATTACATTTTAAAATATATTAAAACAAAAAAACGTTGTTTAAATTAATGCGTCACACTGTTTTTACTTCATTTTTGGTCAAATAAATGCAGCCTTGGATATATAATAATATATAATAACATAATATAAAAATAATAAATATCACTGTTATAATATAATAATCAATTTAATTTTAAAAGTGCAAATTAAAGCAGATACAATGGGAATCATGAAAACCCAGCTGGCGAATGTGGCTAAAAGCTCATTTTAGACCTTGAGTATATGCATTATAAAGTATGAGAATAAAGTATGTGCATTTTACCTGGTCCCATGTCATTTAGTGGAATCATGTCTCTGTCCCTGTCCTGTTTGCCCCCTAACAGACAGACCCAAACAAAGTCAGATCAGACACAAAGTTGTATCCTGCATGTCCATTCGGCTGATAAACACATTAAAGTCCATTCAGCAGGAATGGGTTGTTTTCTTACCCCTGTCTATTAGCGGCAGGGTGCTGTCCTCATATCCCCCGTTGCTGCGGGTGTTGTTAGGAGGGTTGAGGTTGACCATGAAGTCTGTCTTCTTCCAGCCGTCTTTCTCCAGTGTGCGGCGGAGCTCTTTGAAGCCCCACACGATCTGCAGCACCAGCCCAGCGCCACGTACCTCTCGATCTGAACGGTTGCTATATGGGGAAATACAGACGATTATGAAACGATATAACTATGGCTCATTAAACAGCATTTGCTAAAAAAAATAAAAAATAAAAAAACCATTCCTCTTCCAGGTTCCTCCAATGTGACCAGCCAGTTATTAACACAGAAATGGATACACACACATACCTGTCTTTGTTGATGAGCACCAGTCTCTCAATGCCCTGGGAGGTGCGCAGGGATTTGGCCGCATCCACGCTGGAGCCAACCACTTCCGCCATAGTGCTGAGAACAGACACCACTGTCTCCTCCGAGAGCCCGCGCACAGGCTGACTCTGACCACTGCCTGGCAGATTGGCCACCAAGTTAGGCACAGAATGCTTCCCTACACAGAGAGAGGAAGAGAGATTGAGTAAAATATGATGGGATTCATTGGGACTGTACAAATATGGCTAATTTGATTGTATGTGTCCATTCAGTGTTATTACCAAGGCTAACACAAACAAACAGGTATTATTGGCTCACACACCTAGCAGCTCACGGTTGCGAGCATCAATGGCCAGGTTCCTCAAAGCTCCAGACATGGCTCTGACCACACGGTCGTTCCCATGAGACAACAGCTCCGTCATCATCGGCAGGCCATGTTCCTGTCTCATCGTTGCTCTAATGTACCGTCCATACTGACAAAAATAAGAACAAAGGTCAAATTACGAAACAGATTTTTCCTCATGAACCCAATCAAACAAATATTAAGAAATAAATGATGGTGGAGTAGCCTAGGGCTGCTCGATTATGGCAAAAAGCATAATTATTATGATCAATATTGAGATCACAATTATTTAACACAATTACTCACTGACTTGGGAAACATCAGATATATTACTGTATGATATGAAATGTATAATTTCCATAACTGCTTGTTTTTTTTTGGTTTGGTTTTGGGAATATTTCATTTTTGATCTCTGAAAGTTATAGCACGTTTTCATAGTCAATCAAGCTTTTTTTTTTTTAATAATAAAATGTATGACCCATTTAATGTTGTGTTTAATATGCATTAGCAGTATCATTCTGAAACCATCGGCATTTTTGTGCATACTCACAGTCCAACGGCCTGCACACAGGTTCTGCACGGCCCCCGCAGCAGCTTCCAGAACCGATGGGTTCTTACTCTCTTTTAGGAGAGAAGTGTACACACGCACCACCTCTGGCTGGAACAGCAATTCATAACCTACAAAACGATACAATTGTTACACTATTTAATCTATAATCTAACTACTAACTATTCAGATCCAACAAGACTGTCATTGTACCTTTGGCTGGTGTGCTTCTCTTTGGAATGTCAATCATGTCTGAAGTTCCATCATCCTCTTTTTTTCCTGACCAAAGCAGAAGGAATGAGCAACAAGTGAAACAGATGAAGTGACACACAGAAATCTTATCTGCTATTTAATAATAGTGATGCCATTTATGACAATTTAGAAGCAAAGGTCTGAAGAAAACCTCTTCCTCAAAGATTTAAAAAGGGGTTTCTCTTTAGACAAAGACAGTTTTCTTTAGACACAGTTCTGACAAAGGTTACATTTATTCCCTGAGGGAAAACCCCCACATTGTGTGATTTAATGACTATAAAGACTTGATGCAGACGGCTCAGTTTTCACAGTAGTATATGACAAAGTGCAAGTTTAAAAGAATCAGACAATTGTCTTTTAATATGTCTACATGATTAAACATTAAAAGTGAAGGTGTATAAAAAGTGAATTTATCAGAAATGCTGTGCTCTGGCACCCTCTGGTGGTTACTAATGAAATGTTTTAAAAGCTGCAAGGGCCACAGTCACACAATTAAGAAAAAAAACAGATTGCAGAAATCCTTTTTTGCAGTCTTTTCCCAGTTTTCTCAGAACAGCCAGCTATTTTTGGATGTGTGTGGTAAAAGCTGTTCCATGAATGGTTTGGATGATGCCTTAGAAGTAGGCAGGAGGGCATCTCACTAGGTTTTCAAACAGAGCTAAGTGTCCAGTCAGTGTCATAATCTGATACTTGTTACTGATTCCACATCTACTTTCTTCAGATCAATAAAAACCTTCTTTGTGTGACTGGTCCCCTTAATAGGCCTTCTTACTTTTACAAAAGTAGTGCAGCTCATAAAACGAATGTGAAATGGGATAAGAAATGCATTTTTTTTCCATTTCAGATCCATTTTCTGAACTTTGACCAATAACAGGGTTAATAGTGGGTTACAATGAGGTGAAATGTAAGTGATTCCCATAATAGCAAAGCAAAGCCTTTACTTTAAAAAAAAAAAAAAAAAGAAAAATAAAAAAAATAAAAGAGAAAAGCTTACCTTTGGAAAACCACTCGTCTGTTACAGGATAAAAAGATGTACGGAATGAGAGCAGAAGAGACAGATACAGAAGAAAATGAGAGGAAAGGACTGTTTTTGCAATAGTGCCCCAGCCACCATACAATTAATTAGCAACAAACCCCTAAACAAGGCACACACACTTGTGTAAAATTCATGCATGCTTTATCTCCTTCATGTGCAAACAAACTCGATCTGGCACATATCAAACTCACAGGCTTAACAGACTTCAAAGCGTGTACAATGATTTAAAGACAAGGAATAGGCACGGCCTCTTGGCTTTGTTTACACAACACAGAGATTATGCACAGGAATGCAAAGATAGCAAGTTAACTTATTTTAATTGGTTACGGCCTACAGCCAGTGCCTGGGTTTTTCTTTAAATGAATCAAACACACACCTTTGCCCTTTCGGGAGCTGAAGCAGCCACCCTTTTGGGAAGAGGCGGGGCCTTGATTGACAGGAGTCAACTCCTGATAGCGCTCGCTGCCTGGTATCTCCCGATGAACTTGATAGGACAGATTCCTCAGCAGACAGACACTGTTCTCAATCAGCTGCACATAGACATAATAAACATGATAAAATAAAAGATCATTTTTAACAGACTGAAAGGAGGACAACTAGCAATGTTTTTATAAAATGGTTGAAAATCAAAGAACAAACTATATAGTAATATTCAGAATTTACAGATTCTTATTCCACTCAATGATCCACTTAATGTCTTTTCTGCACCACTAGCAGCACGAATCTTCGACTATCATAGCAATATAGGCTCAAGCAAACTTTTTCCAATATTTTTAAAAAAGTAAATACAAATATTTTTGACATACACTACTGTTCAAATTCACCAAATCTACATTTATTAGATTTGGGAAAAAAAAATAAAAAAAATAAATAATAATAATTGTGAAACATTGTAACTTAAAATAACTTTCAATATATGTACTTCAATGTAAAATGCAATTTATTCCTGTGATGGCAAAGGTGAATTTTCAGCATCATTACTCCAGTCTTCAGCAGTTACGTTTACATGGACATTTTTCTTCAATTTTGAATGAATTCATTCCGATTGATGAATCCGAACGTAGTGTTTACATGAACACTAAATAAAGTGATCGGGTTGATGTGCGTGTTTGTATGTCACAAGCTTCTGGTCAGATTTAATCTTTTGACATGCGCACACTGCATGAATATACAGAGTTTCCTGCTGTTGTTGCACACTAACCATCCTCCTTTTCTTTGTTTTACAAAGCAGACTTAATATTTATCTATTTCAGGTCCTAATTAGGCAACAACAAGCACATGAACCATTGAGTCGTGCTGCTTGTATTTATCAAGCAGTAAAAGCGTCTTTTCCCCAGCCCGAAACCAATCGTCTGTGGATGAGAGTATAAAACAAGGACTGGTGGGACGTTATCCTGGTCTACTTCACAGACGATGAGTGAAAAGAGAATTTCAGAATGACAGGACACTCATTTATGACACTTTATTCAACTGGAAGAACAGCTCGGTCCGTGTGTCATACGTCATTATGCTTTGTCTACGACACTGCACATGCGCAGTACTTTCCAGTTTCGGTTTTCAACCCGATCAAGTGTTTACATGTCCTCTCGATCGGATTACAAAAGGAATAAACCACCCCTTACAATCCAAATGAAATTGTAATCAGATTTGGCCAATTCATTCCAACTGACGTAGTTACATGTGACTTTTTCATTCTGATTGTGCTCTAGTTCGATTACTGTCGGTTCGATGTAAACGCAGCTAGTGTCACATGATCCTTCAGAAATTATCCTAGTGTGCTACTCAAGAAACATTTCTTATATCAATGTTGAAAACAGTTGAACTGCCTAATATTTTCAGGATTCTTTGATTAAAAGAAGGTTAAAAAGACAAGCATTTATTTGAAATGGAAAACTTGTGTCACATTAGAAATATGTAAAGGTCATATGATGCTTTTTAATGTTTTCTTAGTTTAATGTATCTGGGCATGTATACGATCTGCAACGTTACAAAGCTCAGTCTCCCACAAAGCGATTTATTCTATCTAACAGAACACTGATCCAGACCTACCTAAAATGCCTCAATCCAAGTCTAGATATTACTTCTGCAAATGTCAACATGACAATGTAAAATATTAGCATAATGGACAAGGCTTCAGTGAATTGTAGTGTTGTCATGGCGCTGAAACGCTGTGTGATTGTATCCAGAAGCAAAACCACTTTTGCTGTCAGTGATTAACCAGAAGCTAAGATTTATTCATAAAGCTGTACCTGAGCAGTACAGAAGTTAGCTTGTGCACAGCGCAGTTTACAGAGCACAGCTTCCTGAACATGGGAGACTACTTACCACTGTCAAACATTCTGCTCAAGTCATGTTTGCAAAGTTGGATCGATCGATCGGCTTGAACATCCGCATTTTCAGAATCTGACTTGGGCTCGAACTGCCAATGTCCCCAAACATTTGAATGGTAGTATATATGTACCACATTTGTTTATCAAGTTATTTATTTTCAAAATTGACTAGTGTGGGCTGATTTAACCACTAGTCCTTTATAATAGACAATTTGCACAGTAAATGTCTAAACGTTAACAAGCCTAACAGCTAAAAAAAGGGAACTGGTTCTAAATAACCGATTCCCAATCCTAATTATAACAGTGATTAATAATATTCAGTATGTGATAATAGAAATGACCAGCAATGCTTTCTTCCCTCTTTGCTCTTCCCGAAAACATGCTTCCCCTGTCATAAAAGGGCATATGAAAGTGCAGTTTTGAAAACTTAAATAGTCAAAGTTCAGCTGTTACCTTGTTGTCCACATCTTTACAGTTGATCTGTGACTGAACAATGTACATGAGCGAGTCGACCAGTCCAGAGCACTCCCTCAGCTTCCTCCTGGCCTCGCTCCGCTCCGAGCTCACATTCCTGAGAGCAAAACGTCATGCAACTAATTAGGACACTGCCTGTTTAATGTTTAGCAACGTTTGGCATGCACAGAAACTTTTAACTTCAGGATTTCAGGTCATCACCTAAAATATTTTAACCAAGAGTATACAGATGGCATCAGGAAAGTTGAGCAATTAAAGAGAAAGTGAGGGTTAAAAGGCAAGAGACTGTTAGCTCTACTTAAATGTAATCACGGTGTAAAACCACTCCTCCGACTGCTTTCTAAAAGCCTAATAGGCGAGTGGGAGAAGTGAGGGACACTTTCAAAGAGAAGCACTCAAGGGAAATAAGTGGATTCAAAGATCACATTTCTCTCTTTTGTCCAAACTTTGTCCTGGTTCTTTCACAGCCTCAGAGGTTCTTGCTCTCACACACAATCCAAGAGCATTTCCTTTGCACTTCCCCTCTTTCTTCCACACAAAAATGCAGTTTCCTTACACATACAAACACACAAACCCTTTCTTGACAGGAATTCTTTAGCAGCACTAAAGCACCCCCCTCGTCCCTAGAACGTCTTTCATTAATCTGAATCATGAAACTGTCCCTTCCTGACACATCCTAATCCTTTCCTCCGCCCATCTCTCTGTGTTCCAGTGGCTTAACTGCATCACTAAAGTCATGCGTTTAATTCCCAGGCTGATTAAGCGCATTTTCACACCTGGCTCGTTTGGAGCATTTGTTTTGGAAAGTAGTGCATTTTGTCCCTTAGTTCGGTTCATTTAGGCATATGTGAACATGGCAATCGTGCTTGGATTCACAACACACACAAAAAAAAAAATTAGCATTATGTACCTTAAGCAGCCGGTAGTGTTGGTGAGCGCAGTCTCCCACTCAAGGTGTCTGGGTTTGCAGCTCTCCTCTCCCCCTTCGTTCCCCCTCTCCCAGCCCGAGTGCGGAACCATCACCTCATCGGACAAGGCGTGCAGCGCGTGGTCCACGATCTCCATTTTTACAGAGTCGTGAGATGACAGGTTCCACAGCGTGCCTGACAAAGGATGAGCCATCAGTTACTACAATCCATCTTTTTTATGTTTTTGAAAGAAGCCTCTTGGGCTCAGCAAGGCTGCATGTATTTGAATACAAATATAGTCAAAATTAATATTGTGAAATATTACAACTTAAAATAACTTTTCTATTTTAATATATTTTAAATTTAATCTATTCCTATGATGCTAAAGCTGAATTTTCAGCAGCCACTAGTCTTCAGTGTCAGATGATCCTTCAGAAATCATTCTAATATTCAGATTTGGATTATAAACTGTGATACTTTTAAGCATGTAATTTTTTTAATCAAAAGGTTATGAAATGCCAGAATTGTCCAATCATTAATTTCTTTTTTCTATAATGCATTTCACTAAGTTGTACGTCACAATACAGAAGCAAAGACTGCAAATTGTGAATTTAATAGCGTAAAAATTACCTTACAATCTTGATTTCAAGCACTAAAGAATGCGTACCTGTTATAGTGTCGGTAAGGTCCTGATCTCTCGTCTTCCTCAGTAGCCGCACCAGTGCGGGAATTCCATCACAGTTCTTGATGGCTATCTTGTTATCTGGATCTCGTCCGTACGAGATGTTCTTGAGAGCTCCGCATGCTGCGTAATGGACCTCTTTCTTTGGGTTATCCAGCATGGACACGAGGGCAGGGATCCCCTTCAGTCGTCTTACTTCTGACTTCACCTGCAAAGATAGGCGGAGAAGCGTGAGCGCATGGAATTTGTGTGTTACACAATGTCATTTGAGTGACTTTGCCGAAAATCAAATTCCAGCACAAAGTGATGAAATCCCTGCTATGTAGGCGGGGCTACCCAGCATACTGTGACGAGCATCCTGTGTAAGTGTGCACTAACCTTATCATTCTTAAAAGTGAGATGTTGCAAGTAAGCGGCAGCATTGCTTTTGACAGGGTCCAAGCGGTAGTTGAGCATAGCGATGACTTCAGGAAGTTCAGGTTGCCTCCATGCTGTGGGTGCGGGGCCTTTACGAAGAGTGCTGTCCAATGATGCCATGCTGCCTCTCTCTCCCTGAGCCAGCGGAGCTCCTCCTGCCCAATAATACATATCACCAGCTCCACTCATATCACCATCCAGTGTGCCCTCATATGACCTATACAAGACAAGCAGCAGCATATATTAATGAATATTTTCCACCTTAAAAGGATTGTTCACCCAAAAATTATCCCATGATTTACTCACTCTCAAGCCATCCTAGGTGTACATGATCTTTGTTCAGGCAAACACAATCGGAGATATTTAAAAATATCCTTGGTCTTCCCAGCTTTATAATGGTAGTGAATGGGGGGCATGATTTTGAAGAAAAAAAAAAAAAAAAATGCATCCATCATAAAAATAATCCATACAGCTCAAGGGTGTTAATAAAGGCCTTCTGAAGTCAAGCGATTGGTTTTTGTAAGAAAAATATCCATATTTAAAGCTTCATAAACTAAAGTAACTAGCTTCCGGCAGACGACCGTACACATACTGCGCAAGTCAACTTGCGCCACAAGAGTAACCCCTGACGCGATGTATCACGCAGGATGTAGGAGTAAGCACACATGCGATGTGATTTTTTGGGGGGCTTCAAAAAACAAAACAAAAAAAAGACACCACTCTTTCACTACCATTATAAAGCTTGGAAGAGCCAGGATATTTTTAAATATATCTCAGATTGTGTTCATCTGAAAGAAGATAGTCATGTACACCTAGGATGGCTTGAGGGTGAGTAAATCATGGGATAATTTTCATTTCTGAGTGAACTATCCTTTTAATAAATTGTCCAAATTGAAATTATTTGCTTAACGTGTAAAAGAACACACTAACCCTGTCCGGCGTGGAGGTGGAGCATGGTGTCCATGTGCCAGCCGGGGCATTGTGCTGTAATGCATGGGTGGCCCCATGCCGTAATCGGCTTCATCATATCCCAGGCTCCTCTGATCATCCTCCAGGCCGTAGGGCTCTGGGACAAAGCGCTGCAAGCCAGAGATCTCCAAAGCACTGCCCATACGTCCTACCTGGGGCTGGGCCGAATATGGGTCCAACTGTGGCCGGCTGTGTGTGCGGTAGGCGGAGTCCAGAGTCCGGTAGCCATCCACAGGCCTAAAGAAAAAGGGGGAGCTCATTTGTACATGTACACTACTGGTCAAATGTGAGAAATAATTAAGATTTGTTTTAATGTATTTGAAAGAGGTCTCTTGTACTCAGCAAGGCTGCACTGATTTGATCAAAATATACAGAAAAAAAAAAAGACTAATATTGTGCAATAACTGTTACTATTTTATATCTTTTAAAATGTAATTTATTTCTGTGAAGGCAAAGCTTAATTTTCTCTAGTCTTCAGTTGCACATGATTCTTCAGAAATCCTTCTAATATGCTGATTTGTAAGGAACAGACCTGTAGCGGTCATCCATACGTGTTCCTCGGCTGAGGCTGGTGTAGGCGTCAGAAGGTGGGCCGCTGCGGTAATCATCATAGCCACCTGGAGGTCCATAGTGGTAGTTACGGGGGACAGTAGCAGTGGGGTAGTCCATGGGGCCACCCGGTGGCCTGTACACACGGTCCATTGGGGTATTATAACTGGGTATCCCAGTGACTGAACCAGTGCCATCCAGGGAAAGCGTGTCGGAGACTGAGGGAATGACTGTTCGTGTGGTGGTTGTCTTTGTGACCTTCTTTACCTAAAAAGAGAATGTGCAATTATCTTATCAACTTGAGGCCATACTTGACAAGATGTCACCAGTTAAATTCTATTGTATGGCTACAGAAAACTTACTGTGGTCTCAGTGCGACGTGTGGTGCCATCATCATTAGTTTCAACTGAAATAATCGGCAGCGCTTCATGTGGGTCCTCCTCCACTGTGACCGACTCAACCATATGACCAGGGTCCAACATCCTGTACTGTAGCACAGGCACACAAACAAAGAACAATAGTGAGCATAAGCCAAGAATAGGAAGTTTGTTCACTCACTCACTCACACACACACACACACACACACACACACACACACACACACACACACCATCTGGCACAGGTGCACGTCAACGACGACAAAATAACAAGTTCGTAAAGACGCAAAAGAATTAAGTGTAAAAATATATGCAAGACCGTCTAAGTATACGGACACCCAGGGTTCAACCATAAGGATAGCCTGGGACCAGTGCTGTTGACACTACATCCTGTTCATTGTACCGACTGTTTTTATTAGGAAGGCTGCTCTCGTGTACTCGTACACATTAAAATGCTCCGATACCAAAAAACAATACCACGTATCGTATGTACAGCATGTGTGTTCAGACAAAGAAATACTGACACTAAAATACTGTTTCCTATATTATTACAGGAAAATGTCACGTGATTACTCTAAATGAGCGCTGTATAAAATATGAGCAATATATGTGAGCAATAGAATGAAGAGTGAACAGAACAGTAACAATCTCATACAATACATTTTAACAGGCATAATTAAGCATGAAAATAATGGAAGGAAACACCTATTTACTCAACTAATATGATTCATAGTCTTTTGGTTTCTCTACCTAATTAAAAAAAATATATTTAAATTATATTTATTTATTGAAATTATTATATTTAAAAATTACAAATGCAATTAAAATACAGGTATCTGTATTGGTATCAGCAAGTACCAAAAATGAAAGTATCATATTGGACTGAAACATGTTTGCAAAAATACCCATTTTATTAAATTTGTGACCGGGTGTATAAAGAAAAAAAAAAGAAAAAAAAGAATATAATAACCACAATAACAACAATTATACACTTTTTATTTATTATGAGTAATATTTTTTCATTATTTTGATTTTAAAATTATGTAATTTATAGGCTAATTAATTCATAATTAATAATTTAATTTTGATTTTAAAATATAATAAACATCCATCCATCATTTACTTGCTAAACTGGAATATACAAAAAAAAAAAAAATCATTGTGGACAGCCCATACTAACCTGAGTCCCGTTTATGTATCCCTCGTTTAATTTGAGCCGTTCTAACTCTGCATCACCAGTGACACGGCCGTTCTAGAGAAACAGAGAAAAATTATGACAGACACAAAAACATGCATGCAAAACAGATGAGGAAGGCGTCAAAGTGGCCAGCCAGTGATCGTGGCGGTGGTGAACAATGCTAAACATTCAGAGTGTCCACAGCAGGACCTCGAGCATATACTACAGCATATGAAAAACATGATCTTATGAACGTCCATGCAAAGGATGCAAAGGATAAACAACACTGAGGACACTAAAAAACAACTTAAGTTAATGAGACCATTGCACAAGAGAAACATGACAGCGTTGCGGAAATGAATGATGAATGGATGGATGAACGAATGCCAAGAATGAGAAGGGGGTTGACCGCTACTAGATAATATTACTCATGCTTTTACACAACAATTGCATGCAGCACCATTCACACTTAAAGCACAAATTCTCTCTGCGCAAACCAGGGGAAGTGGGCTGCTGTACTATTCTCGGTCCACAGAGGGAGCCGTGAAAGTAGACGGTAATCTTAGCTGACAGTCAGGCTTGTGGGAACCTGTCAGCAGGTAGGAACTGAGCCTGCTCAGCATGTTAATATCTACACAACTATGTCAACAGAGAGGAGATATACATATGATGGTGGCATTCCAAACACTGCTGACCAGCTTTGTATCTTTACATATGTGTGTGCGTGCTGGAGAAAGAACAGAAAAGATTATTTTTTCTGAAGGAATAGTTCTTCCAAAAACAAATAAAGTGTTACTCGCCGTTTCTTCAAGCCTTCTATAGCACATGGTAGCTCTGTGTGATTAACAGACCAAAACTTCAATCCTTCTGTCATAGTTCTCAATATCATTCGCATTTATGTGGAGCATGATAAATTCAAAAGTGAAGCATCAAGATGTGTTGCGCCACAATTGACGTCAATGATGTCAAATGGCACTGGTTCTCATGCTCCGCATTTAAAATGTACACAAATTCAAATGACATTTGAGAGCTATGACAGAAGGAAAGCTTTTTGATTAACTTAAATTTGGCTTTTAAATGAAGCTTTATATGAGTTTGACATTTAAGTCCCTATTTATTATTACTGAATAAATAAGGGCAACCTAGACATTTGCAACCTAGACATTGCATTGTCATATTGCCTGTAAGACAGTAATAGATTTGGAACCAGTGTAGTTACTACTAGCTAAAACTAGCTATTAAAAATAGGTTTTAGTAAATAAAAAGTAAAATATAAATATTAGAAACATTACATATTAGATAAAACTTACATTTAAAAACTATGTTGGCAACTAACGGAAATAAGTTGAAGTACTAACATTACTAAAACTGACAATTTAAGCTAAAATGTAAGGTAAAATTGAAATAAAAATCTAAAAATAAAAGAAATTTATATACAATTATTGTATTTAAGTAAAACAAGAATAGTGCATAAATGAAAGCGTTCATTTTTTAGGTTTAGTATTCCTTCCAATTTTGTGAGTGTTAGAGAGCCAAAAGAAACAGAAGTTGTGTATGCAACTATCTAGCTGTGAGTGAAACTTCAGTATTTCAACTCACTTGCTCACACAGTCGACGCCCTTGAAGGAGGGGGCGTGTCTAAGTAGATCATGCAACCAATCCAAGAAGTCCTCTAGTCTAAACAGTGAAGTAAACTGAGAAATCTGAGATTAAGACGATACTTGATGTGTTTGCGTTGAGCAACTTTGACCGAAAGATAGAGCTTTCTGAAACCCTCTACACAAAAGGGAGACTCATCTTACTAAACCGGTTTGCTATCTCTCTGTTCACAGACATCCGCGGAAGGGGGTTCGGGTGTTGAGAAAGTTTCTGTGATAAGTGAGACATTCACCATGAGGACAGTGAGTAAATGGGAAAGAAATTCCTCTTCTTTGAAGAACATTCATTCCACTAAGTCAAACAGACAGGTTAATGACACATGTACGATGTACAGACATGCGTTTGTGAACCAACAGGGGTTGACATTCAAAAAAAAATAAATGTGGTGAGACAAATTTGGGACACAAAGAAGAAACATGCAAGGGAAACATGGCTTTAAAAAAAAAAAGAAAAAAAAAGAAAAAAAGTATGGCTTCTGTGACGCCACACGCCATTAACTGCAGAATGATGCAGACGGCAAAGGATGGGCGGTGAATGATGACAAGAGGAAAGGATGCAAATGGTGGGTTCTGGTGACATTGAACACAACGGTGAAGGATGGGTTAATCGCCATGCTCCTTGAGGTGCCAACTAGGACGCATTGGTACAGAGTGATGCGGCATGGGTGAGATATTGCAGGGTGATGATGCGGAGAACCCTGCTGCTGCGTGATTGGCTGGGAGGGCGTTACCTGCAGGGTGGGGAGGGGGCGGGGTAGGGTACCGGAGGGCCCCACGCTCCTCCTCTCCTCCTCCAGAGCTCGAGTCAGACGCTCAAACTGCATCTCCTGCTCTCGCACGGAGGCCAGGAGAGATGCTGCATTCTCACACTGCTCCATACACACTGAGAGAAAGAGGACAGGATTACACACTCGCATCATGAGATTGAGCGCCTTGCGCACTCCGTAAGTGCCCTGAAAACAAAGAAACATGCGCTCCACGAAGTCAAACTGACAAATACATAGCTTAAGAAACGTGTGCACCATAAATCAAGAAACAGTAACAGGGAGAGAAAGAAATGTGAGAGATAGAGAGAACATGACAGACAGAAAGCAAAAAAATGTGAAAAAAACAGCACGAGCAAGACAGGTGCTAACAAAGCGCTTCAGATGCAGGCGTGATCACGCTGCCACCACTGAGTGACAACACACAGAGGAAACCAGACCGGTTTCTAGCTCACAGATAGGAGAGTGATTCAGATGCTGTTAGAAGAGATCGTGTAGAGGCAGGCAGACGAGTGCAGACACAACAAGGAATGAGCCAAGGTCTATTCAAATCAAAAGTGGCTCCAGAGAACCATACACAGCTAAATAAAAGCCATAAACCGTCCTTTCTACTGTGCTGGCCTTTCTGGAGGCCATTTCACTGTCTGACAACTGAAAACAAACCCAGTGTTTTTATGCTCAAGGAAAACTGACAATTCTTACCAACTAGCACAGCAACAGTACCATGGTACAGTCAGTGATGGGATCTCTCATAATATATATATATATATATATACACATAAAATATAGAACAGTCAAGTATACTAGTTATAACAACAATTAAAGCCACAATGCCTCTACACACTAGGGGCATCAAAAAAAAAAAAAAAAAAAAAAAAAATCATGGTATTATTGGTACTATTTGTAAGTGATGTGGTCACTGCAATTATATACCATGATGCTCCAAGATACTTAAAATGCTATGGTGCAGGTTAAAAAAAAAAAAAAAAAAAAAAAAAAAAAGTATTTATATTAAATAAATTTATACACAATGACATTGAACAATTTAAACAAGGAACGCCATCGTATTACCATGATTCACATAATAATAATAATAATAATAATAATAAAAAAATAAAGATATAATATAATAATAAAACCAATAAAGTATTTCATTAATAATAATAATAATAATAATAATAATAGCAAAACAAAACATGGCATTGTTGTGGTCGACCAATATTGATTTTTGATGGCCGATGCCAATATCTTGGAGAGCAGAGTGGCTGATATATACAATTTTGAATTTATATTTTACTTATTTAATAAAAAAGATTTTAAAAAATATTCTATAGACTAACAATTTGTCAGAAATAAAAAAAAAAAAAAAAAAAAAAAAGGATGAAAAGTAGTAAACACTGTAGCCAGCAGGGCACTCAGGAATGTGGTTTGTGTGCACTGTGAAGATTTTTTATAGATTTTATAGATTTTTATAGATAATATTACACAAATATGACAGTGTGCAACTGGATGTAGCGCAGCAAAGTTTAAAATCAAAGATTTTTCAAGTTTGTTGTGCGTCTCCAGTGAATCTGAACTCTTCTGTCCGCATTCAGTTCACACGGACTGACCGTCACACACAGAGTAACACGATTTTATGCAGGCTACAAATGCGCACTTCAGATTATCTGACAGTGACAACTGAATTCAACAAAGTCTGCAAGGCTTGTGAAAATAAATGTTTATTAGATATTTAAAGATTTGTTTAAATAATACAAATGTTTTTGCTGAATTCTGACAGTAAATGAGAATGTGTTATAGTGTTTGCCTTTATTACTAACAATATTAAAGTAGACAGCACTTAATACTTTTTCATATACCGCTTACTTTATTTGTTTAACAGTTCTAATAACGTGTTTGACAGAACTGTAAAACAGAGACCATAAACTAATGAAGAAAATGGGAGCACTGGGTGCTCAGGTCCTGGTGTTCTCAGCGCTGTCAAAATAAAAGTCTGGTGTACAGTCAAAATAACAGTCCTGCTTCAGACACATTGGCCAAACAGAAAAACTTATCAGCCGATGCCAAGATTTTTAAAAATGCCAAATATTGGCTAAGACAATATATTGGTCGACCACTAGTACTTTGTAAGCAGCATCTTGTCACTGCATCTCACTTCACCCTGAACTTGCTATGAAATAAGAGTATTCATGCCTTAGAACTACAGTGAGCTTTGTAAAACAACTGGAGATGGTACTCTGAAAGTTCAGAGGACATTTTTTATTCATTGTTAAACATTGAAGCTCTCTTGTAAGATCCTCTCACTAAAACTGAATCGTGATATCAGTAGCGTAGTGTATAAATAACTACTTCTGTGACTTCACGCTGCATTTGCTCATTAGCACCAGTTATCTGGGTGGGGTGCAAATGCTGCGTGTGAACAGCAGGTGAAAAAAGCAGAGAGCTCTGGAGAGCTGATCTGAGCACTGATTTCAGCACAGCGATGCGCTCTGAATCATAACTGATGTCATATACGGGAAGCTGAGTGAATCTGAGCTACAGGTTGAGACGTTTAAAAGGTTCCTTGGAAGAACTACCTAGAAAGAGAAGGTATGACCGCTTTGCACTATGTATTTTACCTTACAATAATGACAATAAAGGGATGTCAGTGAGAAGTTATTCTAGGGAACCTAAGAACTATTTCCGATCATTTACAACTGAACTTCCCAAATTCTCAAGATTACAGATAAGCTAAAGTGAAAGAGAAACAAGCGCCATAGCTCCACCTGCCCTTGTCCATGAATCTTTACTATGCATCATTACAAAAGATAATCAAAACATAAAAAAACATGCACGAGCATGAGTTTGTGCGAGAGTGTGTACACCAAGATTAATGGGACAAAAGAAAAAAGAAAGAAAAATAAATAAAAATATTCCAAAACTGCAACCAAACAAGTGATAAACAAACAGGCAAACATGAGAACCAAATTCCCCTAAAACTCACCTGCATGAAAGTACAACTACATAACTATGTTTACAGGAATAGTTCACCCAAAAATTAAATTCCGTCAACATTTACTCATCCTCATGCCATTACTATTGCACCATGAACAATCTCTAAGTCATATCTGGCAGTGATTGACCGATAAGGATTTTTTAAAAAAAATTTTTGATGGCCAATGGTGATGAGCAGGGTGGCCGATATAAACCTATATAATTTTACACTATTTAGTAAATACTTAGGATAATGTAAATTACACATGTATAATTTTGGAAATGACATTTATATTTCAATTTATAGTTAAAAATAATTTGAATTGTAAAATAAACAGATTTATACTTTAGAAAGGAACTTCTTGATTCTGTTAAAGGGTTAGTTCACCCAAAAATGAAATTTCTGTCATTCTTTACTCGCCCTCATGCCAGTCCACACCCGTAAGATCTTCGTTCATCTTTGGAACACAAATTAAGATGTTTTTAATGAAATCTGAGAGCTTTCTGTCCCTCCACTGACAGCCTAAGCAACTACCACTTTCAAGCCCCAGAAAGGTAGTAAAGACATCATTAAATAATCCATCTGACTCCAGCAGTAGTTGTGTAGCAGTCAATGGAAGGACAGAAAGCCTTCAGATTTCATTAAAAAGATTTTCATTTGTGTCCCTAAGATGAACGAAAGTCTGACGGGTTTGGAACGACATGAGGGTGAGTAAATGACTATTTTCATTTTTGGGTGAACTAACTCTTTAACCTAAGTATTTTTAACAAACAAAAAAGCACAGATGCACCAATACCTGTCATAACAGGTCCAATTCCGATACCCAAATTCTGAATATCAGCCGACACAGATCCGATACCAGTGTTGTTTTTTTTTCTTAAATCACTGTAGAAAATCTATCCCTCTGTGTGGAACTGATGACCAATCATGTGGGTTAAACAATCCAATAAATAATAGGGACAGCACTAGGCCTATTTTAGGGAGGATTTAGCCCTAAAACAGCCCCCCTAAAATAGGATGGATATAGTGCAAAAATAGTTTGAAATTAAAGATTTGACATGTTAGTGCTTGTCCAGTGACAGCCAATCTCTCCTGTCTGCATCCAAGTCACACAAGCTTGCAACCTTTGCATTTTCACATGCCTCTTTCACAGAGAATAGCGAACTAAGCTCGAGTATGTGCGATCACAAATGAGAGACAAAAGCTTTGAGTAAGGGAAAGATTATCAGTGAATAAAAGACTTACATTTCAGCTTCAAATTTATGGCTTCAGAGCACTTTGGAACAACGTTGAGTAAATATTGACAGTTTTAATGTCTTCATAAAACAAATGTATAAAGCATGAGCCATATGGTCCACTTTAAAGGGTTAGTTCACCCTAAAATGAAAAAAAAAAAAAACTCACCCTCATGTCTTTCCAAACCCATAAGACCTTCGTTCATCTTCAGAACACAAATTAAGATATTTTTGATAAAATCTGAGAGCTCTGACTCACCCATAGACAGCAATTTATTTACCACTTTCAAGGCCCAGAAGTGGTTAAACCTTAATGTTACGAAGCGGCGAGAATACTTTTTGTGTGCAAAAACAAAACAAAAAGTTACAACTTTATTCAACAATTTCTTTTCTTTCGTGTCATTCTCCTACGCTGTTTACATTCAGCTCTTCCAGGTTTTACATCAGAACGCCGGCTCAGTATTGGCTGACACTGTTCAAGTGAGCAGCACGACATGTGTGATGCTGACGCAGGAGCCGGCGTTCTGACATAGAACCTGGAAGAGCTGCACTGTCTATACAACAAACAGCTTAGAAGAATGACAGGGTAGAGATGAAATTGTTGAATAAAGTCATTCTTGTCTCTTCATAACATTAAGATTGTCCCTGTGAATTCAGTGGTTCAATTTTAACGATGTCTTTTCTACCTTTCTGGGCCTTAACAGTGGTAGTCTATGGAGGATTCAGAGAGCTCTCGGATTTCATCAATATATCTTAATTTGTGTTCTGAAGATGAACGAAGGTCTTATGGGTTTGGAACGACATGAGGGTGAGTAATTAATGACAGAATATTCATTTTTGGGTCAACTAACCCTTTAAGGTACTTGTTAAGTTAGTTGTTTTGCGTGCTTGAACAGCATGAACGTTCTTCAAAACATCTTAGGGTCTGTTCCACACAATAACACAGGGGTGAGTGAATGACAATTTTTATTTTTAGGTGGACAATTTCTTTAAAGTCTCTTAACACCTAGTCAAAGCACTCCAAAACAGATGAATCTTGATAAAAAAAAAAAAAAAAAAAAAAAAAAAATTGTAGGGCGGGACTTGATGATGTCCATTGGGAATTGACAAAATCATCGGATGGTTGTGGTCTGCTATTGCTGAGAGGGACAGGTTGTCCCCACCCTCACGCCAGTAAACACATCATCGGAGAAGAGATGTCGCCACAAGAGAGAGGGGATGGTATTTTGATTAAAGATAACAAGGGCACATGAATTAAAAAAAAAAAAAAAAAAAAAAAAAAAAAGGGTCAATTTTGATTTTATGGTGACTTTAATCTTGTTTTTGGATCTTTATCTACAGATCTGCAGGGGGTCGAACCATCCCAACATCTGCAAAGCCACTGCAAAAATAAAGTACAAATTCAACTTAGAATTTCTAGGCATCCACTAAAGTACAAACAGAAAAACTACTGTGCATGTCAGAAACTATTTTAAGTAGACCACAAAAGCACAACAATCCAAAAGCAAAAAAGAATCACCAAAACACACAGCGGCTATCATGAGACCGGGATTGAAATGGCAGCAAGCAGGAGTCAAGGCCAAAATGTACAAAACAGCAGCATAGGAAAAGCTCCGCCCCACCGAGTGCTGTAGCCACTGACGATTTGAGGCAGCTAACTCAACCCAGCACACGACCGCTCGCTCTCTCGTGCCACACAACGGAGTGTGAGCGAGAAAGAGAGAGAGAGGAAATATTTGCAGCTGTCTGCTTAGTGGTTTACAGAACAATAGCAAATGTGTGTCCACTACAGAGAATCAGTTGAGAGAGGGACAGCAGTGGGGTGTGCATATGCCGTGGTGACTTTAGTTCGCAGGGGGGTGTGGGTGGGTGTGATCGCATTGTCCTTGAAAACACAGACGCAGCAGGCAGTTTCAGCTAGGACTGAAACTGTTTTTCCACCTCTCTTCAACTTCCCTCCCCACAAAGCAAACAGACCCTCGTAGAAAGCGAGGAATGAACACACACACACACACACACACACATTCCAGCTTGTATTGTGGCATGTCAGATCCTGTCTCAGCTCCTCTGGCAGCTTGAAAATAACTGGAAAACACTTCCCTTCCTTTTTCCTTATATGTCGCTCTTTCGCTGCATTCTCTATGACATATGTCCTCATTCTTTCCCTAAGCATCTGATTGAAGAGTGTGTAACCGATGACTCATTCACATCTCAGACCGTTTCGCTCTGATGCAAGCATAATTTAGACAAAGACTTCTGATACACTCTTCTGAGTACAACACAGAAGGGAGTGTCTAATCTATATGTATTCTACTGCTCTTAGGAATACTTGATTCTGTTGAAGACGATCCCAACATTTTGTGGTCAAATATTTTTGTATTTATGCAGTGTTAGTTTCACATCTTTTGTATAACTCTGTGGTCTCAGTCCATTATCATTTTAACTTAAATCATTTCCTGTCCATTTGTTCATTTAGTAAGTAGTCTCTAATATGTGTGCTAATGTACAGTACAGCGGGACATTATCGCAAAATAAACCCTATTTAGGATGACAGAACAGATTTTTTCCACGATAATGACCAGCTGAATGCATTATTACTAATGAGACTCTTTAAAGGTAGGGTAGGTAATTTTCTGAGGCTAGCAATAGCGAGCTAGCTTTAGAAGCATAAGATCCCACCCTCCCTTCAGAGAGTCTACAAAGCCACTTCTCCTTTAGAAAACATGAAAGCGTACAGCTGGGAGCAAACAAAAGCATCATCAGAGAAGGTGAACTACCTCATGTCTCAAAGTACACACCATTACAGTAATAATGAACTTAACTCAAAGTGCACTGACCTGTACCACCTGACTGCTGCAGATTCATTTCGGCGTTGATAGTGTTGCCATTGAAACGTATAATTGATTGGGGTGAACATTTTATGGTCCTATGCCTTCCACAGATGAGATATATACATACAAATACATTTAGACCACTTAATTTAGTGATTGCTATTAGGATGTGAAAAGACTTTCAGCCAGCATAACAAAAAATGTTTCTGGAACAAATTGCCTACCCTGCCTTTAATATTACAACAACATGTCCATGATTGGTTACATGAACGTGAATTAAAAAAAAAAATAATCTGGATTGCGGTGTCAAAAACGGTGTCCAAAAATAGTAAACGTGCAAAAAAAGACAGGTCGCAATGTAACAAAGTAGCGACACATCATTCTTGCGACACATGATCATTTTTACTCAGATGTACATCACAATACAGAAGACTGTATTGTGATGCACATCTGAGTAAAAATGATCATCTTTTTGGTTCAATACATCGGTTGTTGACTGGATGGAGGCAGATCTGAACATGACCATGTGGTCGACTGAAAGAAAGCGGCCCGTGACACATTATGAGTACGACTGAGTTATGACATTTTAATGAAACATTACGAGGTCCAATAAAAGAAGAAAAAAAAAAATGAAACATGCATGGACGAATTGTTCACAATAAGGATCAAGATGCATTTAGAAATATATAAATAAATAAATATAGGGTGAAGATCCATTTCATGCCGATTTTTAGATAACTACTTAAAAGGATAGTTTACCCAAAAATGAAAATTCTGTCATCATTTACTCACCCTCAAGTTGTTCAAAGCCTGTATGAATCTCTTTCTTCTGCTGAACACAAAAGATGATATTTTAAATAATATGGGTAACCAATGGGTTGATGGACCCATTGACTTCCATAGTATGGAGGAGGGGAAAAAACAACAACATGGAACCAAATCAACTGTTTGGTTACAGACATTCTCCAAAATGTGTTCAGCAGAAGAAAGAAATTCATACAGGTTTGGAACAACTTGAGGGTGAGTAAATGACAGAATTTTCATTTTTGGGTGAAGTATCTTTAATCGTAATGGCACAAGGAAGTGACTCATTGCAAACTCAGACGCTATAAAGTCCACAAAACAAGTAGTGTTGTGTTACAGGTGTAATGTCTAGTTGACTGTGATTTGTTTACACAAATAAAAAAAAAAAATCTTTGGCCGTGTCCGAAACAGAAGGCAGCTGTCTTGCTGACTGGTCAATCAATAACTTCACAGACAGCGATTTGGTGGGAAGGTATGAGGAATAAGGAAACAGACCATCCACAGACCAAGGAGACGCACCATAATGCTACACCTAACAACCTAAAATTAATCCAAATCAAATATTTAAAATTGCAAAAAAGGTGTTAAATATTTAAAAAAGCATATATATATATATATAAAACAAAACAAAAAAAACATCAACTTAAAGGCTTCCTAGCAGACAGTATATTACACAAAAACTGGACTTGGCCTCGATGCCTTCCAACCTACAGATGCTGCATTTTTCAAGTTTCGGACACAGCCTGTGTGCTTTACAAATAGGCCTCCACAGGACACTATACCAACTGCAAGAGTTCTCGTCTTCTAAGGAGAAAACTGTCATGGGACGACTCTTTAAATAGACCTGACCTAGAACACCCTGAAACTTGGGCAAAAATCACATAAAACATGATTTAACACCACAGGTACACTATATCTGCAGAGTTCAGCATGCTGAACTATGCGACAAAAACTCAGCATCACTGGCACAAAACACACATCTGGTCAAATGCCAGTCCACATTAAGAAAGTGTGATTCATCATGCACCAAAACCCCACCAACACTGCCCTGAGCTCTGGTGGGATTAGAGAGAAAGTACCCTGTGTGACGACATCAACCATCATCAAAACCATTTGATTCTAGAACTCTGGCAGTATTAGACATAAGCCTGAGTAATTTAATTTGTCAGGTGCTTAATCATTTGCGTCCTCTAATGGGATAGCAGAGGTATTAGACACCTAAGCCACTAAGCATCCCAACTCTAAACACCTTGGGCCAAGATAACACTCATAGTGAGATACAGTATTACAGGGCACAGTTTAACAGTTTAAACACATTAATAAGGACAAGTAAAGAGATCACGCTGTATAACAGACTGCAGCTGCAGCAGGCAGTCAAATATGATCATCATATGCATGTGGGAGGCAATTCAGACAACAGCTGCTGACTTCTGCTCCAAATATGTGGATTATGGGAAGAAAAACAAGCTGACTATAATGTGCCTTTATATGGAGTGACTTTGAGACAAAGTCAATACAGGTGTCTTGACTAGAAAAACCCCTTTTAAATACACATACCAATGTGAGAATTCCAATAATAGCATTTGTAGTACTATTTCACCAAACATCAAGCATGCTTCTTGGTTCCTGCTGACTCAGGCAAAGCTGAAATGTAAAGAGCAACACCATCAGCACTGGCCTGGCTCCAAACTAATGCTCAGTGAACTTTGGTACACACGCAGCCAACTGATCCACGATCAGCCATGCACTTTAATCCACTATAACCCTAACCGCCGCCCGCGCTCGGCGTGTGTTAAAGTCTCAAAGCGTTAGGGAAGCATCTACTGACCTTTTCAGCATGGATATGTCAATCAGTCATTACACATTATAGCCTTTACTTCTCATTCAGACAGCTTGCAGTCAACACTGCTTAGACCAGGAAATGGGAGTGCCGGTGACGTAACACTTTTTAAACATCAACCTGAGAACGTTACTGCAGGTAAAAGGTAACAACCATGGGCGGAGCCTCCTTTTTTTTCCTGTAATGACGCTGCCTGGAATTTGAAAAGTATAGCTCTGTAACCACTAAGGGAAAAGAAGAGGATGTGCTTTTTTTAAACTTCTTGCTTGGAAGAACTATTACTAGCTCTATTTCTCTCCACACAGCTCTTTCCTTTGCAAGAAATGCAATAGAACAAGTGCTAATTCATTTTTATTTTGCCAAATTGTGTCAACAGAGATATAATTCATATATTATAGTGGACCATTTTTGATAACTGGAAAATTATTATAATATGAACAATTTATGAGTACATAGGATTTCTCTATACATTTGGAAGAATAATGCTGTTATTAAAGCAAGGCCTTTATCTCCTATTCAACTTCTTAGAAAAGTAATCAACTTTAACTCTTTAACAGTTATTTCTCCCAAGCTGGATTAGATGGGATCAACTTCAGTGACAAAATGTTTTTTTTTTTTGTTTGTTTTTTTCAAAAACAAAATGAAATAACTTTTTGGAGACTGCAGTAGCTAGTAATAAGTAGAAGACTGGCTGGTTTGTTCACTTCAAATACAGTATTAAAAAATAAAATAAAAGAGGCTCATGGGAAAACTTTTACACACTATCTATTCTGTCAATTCTTTAATTGCTAAATAACCTGCCATTGGCAACAAGTTTAAATAGTTCGCCCCAAAATGAAAACAGTCATCTTTTAATCCCCCTCATGTCATTTCAAGTCTGTATGACTTTTTATTCTGTGGAATATAAAAGATCTTCTGCAGAAGAAAGTCACACAGGGTGAGTAAACGATGCCAATTTTCATTTTTCAGTGAACCATCCATTTAGGCAAAAAGGTATGAGAGGCCGTAGCATATTGTGAATAGCCACTGTCCCAGCATGAAGTACAAGAGCACCTTACTGTTACAGTTAATATATATTAAAAAAAAATATTAAGAATATGCATTTATATAATAAATTACAAAAAGTCTGGAATTTATTCTGTAAAATCTGTCATTTTAGCTAAACTTCATAGACAAATTTGCACACTTAATGGCCAAGGTCCTGAACAGTTCTTTGAGTTAAAAACTTTCAGCATTTAAAATAACAAAAACAACAACAAAAACTCAAAACTTTGTCAGTTATCACACTCATTTTTGCATTGATGCATACAACAATACAATGCTCAGTTATGTACTGTTATGTTAACTGTATAATATAATTTTCATTTAAAAAGTATATATAATCTGTAATTTTAGCTAAATTTCATAAGAAAAAAATTATACACTTAATGTGCAAGGTTCAGATTTGTTCTTTAGAGTTTGATCTTTTTTAAAATAATAATAAAACTCTTAGCAAGTCACTATACCAATTTACGTTTGCATTGACACACTCATTGCTCTATTATGTACAAGAATGCAATGTTGACTGTATATTGTATTCATGTTACTTCAGAAATGATTAAACAGTGTTTTTAATAACAGCACTGTGTCCTTCCGCGCTTGAAAGACACACCCTGGAGTTCACATTAGAGCCGGTCATTACAGCGGTCAAACTATTTGGTTACCCGACATTGAGGAGTCGCCTTCAAAGACACACCTCCCCTCACAGTTTTGAGTAATTCTTTAGTAACGGGAGAGTTGAGCTTCCTCGATGGGTGGGGGGGCTCTCAAATCGGGCGAGTGTACACATGTACCGGCCTTCTCAGGTCAAGGTAGACGAGTACGAAAAATCCCAAACATTCCTGCTTTGAGGTTTTTTGCTCAGGGTCTGATAAGCATCATGAGCGGCACTGACTCACGCTGAGCTTCTCAAGACTAGACGTGAGGTAAAATCACACACACACCGTTTAACCTGCTGCTTCACACGGGTTGTGTGTAAATGAGAGTCACTGTTAACACACACACACAAACACACACACACACACACACACACACACACACTCTGAACCGCGCCTTTCCCTTCCCCCACATACACACACCCTTTCAATAAAATACTAACTCAACAGGTTCCCATACTTTTTTTCGTAATGATTATTGCACATACCCGATGAGTTAACTGACCGAATTTCGCCCTCTTCTGGGAAAAAAAAAACGCTCGTCGAAGTCAAAGTCACGTAAAACCTGAGAAATAGTCTTGTTACACCTGTGAGGCTCCGATGAGTTCAGGTAAAGCAGTAAGTGGCGAATGTGATACTTACATATCTGAATCCAAAACATGTGAATCGGGCCAATATGCTGTGCTAATAAAAAAAACAACGCAATTTTAAACTCAAATATATTCATTCTCACTTGGAAATCATAGTTTTTTCAATTAAAGCCAATAATTCATTAAGAGTCCCACGGATTCATTAGATTTCATTCAAAATCTATAAAATACACTGGCTACTATATTTTGCAACTTGTTTTATCAAAAAAAAAAACAAAACGCTTTTTAAAATGGTCAGGTGACTTCCGCAAACTCAGGTGTGTTAATGGGCCTTGACCTGTTTTACTTCACTGCAGTGAACAGTTTACCCTCACTGCCATTTATTCACACACAAATGCACTGATATCCACTTTAAATTCACATATAGAAGTCATAATGACAACACATATAATTCTATCAAAATACATTACAGTCCTGAAAGTGCAAAAAGGAGGAGAAAGTCTCACTGAGGTGTATAAACCATTGAAATCGTCACATTATAGATGAGGCACTGAAGCAAATCTAAATGTAAATCAGTTTCTGGATTCATTTGCAGAAATTATGGCTTAAGCATAATTAATACAGGAACATTATCATAATACGTACTCGCGAGTATAAAACAAAGAGTTCTCAAAACCAATAACTTTCTGTCTGTACCATTTATCCTAGATATCTGCAACAAGGTTGGAAAACACCGAAATGCTCAGCTACCAGTGTTTCTTTGACGAAGCCTGTATTACAATATAAAGGAAAGACTATGCACTAGATTTAAAGATGAACTTTAAGGAATTTCAGGAAAACAATCTCCCTCCGTCCCGATGATCCTCACGCTCGTGCCATTTCGATTAGCACGGCAGCTAACTCCACTAGCCTGCTAACATGGAGAGCTGGCTAACTTTGTTCTACTCCACAATTAAGAGGCCAAACAGGGAAAACCAGAGGACAACAAAGAAAGCCAACAGAGAGATCAGAACAAACAGAAGAGTTTCCATAGTGTCTACCTTTGTTTTTGGTTTCGTTAAAGTCCCGATGTGAGGTCGTGGCCTATCGAAACGGGCTTCTCTATGGCCAGTTTCAGATTTTCCAAGCGGTAGGAAGTGATTGGTAATTCCAAACGTTTGCTGCTCTATATTTGGGCGTTTCAGCCCCACGCTATGCCAGACTCATCTGCCCTATTTTATGAGTTCGCTTTCTAACGCGTGGCCTGTAACGCGTTTCCCCCGGATGAAGCAAAACAAAGAAGAAACCTGAGATGAACAATTTTAAGTAGTCTTTTTAAAAACCCACCAATCTATCTCGCTCGCTCCCCTTGTTCACTCCTCTCTTTGCTCGTCGTCCCACTGAAGCGTCTGACCCCTCCCCTGTGAAACAGGAGTTCAGCTCACCGACACCGTTTGGATTGGGCGGGGACACGACTGACTTTTCAATACGCAAGCGAAAGAAAAACGCAATATTACATCGAAAAATGGTGTAATAACGCACTTAAGCGCAGTTATTCGTTGTTGTGTGAATTATCAGGGACCTCTGCATTGTTAATATATGCCATGAAACAACGACTTTTCGCGGCACCTGCGATAGGCTACCTCGTGTTGGACTGATTGGAATCGAGTTAAGGGAGTTAAGATAATTCCACCAAAAATTAATAGTTTATGAGGAACAAAAAAGAATATATAAAGGAATTGAAATAAAATAAACAACAATAAGTAAATAAACTTGTGTTTCTCATACAATTTAGTCGTATGTAGGCTATTTATTAAACCACCCCTTTATTAACAAATCAATGTGTCACATTTATTTTATTTATCCATTATTTGCATTTACATAGTTGTTTATTTCTGCATTTTTTTATAATCAAATAATACTTGAAGCACTACTGAGGGTCTCTCAGATTGCCAGATTAAGGTTCTCCAAAGGGTTTAACCAGTAAATGGTGCCTCAAGTGTCTTTTTTAATTTTTATGTATTAATTTCATTATTCTTTTAGGTAGTTATCACGTGCATTTTCAAGATGAACTACAAAATATGAGGTCGGGTAATTTACAATTTTGACTCCAATCAATTTGGTGGAGGTCATTTTTGTTTTGTTTGATTCAAATCTTGATGGACCTTCACTTGTTACCACTACACAGAACTCACATTGCATTCAAAAACATATGAATTATTAATAGTCCATCTCATTTCTGTCTGTTTGCTCAGAAGACTTCCTGAGGTCACCAGATGGGTGTGTCACTTGAATGTTTGAGGAACAGACTATTTTAGAAATTAAATCATCACCAAAACATTGATATTGGGTGTTTGTGATAGCTGGTTCATGCTTTCAAATAAGCTTTTTAAAGGCCAATAAAATATTATCTGTTGATAAAAAAAAAAGTCTGTCTCTCTTTAAACTTGAAATTGACATACTGAAGGCAAACGTTTAAATGTTAGAAATAATCAACTAACTTCCTATATATTTATCATCTTAAACCAGAATGACTCATGATCAGTCTGTGTGGGACACTTTCATTTCAGCGTGGGAGATTACAGGAACACTGAGTTTCCCCACCCAGGAAATCAAGCTCAGCTGATATTAAATCTCAGCTGATGTTGAGAACTGACCTCGACACAACCAGTCAGTATGGGAGTTTGTGGATTGAAGCATTCAGTAGTTGAGTCAGAGTTGTCCTAGCAAGTACAGGAGCACACAGTATAGCTCCAGGTTCAAAGGTCACTCCCTTGACCCCAGGGTGCAAAAAACTTTCAGCAGCCACAACGTAGAGAATTCCACAGCTGTCCATGTGATATTGCACATCGGTGTCGGTTAAAGGTCACATGGCATATTGTTAGCCACCAAGCAGTTTAAACTAGCCCTGTAGAAAGTTAGGGAGCAGTTTAACTGAAAATCAAAGGAGGGTTAGGATCACTGCAACACCTAATATTCCATTTCTCAGGCTTTATCAAATATTTAATAATAAAGAATATGATGCAAAGCTGCTTAATTGCTATCTTTTGGGGGGTGTTTTCTTTTGGTTTACGCTTTTGGATCAGATTGATATATTACGCATCGTAAGGAATATATGTATGTAACCCCAAACTCCCCCAAAACAAACATGTAATATACAAATATCCTTTCTTTATTATGACACACTTCTACACTGATACTACCAATTTCATGCATTATTTATACTTCAGTTTTAGGCCCCAAAGTGGTCTGAGGCCCATATACAACATATACTACCATTCAAAATTTTGGGGTCAGTATGATTTTTTTTTTCTTTTGGAAAAAAGAAGAAGAAGAATACTTTTATTCAGCATTAAATTGATAAAAAGTGACAAAACAAATAAATGCGGTTCTTTTGAACTTTCTACTCATTAAAGAATCCTGAAAAAAACATCACAAATTTCAGCAACTGTTTTCACCATTGATAACAATAAGAAATGTTTCTTGAGCACTAAATCGTCATATTAGAATGATTTCTGAAGGATCATGTGACACTGAAGACTGGAGTAATGATGCTGAAAATTCAGCTTTGTCATCACAGGAATAAATCACATGCTAAAATATATTCAAATAGAAAACAGTTCTTTAAAATTGTAATACATTTTTACAATATTTCTGTACACTGTATTCAAATAAATGCAGCATTGTGAGCATAAAATCTTACCCACCTCAAACTTTTGAACGGTAGTGAAGGCCCATTTGGGTCAATTGTTTATTCTGCGTCTGCTTAGAATAGTTCCCGATGTTCTCTCGGAATGCCACAATTAAAGGTCAGAGAGGAATCCATGACCATTTCAAGGACTGACAAAAAAACAAATAAGCAAGTATTGGCAAGACAACAGCGGCCTTATACTAGTTTGCTGCTCAGTGAGATTCTTTTAACATTAAAGGGTTAGTTCACCCAAAAATGAAATTTCTGTCATTAATTACTCACCCTCATGTCATTCCAAACCCGTAAGACCTTCGTTCATCTTCAGAACACAAATTAAGATATTTTTGATGAAATCCGAGAGCTCTCTGAACCCTCCATAGACAGCAATTTAATTACCACTTTCAAGGCCCAGAAAGATAGTAAAGACATCATTAAAATAGTCCATGTGACTACAGTGGTTCAACCTTAAAGGGTTAGTTCACCCAAAAATGAAATTTCTGTCATTAAGTACTCACCCTCATGTTGTCCCAAACCTTTGTCTGTCTTCGGAACACAAATTAAGTTTCTGATCCACACATAGGCAACAACGTCATTGCACCTTTTGAGGTCCAGAAAGGTATTAAAGACTTTGATAAAATATTCAACATGACTACAGTGGCTTAACCTTAATATTATGAAGCGACGAGAATACTTTTTGGGCGCAAAAACAAAACAAAAATAACGACTTTATTCAACAAATTCGTTTGTCCCCTGTCATACTGCTAAGCTATTTTCGTTGCAGAGCTTCATAGTTTACATCCAAACGCGGGCTCGGTATTGGCCGGCTCTGGTCACATGAGCATGTGTGTGATGCTGACGCAGGACCTGGTCTGACAGGGAAAAGTAAATTGTTGAATAAAGTCATTATTTTTGTTTTGTTTTTAAGCACAAAAAGTATTCTCCTTAATGTTATGAAGCGAAGGGTTTATTTTAACGATGTCTTTACTACCTTTCTGAGCCTTGAAATTGGTTATGACATTGCTGTCTCTAGGGAGGTCAGAAAGCTCTCGGATTTTATAAAAAATATCTTAATTTGTGTTCCGAAGATGAACGAAGGTCTTACGGGTTTGGAATGACATGAGAGTGAGTAAACAATGACAGAAATTTAATTTTTTGGGTGAACTAACCCTTTAAGTGGAGAATCTTCAACACAAATAAGGAACCATTTCTGCCGTATAAATTCAAGATGTGGTGCATTTCACACATAATGCAGCCTTTCTTGAAAAAATAAATGTCTCATTTATTATAAATAATGTCTCAGGACAGAAATAGGTAGAGAATCTGGCAGGTGACATACGCCTCACCACTGAAGTAAGTTTATATTTACATCACAACATGAATGCAAACTCAGCTGCAAGGGATGACACACTAGGTGGCAAAACCAAGAAAGAGCAGATCACCAGTTTTTCACTGAGCTGACAAGAAGAGAATCCAGTGAGGTTAGGATCAGTTGCAGAATGTTTATATCTGCCAAATGTGGCAGTGTATGAAATAATTGATCAAACACTGCATGGTGGACAACAGATGACCCATGATGCTGAGCAGAGCAGGTGATCTGTGAGAGGGCTGGTTAGGGCTCTCTTGGCTCCATCTAGTGTCTATCAGAGGATACTACAGTGGGGCCTCCCTCTGTAACCTACATGATTGATCTGATGGAAAAATGTTACAAAGCAAAGGTAATTTTTGTGTTCTGTTCTTCCCAAACAAAATAATGATTTAATCAAGGAATAAATTATTGGCCAAACAATCTGAATTATATATATATATATATATATATATATATATATATATATATATATATATATTTATATATACGATAGTCAAACACTCATGATCAAACACACAAAGGCTTAATGTCAATCCACAAGAGGGAGCCAGATGGCCACAAGATTTAATTATCTATTCAACCAGGCAGGGTAGATGTAGGTCAGGAACTGCAAGTCCATTATTTAACCTTACCTGGTCATATCCTTGCCTTCACATGCTCTGCTTTCCCTTACACACCTGACACTTTGCACTGAAAAAGGGTACAAAATACAGTATATACAAACCTGTATATAATATATTTTTTGCTAAAAAAAAAATCTGTAATATTAGTTTGTGCTAGACGTTCTTGTCTACTTGTGATTACCTTTGAGTAAATTGTCCGGCTCATGAACGCGCACAAACGTGCACAGGTTTAGAACTGCTGTTCAACTCGAAACGGGAATTTACAGCGCTTCAGCAATTCCGTCATTCACATCAATGTGACAGAAGACCGTTGTGAGTAGATGTCTACGCAAACATAGTCACTTTGTATGGAGAAACTATTATTTACATTTTAATTTCGATTACTTAACTGATGCCCATACTTTGCGTATTACTGCTCAAGACTGGACTGGAAAGCCAACAGAATTAATTTCATTTTAGATGGTTTTAATTTAATTTGTTGCTATTTTATGATTATATCGGATATCGCCTGCATCTGTTATATCTTTTACATTATCCGTAAAAACGGTGGACGAGGAAAACTTGTTCTTGTTAGAGAGATTAGAGCGCGCAGACATGGTAATCTGGATTAGTCAACTGTCCACATAGAGCGCGCGCATGTGTGACATCAGTGATCAACTTTAGGTTTACTCTAATGTCACATTTCAAGAAAACTAGACACTGCAGCATCATGTCTTAACTGCTAAATCCCAATTATGTAAGGGATAGTGTACAGCCAGCCGGTGATTATCGGGGTGATCCAAGACCTCAGTTTGCATAAGGGTCTCTTTGCTATCTGGCTAAAGGTTAGCATGAGATGATTTGAGTTAAAGTCACCATGAAATCAAAACTGTTCTTTTTTTAATTGAATATTTAATATCTTTTAAAACAAAATAATTAAAAAAGAAATTCATGTGCCATGTAACGGTCACTTAGAGCATTTACAGTAATTCGAGGTAGAATGAGAACTGCGCATGTGCGTAGAGTGTTTGCGTCTGTACGAGAATGTGAAAGGTGAGCAGAAGAGATAACCGCTCTACCGACTTTGTACTTTTTTCTCTTTTATTTTCTTTTTCCTATTTGTGACCTAAGTTAAATGTTTATTTGTACCCTTTTCGTTTTATTAAACCCCGGGAAAATACGCCAGCTCTCGCCTCACGTGCATCTTTACAGCTCTACACATTTATTTTTCTCTCTGGGCAACAACATTTCAACTCTGCGTTACAGTCCTTACTGATGACGTGTTTACTGGCGTGAGGGCGGCACAACCTGTCACTCAAATGAGGTCACAGCAATAGCAAACCACAACCATCCAATCAATTCACAATGTACAAAATCAAGTCCCGCCCTACATTTTTTTTCTTTGAGAAGCCATTTCACTCGAATATACATCACAACATAAGAAAAGTCTATGCCTAATTTAAAATTACATAGGTCTATTTCTTTCTTTTTTATATATATATATCTTAAAACATAAAATATGAAATGACCTACGAACGCGGCAACAATAGCCAATTACACTTTTAATTATTGTACTATTCTGCAATTCAAGTTCATTTGTAAACTTTGCATCCATTCACATTCTCGTGTTATTGTTTTGATTGGGAATTCCCGAGCCTCTAGCCATCTATTAATATTTTATGCTAGCCATAGTTAAATTACCTATGAGCTTTTTTTATTACAGACAATATGTCTCGTGACCATAATATGGTTCTAGACTGTTATTTGCAATGCCCAAAAGTCCAAAGTGATAATGAAAGTAGCACAGGTAAATATCCAGTTTAGGGGTCATTAGCCTATTTAAAAATATTTGGTTGCCACTCAGTGCTGACCAGTTAGAATTAAGTATTTTAGAGACGTGTGGTATTGGTAGATAAAACTAGATATTAGATATGTGAATTCTTTATATTGATTACATGGAATAGTGCCTGTAAAATTTGACTTAAAACATTGCTTTGTCTGTCTCTTCTTGCAGTTTTACATAAACTTCAGACACATGCACTTTTAAAGAGGGTGAGAATTTTAGGGATAGGCCTACAAACTCAAAGGATAGTAGCATACAGAGATGATGAGGACAAACATGCATGAATGGGATCACACAAATAGCTAGCATTAATCATAATAAATTCCTCCCTGTAGTGAATCTTTATGCATGCTCCTTAAATGCTGTCAAGTTGTTTTCAACAGCAGATCTATAGCTCCCTCCTTTGAGAAGAGCACGCACAACTTAAATTTAGTTCAAACACGTGTTCAAGCTTTATCTCCACCACCATATATTGGCTTGCATGGTGTTTTTCTAGTCAAATATGAGAAAGCTGTAACACACAAACAAGAGAAATGGATCAGCGATTAGTTTAGAGAAAAAGGATAATGCATTCAAGATTATAATTAAGCTAAATAGATGTATTGACAAGCCTATACAGTGCACTTTCCTGTGGATAGTGGATAGTTCTAAAAGTGTTCCTGACCCTGACGGTGTGGATGCAGAGGATGTTGGGATGCAAGGGATCATCTGGGACAGGGGTGAGGTACAAGCTGACTCTGGCTACAGGACTGCTGGAGTGCTTGTGTTTCGCTGGAGTCGTGTTTGGCTGGGCGTCTCTCGTGTTTGTCCTCAAGACAGATGGCTACTTCAGCGATCTATGCATCAATGTGACAGATGCTAGTAGAGAACCTGGCTCAGGTGAGGTCATTTACAACAGTGGCTTTTAATGTATTAGATGGTTCACTTCATTTTATGCTTTTCATTTTTGGTCTGTGTTTACCTGCTTATCTGTTTTTCGCTTTAGATTGCAGTCTGCAAGATGAGAATTTCTCTTTGGTCTTTACCGTGGCCTCGTTCATGAACAACTTTCTCACTCTGCTCAATGGATTTGTCTTCGACCACTTTGGCACGATGGCAACGCGATTTTTGGCTATGTGAGTTAGTCCCTTGTGGGATGTAAAATAGAGATCAGGCAAGAATTAACAGAACTGCTGTGTCTCTCTGCAGTGGAGGCAAGAAGTTTATCTGATTGTGAGTGGGGTGTGCTTTAAGCAGATAGTAGAAATCATCGTGGGCGTTTGACTGGACTCCAGAAACAGGGCTTTGTGCACTGCAGCCATTAAAAAACAGCCCCTAAGTAAAATGTGTGGAGACTGCCAGAAATATCTGCAAATGTAAGCTGTTGTGTAATGTTAGTTGCCACTTGCTCTCTACAAAACTTATAAAAAGGGAAACACTAAATCACCACAATAGTATCTGAACAATAAATGGGGTTAAGGGTGTTAAATGTCACCCCTTTTTGGCATAGATCTGAACTTAAATGGTTTTAATTCATGAACGCTTTGGAATACAGGTTGGTCTCTTTTTAAACTCAGCAGATTAATGCAAAAGTGAGAGCACTTCAAAAAATGATAGTGTAAAAAAGTTATAGAAGTTTAAGTTTACTGTAAAGCAAATGTACTGAAGAAAACCTTTTTTTATATTATACAAAATATATATACTACAAAATTTGGGCTCTAAAATTGCTAAGCAAGTTGTGTTCCAAATTTTAAGTTAAGTGAACCATTGCAAATTATATTGTGTACCCTTTTTTATACCAATGTTAACTGTATAATCATTGCTGTTTTAGATTTCTTTATACCACCGGCACGTTTATTGTGGCATTGTCCAGTAAAGGTAAAGACCGACTGAAAAAAGTTAACTAATAATCACACATGACATGTGCCTATTTGATATGACTAATTTTCCTCTCTTTTTCCTCAAACAGCTCTCTCTTTTTTGCTTTTTCCTGCTCTGTCCTTCATAGCTGTGGGGGGTATTTTATTTCTGATGACAAATATTCAGGTATGTTCATGAATGATTATTTTTCAGACATGCAGTACATTAAGGCTATGCTAAATTGCTTATATTACTTACCCTCATTACAGGTGGGGAACCTCTTTGGCACTCATAGATCAACCATTATTACAGTTTATAATGGGGCCTTTGACTCTTCATCAGTTATCTTTCTTATCATTAAGGTAAGACGTACACACACACATATATATATATATATATATATATATATATATTTATTAGTCCTATGTTTTGTACCATTGTATATCCATTTCTGAAGGTGCTATATGAGAAAGGGGTCTCTCTTCACTCCTCATTCTTCTTCCTCTCGGCCTGTAATCTTATTCTTCTCCTCCGGACTCTCTTCCTTATGCCAAAATCACACATTCCTTATCCCATCCCAGAGCACTACAGATATGGGTGAGTGGAATGATAAGTGGAATATATATTAAGGTCTGGGGTCAGTAAAATTATTTCTATTATTTAACAAAGATGCATTATATCAAAAGTGACGTTTACATTGTTACGAAAGATTTCTATTTTATATAAATGCCGTTCTATTCATGGCGTGAATTGTTAACTTTCTATTCATTAAAATTATATTAAGCAGCACAACTGTTTTCAATATTGATAATAATAAGAAATGTTTCTTGAGCAGCAAATCAGCATAATAGAATGATTCTAAAGGATCATGTGACACTGAAAACTGGAGTAATGATGCTGAAGATTCAGCTTTGCCATCACAGGAATAAATCACATTTGTAATATTTCACGATATTACTGTTTTTACTGTATTTTGGTGAGAATAAAAGAGTTTCACAATCATTAAAAATCTTACTGACCCCAAACTGTAAGCAATACGCAAAATTCCGGTTTATATGAACTTTTATATTATTTGCAAAAAAAAAAAAAAAATCCATTTATGTAAAATAAATTTGATACAATATTGTAAAATATAAAAATTGTAAAATAAACATAGTATGTACTCTATATTTAGAATATACTTATAATAAAAATAGACTTAACTACATACACTCTAAAAGACAGAGTTCTAGAGGTTCTAAAAGAGGGTTTTCACAGCAATGACATAAACAATCATTTTTGGTTCCCCAAAGAACCTTTCATTGGTCAGTTCTTAAAAGAACCATTTTTCTTAGTGTGAATTATTCTTATTTTAATAATCTAAAGAGAATTTTTTCACTATAAAGAACCTTTAGAAAGGTTCCATGGATGTTAAAGATTATTCATGGAACCATTTGATGTCAATAAAGAACCTTTACTTTTAAGAGTTTATAGTACTGTACATAATTTATACTCTTAATCTTAATCCATAATAACTCAAATGCAAATCCTTATTTACAGGATGAGCTGTGCTAAATCAAATAGCTACAATGTTGAGCAGTACGAGGCAAACCAAGAGCTGAGTTCAGACAGAGGCAGAGGTGTAGATGATGAGCCACTGGAAACTGACTCACTACAGCTAACAGACAACTCTGAGAAAGGTGCTGCTTGGCCACCATAGATCTTACTTTGGTAGAAAATGAGAGAAACAAGATTGCCGACTGAAATAATGTTTCTTATTTTTTTTCTATAGACAGTTTTATGAGCTGTGTTCTTTCCTGGCTCTTCCTGTGGCACCTCATATGGCTGTCAGTCATGCAGCTTCGCCATTATTTCTTCATTGGAACTCTGAATCCAATGCTGAACAGACTGGCCAAACAAGACCCAGTCATTGGTAAATAAATAGATTTTGCACCATGGCCCATAAACTATTATATTTTAATATATTCAATATTTATACATTTTAAATATGTGTGTATATACACTGCTGGTCAAAAGTGAATCATTCAAATGTTTAATATTTTTGTTCACAAAGGCTGCATATTTATGTGTTCAAAAATACAGCAAAGTAATATTGTGAAATATTATTACAATTTAAAATAACTGTTTAAATTGTAATATATTTAATCCTTTAATGGCAAAGCTGAATTTTCAGCATTATTACTTCAGTCTTCAGTGTCACATGACACTTCAGAAATCATTATGATCAAGAAACATTTCTTGTTATTATCAATGTTGAAAACAGTTTTTGCTGCTTAATGTTTTTGTGGAAACCGTGATATACTGTATATATTAAATTAGTTAATATATTAAATATATATAAATTAAATACAAATTTCAGTCAGTGACATTTCAAACAATGAATATTTCTGGAAATATCCCATATGCTGTGTGTGATCATTTTTATGGGTATTTTTTTACTGAAAAAAAGAGAAATTTATTATTAAAAACTATACTTACAACAGATTTAATGAATTGAATTTAATTTTAATTCTACTTAAATTACAAAATCTAATTACAATTCTGCATCTTCTTTGCTACACCAGTTCAAATTCAAGAATTTAATTGGATTTTGTTCAGTTGTCAATACAATTCTGAATGGTAACACACCTGATAGGATAATTTTCAAAAGCCTTACTGTGATAGGTGCAGAACTTATAGGTTATGACTATGGTTTCTTTATCTCTTTTTCATTCTCAGTGAGTGAGTACACCAATGCGTTTGCTTTCACCCAGCTCTGTGGAGTTCTCTGTGCTCCCTGGAACGGCCTGCTAATGGACAGACACAAAAGAAAACCCCTAGGCTCAGGTTAGTAAGCAGAGAAATGTGAAGATCTGACTTCTAACAACACACATTTACCCGAGATCCATTTTTCTTTCTCATTCCCACATCTTTTTGCAGGCGTGTCTGAACGGGAAGCAGACCTGCGCTCGTCCGTTCTGTCTCTCCTCCTCACCTCTCTGCAGTGCCTCTTGTTCTCCATCTGTGCAAGCATTCCGTTCCTCCCTCTCCAGTATATGACATTCATCCTTCAGGTCCTTAACCGCTCCTTTCTGTATGGAGGGAATGCTGCATTCATCAGTATAGCGTAAGTAAATGGGTTATATATAAATTTCTCAATTGTCGCTAGGCTGGCAGACTGAGTGCAATGAATCTGAATTCCTACAGGTTTCCAGGCCGCCATTTTGGAAAGCTGTATGGGCTAGTGATGTCCCTATCAGCTGTGGTGTCATTGCTGCAGTATCCCTGCTTCGCCCTCAACAAAGTTCTTGGAGGAGACCCCTTCTATGTAAATCTCTCATTTCCACACCACAATGTCAACTTGAAAAGAGCTTATATACATACAGTGGCCCCAAAAGTATTTGGACACTTTGGCACACAAAAAACAATGAATCAAAACAATGACATTAGGTTAAATAAATATATAGCACAAGCAAAACATTTCACAAAAAGAGGTTTTAAATGGTAAAACAATATACTGAGATACTGTTGTGTTCAAAATGAACACAAAAAGTATTGTCACACTTCCTGGTTCACAAATGTTATCGGAACATGTCCATTGATGTGAACTTAGTTCTGAGAAAAGGTCTAGCATAATTTCTATGCAGATTGCAGATAGTTTATCTAATGTAATGAAATTCATAAATTATAAGTGTGTCCATTTAAGGTTTAAAATAGTTTTTGGGGCCACTAGATGTTGATGCTTATGGAAGCCAATTTCTGCCAAAAAAAAATCATGCTTTGGTAAATCATAATTATGACATACAAAGTCATAATCATGACACAAAAAGTAATTTTTTTCTGTCATAATTATGATTTTATGTTGGAATTATGGCTTTTTATCTCAATTTCTACTTTTTGTCATAATTATGACTTTTACCCCATAATTATGACTTAGTATGCTGTCAAAAATGATTTTTCGAAATACTGAAATACTATTTCAGTTTTTATACTTCAATATTTCCATTTTTAAAGGGTTAGTTCACTCAGAAATGAAAATAATGTCATTTATTACTTACTCTCATGTCGTTCCACACCCGTAAGGCCTTCATTCATCTTCGAAACACAAATTAAGATATTTTTGATTAAATCTGATGGCTCAGTGAGGCCTGCATTCAAAGCAATGACATTTCCTCTCTCACGATCCATAAAGGTACTAAAAACATATTTAAAACAGTTCATGTGAGTTCAGTGGTTCTACCTTAATATTATAAAGCAACGAGAATAATTTCTGTGCACCAAAAAAACAAAATAACGACTTTTCAACAATATAGTGATGGGCCGATTTCAAAACACTGCTTCGGAGCTTTACGAATCGAATCAGTGACTCGGATCTCCTATCAAACGGCTAAACTGCTGAAATCACGCGACTTTGGCGCTCCGAGTCACTGATTCGATTCGCAAAGCTCTGAAGCAGTGTTTTGAAATCGGCCCATCACTATATTGTTGAAAAGTCGTTATTTTGTTTTTTTGGCACACAAAAATGTTTTTGTCGCTGTATAATATTAAGGTAGAACTGTCTCAATTTGTGTTCCGAAGATTAACGAAGGTCTTACAGGTGTGGAACGACATGAGGGTGAGTAATTAATGACATTATTTTCATTTTTGGGTGAACTAACCCTTTAATTAATGTGTTACTTGCTGTTTGTGAAATTTACTAGCAATTTCTGAGTGAAAATAGTTTCTACACCAATATTTTTTCAGTGTATCTCATAATTTTGAATTTTTATGTCATTAATTATGACTTTTCATGTCCAAGCATGATTTTTTTTCATTTTTGTGTCAGAAATGGGCTTCCATACAATACCTGTGACTAGATTATATGGTTAAATACTCGTATACCAAAAAAGCCTATAAAAAGTGAGTTCTTCACATCAGATGTGAAATCCATACAAAAGATCCCCATAAAAATTCCAGCAGCATTTGCTTAAATATTAAACTATTATTAATTATTCCAGTGTAAATTGGACATAATCATTAACTTTTTCACAGCTTTAACTGTAATCAGTAAATGATATTGTATTTCTGTAGGTGAACATCATCCTGACTGTCCTGACTCTACTGGCCTTCATTCATCCTGTCTATGTGTTTCTTCACTGCAGAGAACTGGCAAAACAGAGAGAGAATTCACAGAGCATTCTAGAAGCCTCGATACAGGAAGTATCAATGTATTAATTCAAATCACTTCATCTACAGAAGTACTTGATTATGCATATGATTGTGCAGCTCTGTCCTGGCCTTAGCTTTTTGTAAATAACAAAGGGAATAGTAATAAGCATTGTCTTTGTGTATTCTCAACTTTTTACCACCATTTTAGAGATTCAAATGCTCAGAAATAAGAGTTAACAGTCAGAGATTTAAACGAATTCCATTTAATTATATTAGTTATTGAATATTTACAATCTTCATGAATACAGAAAATAACAATAAAAATATTTAACTATTTTTTATAGTTCAGTGTTGTTGGCAAGAACAGATAGTTAGAAAAAAACATTGGTTTAAACACAAACATATGCAAAGAGAGATCACATGGGTGTCAGAAACAGGTTTTTACAAGGGATCTCCAGGTAATTGTGTTTAATAATTCCAGACTCTTCCGGAGTTTTATGATATCCAGTTTTGCATGCTAAAATCCTGTTCCCACAGGGAAAGCATTAACACAGTCCTAAAAGCATCATACAGGAACTCTAGACCCATTAGCCAGTGGTTTACTTTCTAAAACACACATAATACTGATTTATATCTGCCTTTGCATTGTCAGTCCACAATGACCATGTACATCTCATATACAATTTTCAGTAGTTAAAATTTTTATAGCATGCTTTTATAGAAAATGTGTGCTACAGACTGTCTGTACCCTTACAATTCTGAACAGATGATGAAACTTCTTTAATAAATGAGTTAATTTGTTGTGGTCTTTTGTTCAATTTGATTTTAGGTCATGGTTAGTTGGTTGTAACACAGTTTTCCTTTTTTTTTGGTCATAAAAACAAGCCAATGTGTGAAATAAAGTTCTCTGTATGGAGAAAGAGTATGGTTTAATTACATAAGGTATTTAATTAAAGGAGACGCATAGTATTTCACTTTTCACATTAGAAGTTGGCAAACTGATTGTTCTCTCCCTTTGTCATGTGTCCTCTAAGTTAGCGAGACATCATTCGGACAAACTCTGTGGAGGGTAAGGTGAAAAACAGTTAGTTTGTCCATGCAAAACAAACAACAACTTCTACAGAAAGTTGAACTTTATTTTATACATTATGTGCAAGTCATTTCAGTTTTAATAAATGGTCTTTTTGGCCTGGGGAGTAAGTTTTATTAAAAGTGCTTTTTTATATCATAAGATCAGGGAATATGTGTTTTCTCATTTAAATATAATGGTATGCAATGTCATTCATAAAACATAATGTAGTAAACAGAAATAATAAGAGACGAACAGTTTCCTATTCAACCTTCAATCCGTTGAATTATCATAGTACTTCTTCAGGTTTGCAAATGTCTTTGCAGAGCATCCTCTTACAACTGGTCTAGTGTGGATCTACATTGTCCAATATATATTTATCTATCTACATGACATAGAATATATATATATATATATATCTATTCATATAGAAATTCTTAAATTATTAAGACATTTTTGATATACTAGTGGGTGCAGGACACTATAGTTCATTTATGTAAGTGAGGATAGCTAAATAAAGTAAACTGTGACATATTATACCCAAAATTCTTCATACAGTGGACTACCAGTAAAACTGATCAAAATTTGGAACCAAAAATTATTCAGACACTTTGACCTGACCATGTTTTGCTTAAGTGTTATCTGTCATAATTAAGATTAATTTTCTCTGACACAGTTTAACTCTGAGATCTTGTCATATTTTATTACTATTTTTTTAAACTATAGTGAATAAACTGTATTAATGAATGAAATGTTCAAGGTGTCTGAATAAATTTTGGTTTCACTGTATATATATATGTCATGACAACTCTCGGAGTGTTTGGCATGGTAATGGATATGACAATGTTGATATGTTTGGTCTTGGTGGAATAGATCTGCTACGCTTCTGCTGCTGCTGCTGCTTTTATTGCTGCTGCTGCTGCTACTGCTGAGCAAGTATGGGACTTGCTACTGCCAATACATACACAACATGCTGCTGTGAACATGCAAGACATGCTGCTGTACAATATAGCGTACATGAATTACCCGTAGCAGATCTATACAGGTGGAGCTGGGGAAGGTGGAGGGTTTCTGAAAGCACTGCTACCCAAGTATTTTGAAGGTGGAGCACGCAAGCTCATTGGCTACTGAATACACAGGAACCAATCAGCTGTGCCCTATAGATAATGATGTGATTACAAGCAGGTTGAGTTAAAGGACATATTAGCCTGTGCCATCTAGAGTTTCATGACAGAACTTTGTGTGTGTGTGTCTGTATATATATATATATATATAAAACACAAATATAGGCTATATAAAGATTTACCTGAATATACGTGAAAGAATCAGTTCAAAATTCAAGAATCTATAGAGAACAATTCCAATTCTAACCTTCAAAGTCAACCAGCCCGTCTCCGTTGAGGTCAACATCCCTGAGGATCTCATCAATCTCTCTGTGGTTGAGCTGCTCTCCCATCAGTTTTTTCATGGCTTCCCTCAGTTCAGCCAGACTGATCTGACCATCACCATTGGAATCAAACTGAGAGAAAAAGATCAATTAAAAGATTAGTTTACAGAAAATAGTGTGACTTCAGAAGACTTGGGAATACAGCAGGCTAAACAATTCATTGATTACTATGGTGCTTTTTAGTGATTTTCTGCTATAGATTTTAAAGTCTAACATGTCTACACTTGGACGTGAACAGCATGCCTTAAAGTAATAAAAAATGACAGGAAATACACTTATAATGTTAATTTTTTAAAATAAAGGCTGTTTTTTTTCCTTAAACTTCTTATTCATCATCCTGAAAAAAATGATCACAGTTTCCACAAAAATATTAAGTGTCACAACTGTTTCCAACATTGATAATAATAAGAAATGTTTCTTGAGCAGCAATATTATAATGATTTCTGAAGGATCATGTGACACTGAAGACTGGAGTAATGATGCTGACAATTCAGCTTTGCCCTCAGAGGAATAACATACAATAACTGTAAATAGAAAACAGTTATTGTAACAGTTAAATTGTAATAATATTTCACAGTATTACTGTTTTTCTGTAAGTTTGATCAAATAAGCGCAACCTTGGTGAGTATAAGCGACACAAAACATTTCAAAGATACTAAACATTAAGGCCTGTTATTATAAAGGTATATGTAAATACAGTTATTGTTTTCAAAAGCATGGAACACCAACCTCTCTAAAAGCATCTCTCAGTTCTTTCACTCCGATCATGTCTGCAGTCTCAGCCAACATCTTTGGGCCCATCAGGTCTACAAAGTCCTCGAAGTCCACTCTACCGCCACCTAGTGAACAAACACACGATCATTTAAGAAGTATCATAAATACGAGTGGTTCAGATATTTATGCTCCTCTGAGTCTGTTCTTGAGTATAACTGAGATAATTAAGTATACAATGATAAGTTTTCCACTCACAGATTTGCTGACTGAGTTCAATCAGCTCCATCTCTGTGGGCATGTAGCCCATCGTCCTCATGCATTCACCCAGATCCTTACAGCTAATGAAGCCGTCCTTATCTTTGTCAAACTCTCTAAAGGCTTCTTTCAGCTCTGAAGGCAAAGAAAGATTGAGAGAGAGAGAATCTTCCTCACTTTTTGTTGACATTAATACGTAATCTGGCAGTAAGAGGATTCTGAAGGATAAAGGTACGGCACTCATTTCGTTTGTTGAAGGAATAGTTCATCCAAAATTACTTACACTTATGCAATTGCAAAGCAGTAGCCAATGCTTTTCTTCCATAGAACACAAAAGGAGACAATGAAATCTACTAAGAGTCTATCAAGCTCAGCGGTCCATAAGTTTTCTAAGGTGTAAGAGCAGACTGAAATGTAATCAGTTCAGTTAAAAATTAATTTAAATCACAGCTGTTTTCAAGACAGTAAAAAAACCTTGCTGTTTTTTTTTTATTTTTATAAATATGGGGAAATGTGAATGAGAGCTGTGGAACATTTTCTGAATTTCTCCTTCTGTGTTCCGCAGAACAAAGAAAAGGCTTGGAAAGACATGAGTGTGAGTGAATGATTTTCATTATTTGGGTGAATTTATTCCTTTAAATGTATCTTACCAAGGGATTTAGAGGAGACTGAAGGTAGATTTTTATATATAAACAGAGAGAGGTAATGGTAAGAATCCATGTGGAAAGAGGGAGAGAAGTCACTAAGTGAAGGAATTGTATTATTTTGGTTGGTGGGTGGGTTTATCGCTCTTAATGAAATAAAGCATATCAGTGATGTTAGATATTTCTGTACCTTCAATTTCCTCTGGCCGTAGATCTCTGTCCTGTAGTGAGTACAGATTTCAAAGAGACATGCAGAGACAAACTATTAGGACAAACACATAATCACGTAGACAGGCACATATATATACATAAACACACACACACACACACACACACACACACACACAATGATTTATTCATCCAATGTTATGGATTCACATCACAAATGCATTGGGCACAAATGCATTGGACTGTGCTTGTTGAATTGTCACTCAAAGTACATTGTACCAGCGAGCCTCGCGCACACCTGTCATTGTCGCCGAAGGCAACCATCTGCACACCGTTGCATGAACACGTGGGTGAATGAATGGAGCATGAGGCTCTGATTACTGGTAAAATCACAGGTAAAAACAAAGGGAGCGCCTGCATATAAAATGAGCTTCACACATAATATTAATGTAGCCTATAGTATCTTCTCTTCTCCTTTCCAGGGAATGATTAATCTGATCCTGAATGACCATTATGACATGTTCTTTTCGAAAAAGTCCACAAAACCCAACAGGTATAAAGCCCATTTTGGACATATGCCTCCCTCATTCACCACAATATGAAAATGCATAATTAAAATATTTTTTGGGGGGGCCAATGGTAATATTAACGAGCTTATGATATAATTATGGATTTAATATGATGTTCTTCTATGATTTTAACAAAATATTTCCTAATTAATATTTTTCTTAGTGTAAATAAGGTTCATTTTGTGCAGTTTAGTAATCACCCCTTGATAATATTGAGGTCCTGAAGCAAAACCGACCAAGAATCACAGTGTTATGATATTATAGATTATATCTGAAGTTATCCAAGGATAGAAAAGCAAACACATGGGATTGCGTGTCGTCAGATATTCATATTCGTGGAAATGGAGAAACTCAGTCATTAAAACATTATCAGCATAACTCCAAATAAAAAAAAAAAAAAGAACGAGCAGAGCGATGAAGTCTAATCTGAATCAACATTTACACATTACATAAGTAAGATAATAACAAATGGTAGAGTGATTTAGATTTTGATCTGATTGACTGAGCCTGTGTTTTGGCAGTGGCCAGCCAGAACATATTCACACAGCTGGGGAGTATTTAGGCTGATTACTACCATGAGTTGGCAAGCATGATGAAAGCAGCAGTAGGATAAGGTCACTATGGTGAACAGATTACAAGAGTCCGGGTTGCCAGGCATCAAATGGAGTTTACTGTTTCTTGTTTTTTGCAAAAATCAGGTATGCACTCATATAACATACATACAATGTATAGTTTTTACATAGCCTGTTCAACACAGACCCTATCCTGAGTGTCACACATCCTCAGCCTACTATAATCAGATAAGACTTTAGAATAAATTACTTTATTATTTGCGAAAAAAGGCTTAAGCTAAATAAATAAATATGTCAAAAATGGGGAAATTTTCCATCAGTTCTGTCTTTGCAGCAATTTCTGCAGCTTACACCCAGAGTTTCTATCCACACAAAAAGGATTCTGGGATTATCAGACAGATGTAGACATTGATACGAAACATTAAGCTACTATGAAACTACGCAGTTGTTCTTTTTCTCCTAGTGTTTTTGTATTTTTATCCACATCCACCCACCAGATTAACATAAGGATCCGATAGTACCAACTACCATTGGTAGGTGAAAAATCTAAATTTCACCTCTTTTTGCAAAGTAATGCATAATGATAGTCTTTTTCTGGTCCAACAAAAACATTAGAGGTTATACCAAGATTCCCCCATAAGTAAAAAAGAACATTATGCTAATGGCATATATATATACATATCGACAGCAGAAGGATATTACACTGTCTCAGTCCCATTAATCAATACTGTAGGGTACAGGATCTAAATTACGATCTTCAAAACAACCTATTTCTTTTTCTACTTCACTGGTTTTCACATTCAGGTATATATATATTGCCAAAAGTATTGGGACACCCCTCCAAATCATTGAATTCAGGTGTTCCAATTACTTCCATGACCACAGGTGTATAAAATCAAGCACCTAGGCATGCAGACTGCTTCTACAAACATTTGTGAAAGAATGGGTCGCTCTCGGGAGCTCAGTGAATTCATGCGTGGTATCGTGATAGGTTGCCACCTGTGCAATAAGTCTATTCGTGAAATTTCCTCACTACTAAATATTCCACGGTCAACTGTTAGTGGTATCATAACAAAGTGGAAGTAATTGGGAACAACAGCAACTCAGCCACGAAGTGGTAGGCCACGTAAAATCACAGAGTGGGGCATTTTGGACAATTTCATGCTCCCAACTTTGTGGGAACAGTTTGGGGATGGCCCCTTCCTGATCCAACATGACTGCGCACCAGTGCACAAAGCAAGATCCATAAAGACATGGATGAGCGAGTTTGGTGAGGAGGAACTTGACTGGCCTGACAGAGTCCTGACCTCAACCCAATAGAACACTTTTAGGATGAATTAGAGCGGAGACTCGAGCCAGGCCTTCTCGCCAACATCACTGCCTGACCTCACAAATGCGCTTCTAGAAGAATGGTCAAAAATTCCCATAAACACACTCCTAAACCTTGTGGAAAGCCTTCCCAGAAGAGTTGAGGCTGTTATAGCTGTAAAGGGTGGGCCAACTCCATATTAAACCCTACAGATTATGAATGGGATGTCATTAAAGTTCATGTGCACGTAAAGGTAGGTGTCCCAAAACTTTTGGCAATATCAGACACCTGCAAAGGACCACATGGTTGTGAAGCAAAGTTACTAACTCTCTCTTAACTATTTGAAAAATTCATGTTTTCACTTGCTCATACGCATGTCCCGAAACATCAGGTCATTCGGTACGACCGCTATAAAACATGGAAAATGTTGTAATATTTTAAAAACTTGTACTAAATATAAAATGTTTAATTGTCCTTTTTCTAGCTAGCTAGATATCAGCCTGTTAGCACTGTTTGAAAATATCGTCATTCGGTATAACCAAAAGTGTCATTCGGTAAAACAGAAATTTTGGTTAAACCGAATGACTTTTTTGGTGACAAATTTTGTCCGTCTTGTAAAAAATGACAAAAGCAGTGATAATTGATTATAAAAACCACATAATCTCATTAACACTTAATAAAACTTCAAAATTAACTATATCTTCATTAGGTTTTTTTTTTTTACACTTTTAAAAACCTTATTCATCAATGACCCACATATTTTAGTATTATTTAGACATCATGATCTAAAAATGACTGGTTCTAAGTTGTATAACAGATTGCATTTATGTCTATTATGGTCACTTTAATGTGAAGTGTTAGTTTTAAGTCCTTTAAATTTATATAACCATACATTCTTACAAAAGCTGTATGAAGGACTTGGCAACATAAAAAATTGCGCAGCATCCTCTAGAATCAGGAATGTGATATGATGGGTCATTATGGAAGTAATGGGGAGGAATGGGGGATTTGACTGAAGATGGAAAAGACAAACAATAATTATATGATTCCCTAATGGAATTCTGACACTGATTTTCTCCTGACCATGCATTGTTTAAGAATGGTGTTTAAGGTAAGTGTATGTACATACGAGTTGAGCCTGAGCGAAGCTCTGTCGGAGGAAGATGCAGGCGGGGCCCACAATGTTGTGTAGCATGGTACAGTTCTGAACCAGTGCACTTATCGGCTCCTCAAACTGCTGACCGTCCCCTAACTCTTCATCATCTTCATCCTCCGCTGCCGCATCACCGCTGCCTCCTAACATGGCGGTTGCCAATGGCAGCCCGCTGCCTTCCAGGGGCGGGCTCCCCTTTGCAAGGAACCATTTCATTATGCACCAAACAAAAATTCACAGTCTGACAAGTTCTAAAGCTGAAAATGTTACACTGCTGTATGTGGTGAAATTATCTGTCAAAAAAACATCCTGCTGATGTCTATACTATAAAATTACATTAAGTTAAAGGGATAGTTCTCCGAAAAATGTCAGTCTTTCTTCCGTGGAACACAAAAGGAGTTTAGCAGAATGTTCGACCTGTTCTCCTCTCCATATACTGTAATGAAAGCGGATGGGGACCAGGGGTGGACAAGCTTCAAAACAGCTTCAAAAAAGCATCATAAATGTGGTGCATATGAAGTGTGCTCTATATTCCAAACCTTCTAATGTCACATGATTGCTTTGTGTGAGAAAAAGTCATTTTAAATTATTTGAATTCTAACTTATTTACTGGAAATCTTAAAAATCTAGCTTGACATGCATGGTCATTATTGTAATAGTGCAGCTTGGACATTCTGCTATAAATATGCATGGATGAAAGAAAGTCATATTTGGAACAACATGAATTGTGAGAAATAATGACTGAATATTTTCAATTTATCACTTCATAGACACTACCGTTCAAAAGTTTGTCTCAGTACGTTTTTTTCTTTTCTTTTTTTTTTAAAGAAATTAATACTTTTATTCAGGAAGGATGCATTAAATTAATCACAATGATGAAAATAAAGACATTAAGAATTATTATTAAAAATATTTCTATTTTTAAACAAGAGAAGTTCTTTTGAACTTTTTGTTCATCAAAAAAATCTTGAAAAAAAGTATCAAGGTTTCCACAAAAATAAAAAAAGTATCAAGGTTTCCACAAAAATATTAAGTACCACAATCATTTTCAACTTTGTTTACATATAGTAAGAAATATTTACTGAGCACTAAATCAGCAAAATTATTTCTGAAGGATCATGTGACACTGAATGCGTGAGTAATTGTTGCTGAAAATTCAGCTTTGCCATCACATAAATATGTTATAAAATAAATTAAAATAGAAAACGGTTGTCTTAAATTGTAAAAATATTTCACAATATTACATTTTTTTCCCTGTATTTTTTATTAAATAAATGCAGCCTTGGTGAGCATAAGAGATTTCTATCAAAAACATTGAAAAAATCTTACCAACCCCAAACTTTTAAGTTCAGTGAACTATCCCTTTAAGTTTGTACACTAAGTATTGCTACTGAATTCACACAGTTGATTAAAAATAGCTTATTTATCGCACATACTTTATACCAAAGGCCAAATAAGCATGAATAATAATTTTATAAATCAGTCTCACTAAACTACAACTTCCAAAAAACAGTAATCTACAGACTACATCTACATCCTTTTTAAAAGTTAATTTAAAAACAGATATCTTACCTTCTTCATACTGCTTCTTTTAGATGGTTTTGCTCCCATCATTTGTATTTCTCTAATTCTCACTGCTCCAACTCTTTCTTGTCATCTCTGTCCCTCCCTCTGTCTCTGTCTCTCCCCCTCCCTCTTTATCACTCTCTCTTGGTTCCTGTCCTCAGATTATTACATAAACTTTGCGACATACGATCCCCGTCGTCAGAATATCCCAAGAGGAGGGCGGAGTTGCTTAAACAAGAGGTGATGGGTAGTGATGTTAAAACCACTAAAAACAGTCACGTCATGCTTTGAGATCAGTGAGACCTGTTCCCTCAGCCAGAAACGGTATTTCCAGGATTTTCTGAGCGCTCTAATCCTGATGCTCTCGAATCTTGCATCTGTTGTCTGTTTTCTCTCTCACTGCATGTTCTTTCCTCCCCTTTGTTTCTTTTGCCATGTTATTTCACATCCTCATTTTGCCTTGTGACCGACTTTAATCGCACTGCAAGTGAATGTTCTGGCACAGTACAAAATAGGAAGGGATGGAGGGATGAGGACAGAAATGGAGAGAGAGAGAGAACGAATGATGGGCCAGGCAGGGGTGGTAAAGGTCTTCATAATCCGCCGCTTTTCAGATTACATGGTGAGTGCATTGCAGCTGGCAGTGCTGATAAGGGAATGTAGGATTGTAGAAAGATTGTAGAGAGCAGGTAGAGAGCCATCAGATGGTTTTAAGAAAGGGGATGAGCCACAGTGTCAGGGGTCGGTGGTCAAATGGATGGGTGGATGAAGCCAAATCAGTACTTATTATACATGTCTGTAAAAAGGACAGGAAAAATGACAAGAATATATTAGCAAACAGCACTAGAGATGGAGTGTAGCTGTCACCAGGGCCATGCACAGACATATGGAGGGGCACCCCTCTTATAAATATTTATAAAAAATAAAGTTACATACTGTTGATCATCTTTTAATTAATTACACTATTTGAAATTAGTACAAACAAAATCCATCTTACCATTTATCAAAATCCATTTACACTTCAATTACAACTGCCTAAATAATGTTATGAGATTAATGTTCTAATCATAACGTTTTGAATATAGAAATATAAAATGTAGGGAAAAATGAAATGATACTAAAACCGCCTGTAGGTGGCGGAAATTTGTAATAAGTGAATCATAGAATCATTCATTCAACCGATTGGTTAAAACCAGAGATTGTATATTATAGGGAGATGATACAGGGTCTGTATCTCTTACCATTGGAGAAAGCGTAACGGCTAACTTAATCACGTGCGGCACATCTCAGCCTATCGTGTAATGGCAGTGACATCAGTGCCCGCCTGTACCGCCAGAGCCGGAGCGTTAGCATTAGCCATTATGCTTTTTTGGCTAAAGGTTGCAGGCTTGCCTTCCAGTGGCTTTGTTAAAACCAAGCGTGCCACACAAGTCCTGAAAAGTGAAGCCAAAGCGCCTCGATCGCCCCCAGGTGGCTGGATGCAGTATAGGTCATAAACCCCGCACTCTCCATGTATTCGAGTGGGACACGAGACAAACTAAACAATTAAATTGCACTTCAATTTCTTCAGTTTCTGTCATATTAGGCAGTTTTTATCACGCTGGTGTTAGTTCAAGTGTTCGTTTTTAAAATAAGTTTGGTTTTATAGTTAGTTATTTCGATGCTATAAAAATGGGGGTGAGACGTCATGGTTGACAGCTTGAGTGAAGTAGTCACTGAGGCGCCAACTGACTTTTTTCTGGATCTTCGCGAGGTGACTGGAGCTTTAACTTTAATTTCTACATTTCCAGAACTGTTTATTTCACACCGAAATAAAGAGTTGTTGTGAGTTTGGGCGGAACCTTGATATCGTGGCTCCACTTCGTGCTCACTACTGTGCAGACTCGAGTTTCAAGTTCACTATACGCAGACTCGAGACTCAAGATGTCAGTGCTATATAGACACACTGGCGGCTTCAGTTACTACAATGGAAGAGAGTGAAGGTGCGTCGTCCATATTTTTTTACAGTCTATGGTTAAAACTGGCTGACTGATTCATGAAAGAAGAAAGTGTCCACTGATTTTATGAATGAGTCATTGAATCATTGACTCACCCATTTCATTCAAAAATGGAAACGAAATACAAGAACTCATACAAGGCCAATTCATGTCTTGAATTTTGGAGGGTTTTTTTTTTTACTTTTGGTGGCATTTCCGACCTTGCAAGACGCTACTTTACGTCAGTGCCAGACTAGCTTGCTTGTTGTTAAGCTTAAAGGGATAGTTTACCCAAAAATGAAAATTCTGTCATAATTTACTCACCCTCAAGTTGTTACGCACCGGTATAAACTTCTTTTTTGCTGAACACAAAGTAATCTATTTTGAAGAATGTTGGTAACCAAACAGTTGGTGGACCCCATTGACTTCCATAGTATTTTTATTTTTTCCCCCCTCCGTACTGTGGAAGTCAATGGGGCCCATCAACTGTTTGGCTACCCATATTCTTCAAAATATTTTCTTTTGTGTTCACCAGAACAAAGAAACTCATACAGGTTTGGAACAACTTGAGGGTGAGTAAATGATGACAGAATTTTTATTTTTGGGTGAACTATCCCTTTAAAGGCTTTTGCTTAAGTTAGGCTGGCTGTATTGAGATGTTTTAAATGTGGTTTAATTTCACAGTGGTGACAAACAGTGCCAAAGTTTAAGGCAAACACGATCATTACCTGGCCAATGAAGGCAGGTCTGGGGACGTAGATGTTGCTCCACAGAGCGCTGTGGTGGCTGACTGTGACAACAGCTGTCCGAGAGTACGAGGGGCTTGTGCGGTCTCACAGAATTACTAAGAATAGGCCTAAGTTGTCGGAAGCATGTTTCATTTAGAATTGATGCCACGGGCCAGATTTATACCAACTAGCCTATATATTTTTGGACAGTATCCCAAAGATGAAATACTACTCATTTAAATAAATAAATTAAAAATTAAATAAATAAATATATTTCTGTGCGACAACTAGTCCCAGACCCATTAACATTGCTTTAACCTGCTCACAACCCCGAAATATGATTAATGGCCAAAGAACTTATTCTTGGAATTAGGGGGGGTTGGAGGGAACATTTACAGACTTACTTGTTATGATAAACATCAAATCTAGTGAACACTGGTGGAAAAGAAAATATGCCTGTCTATGAGATTATTACAGTGCGCAAAGGTGAGTGCAAAACATGTTTTTTTCTTTCTTTCTTTTTTTTCCCCAGAGATCTCTTGCTCTTTTCACCTCTCCTAGACCAGATCAAGGTATTACTGCATTCAATCCCACATGCAATATTACCATGTAATCTCTTTAGATTTCATGCTAGATTTTTTTTTAAAAAAAGTATTTCTCTCTCCCTCTCTTTATCCATAGCTAAGATATTTCAAGATCAAATTAAAGATTGGATTGATAGAAATTTATAGATTGATTGATAGATTAGATTGACAGAGTTTTAAGGCTGTTATGTAATACAACAGTATGGCATTTCAATAATTTTACACTATTTATTAACATAGCTCTTACAAACCCCCCTAGCACAAGAGGGCAGTGTTATGTCCTTGTATAAGAATATGGATAATTTAAATATGATTAATTATTTATTAGCTATTTATAAAAGAGAATTTTTCAAATCCCTTTAGAATAATAACCTAGAGCTACAAACATATACATATATATATATATATATATATATATATATGAGAGAGAGAGAGAGAGAGAGAGCTTTATTCAGAATTCGCTCTAGCTTCGGCAACTGCATTATGTAAAGATAACCACTAGGGGGCAGCAAACAAACAGGCATTTTTGATAATCAGCACTGTTTAAAAAGTGATAGAAAATAAAAAAATAAAAATAAATAATGAAAAATAAAAATAAAAAATAAAAATAAATAATGCAATTAAAAAATGAACTAGATTTATTTAAAAAAAAAAAAAAAAAAAAAAGACAAAAGTTTGGACTCATCTGACTTCTTGTGTTTGTCATTTTCTTAAAGATCTTTTGTTCTAAAGGCTTATGCGTAATAAATGCATTTGTTTTGTAGACATGCAAATTGTGTGTATGTACAAAAATATAAGGTTGGACCAGGGGCAGGGAGTGAAGGATAAACAGTCAACAAGTTTACACATCAGCGGGAATGAGGAGGATGTTGACGATAATTGCTTAAAGGGTTAGTTCACCCAAAAATGAAAATAATGTCATTTATTACTCACCCTCATGCCGTTCCACACCCGTAAGACCTTCGTTCATCTTCAGAACACAAATTAAGATATTTTTTGTTGAAATCCGATGGCTCAATGAGGCCTACATAGGGAGCAATGACATTTCCTCTTTCAAGATCCATTAATGTACTAAAAACATATTTAAATCAGTTCATGTGAGTACAGTGGTTCAATATTAATATTATAAAGCGACGAGAATATTTTTGGTGTGCCAGAAAAAACAAAATAACGACTTATATAGTGATGGCGATTTCAAAACACTGCTTCATTAAGCTTTGGAGCGTAATGAATCTTTTGTGTCGAATCATGATTCGGATCGCGTGTCAAACCGCCAAATTGCTGAAATCACGTGACTTCGGCGCTCCGAACCGCTGATTCGACACGCTGATTCATTATGCTCCGAATCTTCCTGAAGCAGTGTTTTGAAATCGGCCATCACTAAATAAGTCGTTATTTTGTTTTTGTTTTGTTATTTCGCTTTATAATATTAATATTGAACCACTGTACTCACATGAACTGATTTAAATATGGTTTTAGTACATTAATGGATCTTGAGAGAGGAAATGTCATTGCTGGCTATGGAGGCCTCACTGAACCATCGGATTTCAACAAAAATATCTTAATTTGTGTTCCGAAGATTAACGAAGGTCTTGAGGGTGGCATGAGGGTGAGTAATAAATGACATTATTTTATTTTTGGGTGAACTAACCCTTTAAACGCTCCTCTCTGTATAAACTGACCAATCACAATAAATATTCAAATGAGGCAACGTCATTCGCTTCTATGCAGAAATGAGCCCGATAAACTAAACGGAGAAGAAATGAAATTCGCCTCTTTCCTTATTTATAAAAAACGATTATTATCAGAGTTCACCTGTCAAGCTAATTCGATTTTAGCTTACTTCACTGAGTCATAAAACATGCTTGTGTTGAACGCCAGGTGAAGACTTTCAAATGAAACCCAAATTACTGAAGGATCTCATAAGAAGTAAACATGGTCACAGTGAAGCAGTGGCATATGAAGTTCCATACTGTAGGTGAGTAGAGGTTGAATGGGGCTTTCCATTCATCTTAAATGGCACACTGTGTTGACTTGACAAGTGTTTGATTGGTCATTGGAAAGATTAAACCTCAGGCACTGTTATATACCAGGGCCTGATGTTTTTATGAAAACTTATAGGCCTAGATTTAAACATTTTTTATTTATTGATTTATTTTTGGTTATATGAAGATCACATTGGAACTACATTGGAAACGTTTAAACCATACCTTTATCTTTTATTTTTGCTGCTTTTAAGAAACGTTTTACATAGCCTATAGATTTTATTGTTTTGTCCTTGTCCCAGACCAAGATGTTTTAATACATAATTCTAATATTTACTGTGTTACAGTAATTTAATGTATGAAAAAAAAAAAATTACACCTGTCCCCCAGAACAATTTAGCCCATAATAAAAATGTTTTTCAACAGTTACTTGTTTACAAAGGAGAGAAAATGATGGAATGTTTTATCAATCATATATATATATAAAAAAAACATTGTAGAAATAGTTTGAATAATATAACAGCCAGATGTGTTTTGAAGGCCTTGTGGCCTACTACATGGTTGCGTTCCACTCCAATTTTAGACACACACTCGCGAACTTCCCTAAGCACTTCCCCTCGGGGGAATCCCTGCTGCCATTTTGAAGTGCGTTCCACTTCATAAAGTGGACGAGGGAAGTTTATATGGATAGACCCTCGCTCCCTCGATTTTGACCGAGGGAGCGAGTCTACTTCATATGTACACTTCAGGCAGCTCCATATACCACAATGCAACACTACTGTGACGTCACCGCATATTGCGTTTAATTTACCCCACCACAAACAACTCTATGATATATTAATTATTTTTTTAAAATATCTAAAACAGCTCAAACACACCTATATACATATAGAATTCTGCATTAAACAGTTTTGTAAGGGGAAAAAAAATGTAAATAATAAATCAACTCCATAGCAGATTCCAAGTGATGAAGGGCTTAGGACGTTCCAATGGACCCTTTTCACATTTCCGGGTTTCTCGAAGCGGAAGTCGTCATAGTTGGGTAAAATTCTATGTTGGTGAATAAGAGAATACATTAAATATATTTTTTGTGTCCCCATTTTCTCAAATAGCAAAAGAAAAACTCCACAATAGTGTTTTCACAATTTTCAAAAAGAGGAAAAAAATAGATAGAGACTGATAACGGCAGTCAGAAGAGAGAAAAACGTAAATTTTACCATCACTCCCATAGATGCTGTATTAGAAATACCCTCACAGCAGCGTTAACTAGTTTCTTGTAATTTAATGCAAAGGTAATATAATACAAAGTATGGCGTTATAAATGTACATACCTTTTTAAAAAAATGAAAATATAAAAAACTTTGCAGGATTTACGATGTTGATGACTGTTAAAACGCGTCATCACAGTCTGTGAAAAGGGTCTATAGAGTGGTGCAGGTATGACGTCACTTTGTAGGCCAACCCGGAAGTTAGCGGCGCACGGGTTCCCTCGATCGAAAGCCTATGCATTTTTCCCATAGACTTTTGGAAAATCGCAAAAAATAAGCTCTGTGTTTAACAAAGGGTTATGACACTTACACGTTTTGTCCATCAAGATAGTTTTCACAGATGAACATAACTTTTATTAAGTTTGAAGCCTAAATGCAGTCGCCAGAAGTAAAAAGCTAAAGGTAGGCTATAAACGAACTACACCACAGTCGCTCTACTTCAACGTCACCATCGCTAAGCTTCCGACAACTCTTTCAGTTTTTATCTAAAAACATTTTCCAAGCACGTTTGAGTTAGAATAGTTTAGAAGAGTACAATTATGAGCATAATGAGGCTGTAAAAGCAGACTGAGCTTACCTTCTCAGAGTGATGACGTTTAATGTCCCCGACTGCCTGTGTAGTCCCATTTAGCCACTTGTTAGCCACTTGTGGTTAAAAAAGATATATATATTTTTATTTTTTGTTGAAAATGGCTGATCATTTCGCTAAATAAAACCCTTATTCCTCGGCTAGGATCGTGTAGAGCCCTTTGAAGCTGCACTGAAACCGCAACTTGGACCTTCAAACCGTTGGTAGCCATTAAAGTCCACTATATGGAGAAAAATCCAGGAAAAAATCCTGCAACTTAAGGGAATTTATTTCAGTATAAAATGTAATTTTTACCTACTAGCCTGTTACTCAGTTCATTAGCAGACTAAATAGGTCCTGTAGAGCAGTGCTTCTCAAACCTGTCCTGGCAACGCCCCACCCCTACCCAATTCAATTCTTCCAGTCTACTAATGAGCTGACAAGTTGAATCAGGTGTGTTAAAGGAGAGAGAGTGGTGGGGGGTCCCCAGGACAGGTTTGAGAAGCACTGCTGTGTAAAATACATTACATTGTATCACTCAAACCTTGGCAAATTGAGTGCCAGTCACAGAGCTGCTCACAATTACCAAAGCTTATTGGCGGTTTAAAATATGTTATCATCCAACGTAATGGCAAATATGCTTTCCAACTAATGTAAATCAATAGTACATAGTATTACATTTATCTCTCTCACGTGACCCGCATTGTCCCGCAAAATCACATCTACATCCTGCAACAGAACAATAACCAGGAGGCCATCCTAGCCCACAGTCTCTGAGGAAAAAAATCTGGTAAATATTCCTGTCTATAGCAGAGAAGACCAATCAATTGTGAATTGTTATATACGCATCCAAATGCAACAGCAGCATTTGGCTTTCCTCTTGACTTATATGAATTCATTTGCACAGCCAACAGATACCAGTGCGTTGGAAGTGCGTTATATGCAGTTTGTCAAAAAAAATTAAAAAATAACGGTAAACATTAGAGCTGCACGATTCTAGATATATTGAGACACAATTTTTAAACGGCGCTGTGCAGACAGATCGGTGTATGACATCAAAGTACTGTGAGAGAGATTTGAAAGCATACGAGAGCCGTCTTCTCTCTAATAGCTCTTGCGGTACTTGGATGTCATACACCAATCGTTCTGCGCAGCATCACTTCAAGCCGAACACACCTTTTACTTGTTTCATTTCTGGATGAATCAATGTTTTTGAACAAATCTCTTTAATAAACGATTCAATGACAAATACATTTTTTAACAGTCACTTGTCGCCACCTACTGGTGAAATGATGTAACTGATACAATCTTTATATGAAGCGAGCATCAAGTTTCTTTCAAAAAGTGATTTACTATATTCTGGTCACTACCGTAAATGATCAGTTTTTATATCCAAACTAAACTTTCATCCCAGTACTTCTGTGATAATTTCAATGTTTGTAACAGAAATAATGATACTGTGTGGTAGAAAAGACTGTTTGTAAAGCTGTATCACACCTACACATGACAACTGCTCTCTCTGGCTCAGCGGCAACGCAGATTTGAATGTTTGCTGTGATCATACTTGTCAAAGGTTTCCAAAGGTTTATAGACAGAGCCGAATCGCCGTGCAGCTCTAGCAAACATGTATACATTTATGTGCATATGTGCATGTAATCCACATTTACTGCACTGGTGCATCAAAGAATACACTTGACTCTAAACCTTCATAGGCTTTGATCATCAGTGGACTAATGTGTCTCTACTTTCAGATTAATGGATCAGCAGAGGTTAATCTGCACAGCCCACATTTTCTCACACATTTTCTGTGATTGTACATTAACACTAGTGCTGGGTGGTAAACCAGTTCATCCGGTATACTGGTTTCAATTTCGCAAACGATATGTATTTTTAAAATACTGCCATAACGGTGCCTAGCTGAAACAACTGCTGTATCTATTCATTAACCACAAAGAGCATATTGAGAGCATATTTTGTGTATTGAGAGAGGACCTCTATTAACTGCATACCCTTCTTACCAATGGTTATAACTTTATAACACAAAAATAAATAACCTACAAAACTAACTCTCTTTAATATTACAAATACCATATAGAGTCCTCAGGGATGGACTTAGGGGGCCTACGCTACAAATGACCTCAACTGGAACGTCATTATGGAGTGGCACAAAGTACACAAAAATTAAAATATGCTTTGAGGTTCATAGGACAATTAATATGTAACATGCCTAGCCTAGCCAAAGTTTGTAATATTAAATAGTCATTATAATACAATAAAATACAGGATGTGCTCTCTCAGTTGAGAGAAGATCAAACCCCTGAAATAACACTGAGCAATAAAGCCATGATGAATAGTATTATAAAAATTTATTGTCGTATCTGTCCTCTTATGTCAGATTCTTACATTTAATCCATCAATTCAATTCGAATAAAAAGACACAGTATGTCTATTACCAAATGAAATCACTATCAACAAAATCAGTAGATGGGTTTTGCATAAATTATGTTAAGAAATTAATGTTTTAAATATAACATTTTAATGTAGAAATGATTGGAAAAATGGAATAAGGGCTACTTTTTTAAATATGAAACTACAGCCGCCAGTAGGGCAAGTCACTGTTTTAATGAGATGGTCCTCACTGCAGAACACAAGATCCAGGATCTAGATCCAACCCCTCCCACTTTACATATCCCTAAACCTACCCGTCTCCACCCCCTGGTTCTAGATCCAACTCCTCCCACTTTACATATCCCTAAACCTACCCGTCTCCGCCCTCTGGCTCTAAACCTACCCATCTCCACCCCCTGATTCTAGATCCAACTCCTCCCACTTTACATATACCTTAACCTACCCGACTCCGCCCCCTGGATCTTGAGTGTTCTGCAGTGACGGGCTACTGGTTTTAATGAGTAAGTTAAATCCTAAAAGCTATATAAGATATATATAAAATAAACAGTGTTGTTTAGGTAGGTTTAATAGTTTTCAGGTACAGAAATAAAGTAAACAAATGTAAAATAGCACTGTATATTCTTCACTGTATAAATTAAATACATATTAACCTTTATTGTAACAGACTATTATGATTAATCTTCTAATTTGTTTTTGTATACATGTTAATATTTTTGTAAGTTTAAATATGTATGAGATCTCCTTTAATAAGGCGGGACTCTTATTTGACAAGAAGAGCACGCAGTTCTTCAGAGATATTTTGCAGATTTAAAGATTGTCAGTTTATTAAGCATCCCCCGAAAAGGCACGAGATCTGTATGTATTTATGTACTGTTAGTTGTAATAAGTGTTTAATTCGCTGTATGTTGATGATAATGCAACGGAGAGAGAGAGAGTTTAATGTGCATTCTTGTTTAGCTCTTACGGTGAATTTTTTAATTATTTTTTTTAGTGAAAACGGACGCAATAAACTTAATAAAACATCAGTAAAGTTTTGCTCATCATTCGGATGGGGTCCGCTACACTTATGAAAGTTACAAAAGTTGCTTAGTCAGGAATATTGTGCTGTTTTTTGTCTTTTGCTATTTGATTAGCATTAAAGCGCAGACAGCAGGGCTAGAATTATGCAGCAGTTATTATAAAGCTCAGTGCCTTTATTTATTTATTTATTTATTTATTTATTTTTATTTTTTTTACTGAAAATCAGTCAGAATAATATTGTAATAAATGACTATAATGGCTTAGGAAATTGTTGCTGGCATTTTTCTTAAAATTCTGGTAAAGTCATTTATTCTCAGATAAAACTGGGACTTTAAATGAGAAGTTCTTCTGTTAAAAATGATACATGACACTTGATGCTGATTGCTAGAATAGGTTACTATATATATATATATATATATATATATACATATATACTGTGTGTATATATATAATACCATCATGATCCCAAAAAATTTATCTAGGATTTTAAGGGTTAAAGGGATAGCTTACAGAATTATCAGTCATAATTGTTTTCCATGTAATAAAGAAACAGTCGGCTACGCTGTACAGAGCGGCTCCTAATTGGGTTACCCATAGAGACCCGGCCTCTGATTGGTGGATTAAATAATTTTATTTGTAAGACAGCCAGACAACTGACATACGGTGAAATGTAGAGCGTCTCATTTCTGCTGATTCAAACAGCTTCTGTAATTGTGTATATGTGTGTGGGCTATAGAGGAGATTTGGGTTGTCTGCTGTATATTGGTGGGCTGTCGATGGATTAAGGCCAAAACATGAGTAGAGACATGCAACAGGGAGATACAAGCAGGGAGGAAAAAGGATGCCAACTGAAGGCTGAATGTTTGTGTGGCGGTTAGCATGTGTTGTATCCTAAATTCACAGAAATATTACTTTAATTTTTAATACTTTTCAGTTTGACATTATTATAGCTTGAATGGTGTCCCCTCCCCTCCGACCCTATATTTAAATATTTTATGATTAATTTACACTGTATTTTTATTTGTTCTTTTATATGTGATTTATTCATATTTTGAATTAATATATTATGCAGAATTTTCACAGTGTAAGACTCCAAGTCTGGGTCTGGGAAGAGGATAACATAATATACACTCACCGGCCACTTTATTAAGTACACCTTGTTAGTACCAGGTTGGACCCACTTTTGTCTTCAGAACTGCCTCAATTCTTCCTGGCATAAATTCAACAAGGTGCTGTAAACATTCCTCAGAGATTTTGGTCCATATTTGACATGATAGCATGACGCAGTTGCTGCAGATTTATCGGCTGCACATCCATGATGCAAATCCCCTGTTCACATCCCAAAGGTGCTCTATTGATTAAGATCTGGTGACTGTGGAGGCCATTGAGTATAGTGAACTCACTGTCATGTTCAAGAAACCAGTTTGAGATGATTTAAACTTTGTGGCATGATGTGTTATCCATGCATAAAGGGATGGGCATGGTCAGCAACAATACTAAGGTAGGCTGTGATGTTTAAACGATGCTCAGTTGGTACTAAGGAGCCCAACATGTGCCAAGAAAATGTCCACCACACCATTACACCACCAGCACCAGCATGTACTGTTTATACAAGGCAGGATAGATCCATGCTTTCATGTTGTTTAAGCTAAATTCTGACCCTGCCATCTTAATGTTGCAGCAGAAATCGAGACTCATCAGACCAGGCAATGTTTTTTCCAATCTTCTATTTTTCAATTTTGGTTAGCTCATGAGAAGACTCAGTTTCCTGTTGTTAGCTGACAGGAGTGGCACCTGCTGTGGTTTTCTGCTGCTGACGACCATCTGCTTTAAGTTTCGACGTGTTGTGTGTTCAAAGATGCTCTTCTGTGGCTAAGAAGTGCTTATTTGAGTTACTGTTGCTTGAACCAGCCTGGCCATTCTCCTCTGACATCTGACAACAAGGTATTTTCGCCCACAGAACTGGATATGTTCTCTTTTTCAGACCACTCTCTGTAAACCCTAGAGATGGTTATGCGTAAAATCCCATTAGATCAGCAGTTTCTGAAATACTTAAACCAGCCCGTCTGGCACCAACAATCATGCCACGTTCAAAGTCACTTAAATCACCTTTCATCCCCATTCTGATGTTCAGATTGACCATGTCCACATGCCTAAATGCATTAAGTTGATGCCATATGATTGGCTGATTAGATACTTGCGTTAACGTGCAGTTGAACAGGTGTGTGGTGAGTGTAAATACATATAAAGCACTTGATAGAAAAAATAATGAATGCGATTTTCATTTTCCAAATTAAAAAGCTGAAAACTGTAGATATAACATCACCCCATGGGACATAAAATTGCCTGTACATAGATAAATATTAATTTTAATGCAGCAAATTGGCAGTGACATTGTGAATTCGATATCACATATACTGAACTGTTTCATACACAAATTAGATTTATTGGAAAATCCTGTTGCAAACGGAACATGCTTTAGGTTTAGTATGTGATATGTTGGGTATTCATATGATCACAAAGCTGTCACCACATCTAGTGTCTGATGTGTTATTATTACGATGGCCAAAGCTGGAGTGATCACAAGAGAGTTCTTGTGTGAATCAGTTTTTAGATTTGATCTCTTGAGTCGTTAATCTCACCCATATAATCCTGTCCTATTCTTTTTCTTTCATGCCTCACTCTCTTCTCCCAGCCTTTCAGTCTTCCTCCTTTCCTCCATCCCAGTGTTGCTGTTTTTCTTTGATTAAATAATGATATCCAAGATTCAATCCCTACACTGTAGATGAGTTTCCCTTGCTCAGACTTGTGTTTTTCTTTATAAGATTATCTATTGTTATTAGATTCTGAAACACCAAAGGGTGGTGTATTGTTGTTACTTTTATTTTCATTATCATAATTTACTAACCTTTATGTTCTATATGGGGTCTAGAGACCAAAGCCCTTAAAAAGCCTAAAAACATTCTTAAAATTTTAGGATCAGTGTGATACTTAATAATAAAGTCATCACATATCATCTATGAAAAATTTTACATCACTGGCTTAAAGGGTTAGTTCACCCCATTCGGTCATTATTTACTCACCTTCATGTTCTTTTAAACCCATAAGACTTTCATTCATCTTTGGAACACAAATTAAGATCTTTTTATTGAAATCTGAGAGCTTTCTGTCCCTCCATTGTGCTTTGTTTGCATTAAAAAAAAACAAAAAAAAAACATGCATTGTTTTGTTGACGCGAGAGCAGACGCTGTTGTGGGAATGCATGTTGGAGATTCTTATTTTGTAAATAAAGTGGTAAATTATGTTTTTTTGCACTCACATCGCTTCATAAAATTGAGGTTAAACCACTGGAGTCACATGGATTACTTTAATGATGTCTTTACTACCTTTCTTGAGCTTGAAAGTGGTAGTTGTGTAGGCTATCAATGGAGGACAGAAAGCTCTTAGATTTCATCAAAAATATCTTAATTTGTGTTCTGAAGATGGACGAAGGTCTTATGGATTTAGAACAACATGAGAGTGAGTAATTAATGGCAGAATTTTCATTTTTGGGTAAACTAACCCTTTAAGGCCCTGATATACTTCAAACAAAATTGAAGAGCGAACTGGTGTGATGTCATTGCAAACAAAATTAGTGAGTTTATTTGGGGTTAATGAAAATATTGAAGTTCTTATTAATTAATTTATTAAGTTATTTATTAGATTATTATGTCAGTGCCAGTTAGAGAATTTGAAGGGTGAGAGAAATTCTGACTTAGTCATCATGCCAAGTTTGGTTAGTCACACTCTAGCTTAGTGGATGAGTGAAAAGTAAAATACAGGGATTTAATGGAAAGCTCTACAAGTGTTGTGTGCAATGCATTCATTATGTGTGGGAATACAAGCTTTAAAGGATAAGGTGTGATGAATAATAGATAATACCTAATACACTTTCACATTTTCCTCTAGCACAGCCCCATAATCCCCTGAAAGCAGAGCGTTTGTAGGAAAAAATGAATCAATGATTATTATGATTGCTGTTGTGTGAAAGGTTTAAGAATGAATGAACTGCTGGCTGGAAAGAGTAAATGTGAGGGAATGAGGAAGGGAACCATTCTGTTTCTTCAGATTTTCAGCAAAAAATTGCAGTTAACATCAGTAGTAACATGTTTATTCTGCTGCCTGGTCCTGACCACTTAAAATATTTAGCTTCCAATAGGTAATATACTTAAATACAATTGTCTGAGTACAATTTAACAGGCATCGGATTTGATCTGGGTAAAATTGTTTATAAAAAGAAAATAGGCTCATGGGATTATTTTTGGCAAACTTTGAGGTCAAAACTGAGAGAACTATGCTGTCATACAAGCTAATAAGTGACATTTCTGTTGAAAATGAATATCAGACAGAAAGACGTGCATTTAACATCAAACATTAAAGAGAAAGCACAACCCAAGCACAAAACTGCACATAATCCAGACTTTAAAATCACGCATGAACAGATTTTGGACAGTGTTTACAGTATCCATCAGCATAACAAACACTGTTAAAGCATGAATGAATATTTAATAGGTGCTGATAAACCTGCCCTTCAGCATTGTCTCACTGATAATGCTGTTTCCCACCATATGCATTAACTATCACAGCACCTCTTTTGAGGATACTGTATGACAGGTATATGAGAGTTTTTTTAGTTCATGTCTTGTTGCTCAAAAGTATAAATTGCATCATCACGTACTTCATAAAGAAACACTTTTGCATGAACCCCTGCTTGATGTTCACTGCCTGTGTACTGAAATAACTTAATGTTATCCATAATTAACCATAACCATGAGTTCAGCAGACCAAAACATTTGTTTAAATCAAGATTATGACTGACAATACAACAGCTCAGTTCAGCTCAGCACAAAGCAGAAACATGAATAACTGCTCCTGTGACACAGCAGTCCATACCTGACCAAAGACAGATGCCACAATGGGTCTGAGTTTCCTGCGCTCCGTCTCTCCTCTGAAGGGCTCTGCCTCAGGTTCAGTGGGCGAGTTCAGACTGAGGGTTTTGGTTTTGGGTGGGCCGTTTGAAGCTACCACCACCTGAAGAGGTGCTCCATCTCCTCAGCTTCTCTATCTTCTTCCTAAAGGACCCCTACATGGAGCAAAAGAGCATCAGAGAGCATGTGATCAAATTTGAGCTCTAATTATGATATGTGAAGACTGGGACTAGTTAGCCTATCAAATGGGCTATATATATCAAAAACTATGAGGTTTTGAGGAAAGTACAGTTTGACAAATACTTGTTTTCTCTGCAACAGTGGTTGCATTTGTTGTGCTTTTTTCTGTCCCACCATAATTTATTATATTTTGTAAAAAAATAAAATATATGTCCTTGATTCTGATTGGTCAATAGCTGTGTTTTATTCACAATAAAACATGGCTATGACCGCTTTACACAACGGTTCTGTGTATCACTACACCCTTAGCAACCACTCTTAGCAATGTAAACTGTTTGTTCTCAATTGATATTGTTCATTGAAGCTTACTGTATTATGCAGAACTAGAAAAGTATTGTGAGAACCTGCATTCAGATTTAGCATTTTCCTTCAGGTCAGTCCTACGTTCATAATAAAAAATCTGTTTAAATGTCCAATGTATTATCTTGTCCTTTTAACAGTTAAGGGGTTTTCCCGTGACTGACAGCGCTAGTCAAAGCATTTGTCAGTTCCGTGTTCACAACAATTCAGTCTTTTTAATATAAAAGTCTTCGCTACTGACTGACACACTCCGCTTCTTGTCGTGATTAACAACGGCCTTCAGCCGTTACTTATTCATGATACAGCACAGCCTCTCGGACCTTATTGCTTACATAAACTACTGTTCAAAAGTTTGGGGTCAGTGAGTTTTTTTTTTTTTAAGTATCATGGTTGAAAAAAGTATCACTTTTTCTACAAAGATATCAAGCAGCACAACAGCACACCATTGATAACAATAAGAAATATTACTTGAGCACCAAATCAGCATATTAGAATGATTTTTGAAGGATCATGTGATACTGAACCCTGGACCAATGACTCGTGAAATTCAGCTTTGCCACCACAGAAATAAATTACATTTTAAAATTACAAAATTAAAACAGAGAACTTCTCTTATTTTAAGTTGTAATATTTCAATATTGTTTTACTGTGATTTTGATCTAATAAATGCAGCCTTGGTGAGCATAAGGGACTTCTTTCAAAAACATAAAAAAAAAATCTTAGTGACCCTAAACTTTTTCATGGTAACATTGTATTTTATGATATGTTTTTATTTATAAATTACAATTTCTGTATGTCGATTTTTGCGAAAATGGTTCATTTGTGTTCAGAATTTTTATTTTGTTGAAAACTTTAATGTATGTGCCTGTACAGAAAGCCATACCCTAAAAACATTAGCTGGACTAAAAAGTGTTACAAGTCCTAGTTTGCCCCATTTACCTCAAGCATGTCTTTTTCATTAACATACTGTTGTGTCAATCTGCCAGATTTACTACTTTTTCAATCAGTTGTGCTCCATATCATCATAAGTCTCAAAGGTCACGTACCTTTTTGACAATCTTGTCTTGAGGAACCTCAATGGTTTCCACGCTGCCTGCTTCCATAGACATTTTTCTCTGTGACGACTGATGAGCATTAATGCTTTTCTACGGCTCTGTTTCTGCCTCTCACTCTGTCTGTTTAGATTCTGTTGCAGAAAATTACATTGAGTGTTTCCATCTCTGGACATCAATCGCCCCTCCTCTCTCTCTCATTCGCTCATGTTTTTTCTTTTTCATTCAGTCTCTCTCTAACTGTTTCTCTCTAATACGGTCCCTGCGTCTCTTGCTCTCTCTCACTCATTCATATGTAGGTTCTCTGTCTCCTCCCCCCTTCGCTGTATAGATGCTCTGTGTAAAATTAATATGGAGAATATTTTTCCATTGCCAGACACAACAGTATAACATCATCACGAGAAAACTTGATTCTAATAGTTTCTATTTGTTTTTTTAAGTCAAAAGAAAACCGATTCTCCAAACATATAATCCATATTCGGTTCCATTTTATATCTTGATCTCACCTTTTGTGTTGCGACACAATTCTGAAGGCATATTAAAATGCATTTCTTATTATTCCCACAACAACTATATTCATTTTATTTTATCAGACAGTAGATTGATGTACCGGCATTGTGTGATTAGACTGTAGATAAGGAGAAATGTTTCATCTCTCATTCTTTTTTCCTGATTTACATCTGATTTAATCCTTTATCCTGTCTCCTGCTCTCTCGCAAAATCCTCTTACATGTTCATGTTCTTGTCTATAATTTTTCATCCTCTATTTCCACCCAACACCATTAATTTACATTGTCACATCTATATGGGTCATTCTAAATTAAATCATTTACCTTCTAAAAATGTTGTTGAGGACTTTTTAAAATAATAATAATTTTAGAAGATATGTAAATTCATGATTAGTCATTTGTGGGAATGATGACATTATTCTTTTAATTGTATGTCTATTTCTATTGTTTATTTGCATTTGAGTTCATGTCAATTTCCATATTTTACTTGAAATTGCTTACTAAAAAACAAACAAAAAAAAAACAATTCGAATAGATAATTTTATGCTTTGTTTTATGTTGTGTCATTTTCTGCCCAGCCAAATGCTGAAAATGTAATATAAAAAAAATATTAAACTTCTTTATTTTTTTTATTGCAGTTCAATATTACCAACTACCCATACAACCTTCTGGATGCATCTTCTGAAATCAGTCCTTGATCAAAAACCAGATGTCCTGACAAACAGCAGTTTCAATAAGTAGGGGGTAAGACTCACATTCCACAGCAGTGCTTTTGTTTATACATGAAGATTGGTGAAGTTTGACATAAACTAATGTTATGTAAGATTAGGAGGGAAGAATAAAGAAAAAATCCACAGAGGCAACTGATCCCCTATGATCTGCATGGTACATTTTGTTCTGATCTCGAGGAACTTATGTCACACTCACAAAGATGATAGAAATGCTTTCAGTTGATAATCTGTTTGCTGTAAAGGCTGGTGCAACAACAACAATCGTCATTCTGGGCTGCTTAATTTAAATATTAGCTACGGGAAGAATATGAAAATGTGCTTTCTTGCTGAGCTTGATACTAATTGTATGACAATGAATCAGTGAACACATACACTCTAAAACACTTCTTGATTTGCTTGCTCTTCACAGCTTGTTTCCTCATTCCCTTTGTCCCAGAGAAGCTTCAAGCTGCTAGTGACGCATACATGGAGGTTTAATACCACTAAGAGCATCTGTTTCATACTGTTACAGCACAGAGCTCACTCCTTTACAGCTTTAAACATGAACTGTTCCGTCTGTCCACTCTGTTCTCCATCCGTTCACTAATTTCTACTTTTTTCCCCACTCTCACATGATCTCTTGTTAACAACTGCTGCTAATGAAAACTGGGTCAGCACTCACTGTGTGTACAGATACAGTGGAGATTTTGTACGTTACAAAAGACCAGTCTATGACTTTAAATCTTGGAAATAAATAAAGATTTTCTATTTTGAAAATTATGGTAAATGAGGAAAAAATATATTTGAGATTCAGCACTATTTCAAGGCCACTTAAGTAAGCAAATTTATAATGTTGATCAGATGTTCTTGCTACACACAAGACACTCTTTGGAACGTTCTCAAATCATGCTGGATAACATGATCATCAGGTTTTACACAAACTTGTTCATGCAGCTCATGTGCTGCAGACAATTCACAGTACTCAATTGAAATTTCTACCCATATGTATAGCGGGGTGGAAAAATTAAGGGCAAGAGGGCTGCAGTTCTTAACTATTACACCAGAGGGGCCTTTTATTTAAATAATACTCAAATGTGATGAGTTTAGCTGTGCGTTTTCCCTCTTCTGTGCTCTGGTGCATGTCTTTCTCTATGCTGGTGATCTTGGCTGATGTTCTTTTGCATGGTTGGGAGCCTTAGTCAGTTTCTGGAAAAAAATGGGAGAAAAAACAAAACATTACTTTCTTCTTGGTAAATCCTTCAATGTTTAGCCTTGGGGTAGAGCTCCTTATGAACCTCTCTGATTGAGGGAGAAATGAGCTTCATGTGCTCTCAATCATGCCGTTGAGCTTGAGTGCTGGTTTCCATAGCGATCAATGTCAGGGGCGACATATATATATATATATATATATATATATATATATATATACACACACACACACACACACTCACCGGCCACTTAAGGCAGGAACACACCAAGCCGACGCTGACGAACTAGTGGCGACAAAAGCAGACTGTGGGGTTGGCTCACTTCGGCAGTGTCTGGGTCCAAAGTTGCCCTGACACACCAAACCGACACTCGACAGCCGACGGCCAAGTAGCACGTCCGTTCTGCGCCTGCGTAAGATGAAATGCCAATGTTGCCAATTTAGGGATTTTGTCACTAGATTTAGTGACTTCCCCACCCCTTTTGAGGCTTTTTTCAAAAGTTTAGGGACAAATCTAGCAACTTCTTGGACAAACCTTATCTAGATTCTTATTTTGCTACTGATCTCTATTCATATTTATATAGATCAATGAATTTGCCATTATGATGTCATCTAGTTACCAGTTTTAGCTACTTTCAGTTGAAAGCAGTTGGCAACACTGTTGTTGTGTATGAATGGTTGCTGTGTTTTTGTTCTTTGTTCTCAGTGTTCCTTGTTGTTGCTTTGCCACTTCATTAAAATCCCTGCATACAGATCTTCGCTTCTGCCTGTTTTCCCCCCGCTTCCGCAACATCACACGGACATTTTACATTTTCAAAACATTTTATTTTTTGTTCCACAAAACATGACTTTCATGTAATTTTTGTAACTTTGTTTTATTTAAATTGATAATATAATTTGTAATTAGATTTTATTTTTATTTTGTTTTATTGTACAGTAGTCTAGTGTTTAGTTAAAAGTTGTGTTTCTAGTCTGTATTCTAGTTAAAACTTGTTTTTCCTTTATAAAAAGACAAGCTCAGACAACACAAAATATACTGATGAGAAGCTTCAAGACAAACATTCATGTTTTCATGTAGTCTCTTTATGGCTAATATTAGTGTATATTGAGTGAAACTGCAGTCCAGTTTTCCATACCTGTGTAAACAAATGTTTTTAGCAATGTGTGTATGTGTGGCCTGGGTTAAAATTAGCAGAAATTTTGTGTGTATGCATGTATGTAGTCAGTAATCTAAGCAATGTGAGAGAACAGAGACAGGAATATGGGCCATGTTTCTTTGTCTGTGATTGAGGGATTTTTGTTTTTAGTTCATTTGTTTTCACCAGTGGTAAGGACATACTCTCTTTAATATTCTCAAAATCACAACAACCTCAGAGGTAATCCAGTATGACTATGGCTTAAATCAAACCAGGAAAGAGACACAGAAAAAGATAAAGGCTTATAAGGCCATCCCATGATTGTAAACTCTAGTTGGTAGACCGTAGTCCACTCAGAAACATCAGGCGTCAGTACCAGGTAATGTTACTCCACATGATGAAGTTACATTTTGTCATCTCTCTCTATCTCATTTGTGGGATGGCTTTTAAAGCCGAGGAGGTTGATGGAGCCCTGGGAGTCATGCTGGATGCGGGGAACTCTGAGAGGGGTTGGAGAGCTGAGTGAAATGGAAGACCATATATCTTTTTTCCTCATTCTTTCAGTAACCAGCACTAATGGCCCAACTTCCTCCACCAGCCCTTCGTAAAGCACCTCTAGACTTTGGCGGATTCGAGTGCAGAAGTTTGGACAGCTAAATGTGTAGATAATCGGATTCAACACAGAGTTCAGGAAAGTGAATGTTGTTGCGACAGGTAAGGACACCTCCACCAGATCCGCAATCTCTGTCTTGTACTGAGCCGTCACTTCCAGCAAGCAGAAAACATGGTAGGGCAGCCAGCAGAGAATAAAGGTTGCGATCACAGAGACAACCATTTTCATGAAACCTTCTACTCTTGACCCTCTTCCTGCGAGCCCGCAGCTCTAAAACAAAGCAAGCGTAACTGACGGCAATGTCTACCAGCAGCAGGACGAACGCCAGCAACACTTTGGACACTGCTGTCGCTGCGTCACGCACCTTACAGTCTGTATGCAGCGTGCTCTGGGAGGAATAGAGTGCAAAATCATGATAGCAAAGTTTGCGGCCATCCTGCTTAAGCACGACGGAATGGAATATGAAATACAGAGACATGTTTACCGCCGCCAGCGCCCATCCTAGGCCGCAGATCTTCCATGCTGCCGACACAGTGCGACGGTTCTGAGTCCACACCGGCTTAGTCACCAACAAACAACGTTCCAGCGATATCACAGCCAGTAGGAAGGCAGAAACAAACATGTTGATTAAAAAAGATTGAGGCCTGGGCCACACACAATGGTCCGCCCAACTCCCAGCTGTGGTCCATCAGTAGGTAATAAGTGAAAAGCGGCAAGGTTAGTGTGGTTAGGAAGTCCGACAGCGCCAGATTGAGAACCCACACTTCGTCTTGTGATGAAGACAGCAACTAAGCACCCACAGCACCAGTCCATTTTCCAGGATGCCCAGAGTGGACACCACACCATGCACACTCACCACTGCCAGGTTCACTCGAGTGTCATTGTTCAGGGTGTGAGAGATCATTGTCTGCAGAAGGGGACAGTGGAGCTATGAGGGGGACAAGTGGCCGAGGGAGGAATTAGGAAGTAATGAGGAAGTCATTGCTGTCACAAAAAAGAGAAAAATTATTAATATATTTTATTACAGCCATCTGAAATTAAGCACATAGATCAACAAATGAAATGTTTATTATGTGTTTTAAATGTTTCTTTTAAAGTTTAACATCTCTGTAGGGTTCTAAGACGAGGGTCTTCAACCAGGGGTCCGCGGCGGTATTATAGTGGATCTGACAATTATTTCTTAGAGAAGTTAACTGAAAATAACAGAAAATTTACCAACAATTATAATAAAGAGGAAGGACGAAGTGAATACTGATAATCAGATGACCTTTGAAGTTAAGCAAATTCTGTCTACTTAAATGTTTACAGTAATACTCTAATGAACCATCTTAGTCTTTTAACTGTGTTAGTCCTGTCTGTGAGGTTTCTGCTGTCGCTATTTTGACTTGGCAACACTTTCATCACCGTATAATAACATCATCTTGAGGTATGTTGAAATTTTGTCTTATTTTAGGCATGTTGCATGGATGATTGTAAGTGTTTTGAGTCACAGTATTTATTGTATAGATTAAATAGATTTTATTTACAACATACAATGGGGTCCAAAAGTTAGTAGTGAGATCACTATAGTCTGCTTCCATTATACTGCATTTTTACTTAAGTTTTTCTAATTTAATTTTCAAAAAGAGCTTTTGTAGTTTGTGTAAAATCTGATTTTCATGTTCTCCAGCATGATTTAAGAATGTTACAAATAGCATCTTGTGCTTCAATGGAAACAAGGAGATCTGATCTTTTGTACAAAGGCCACACATTTATTTTTCATCAGTAATTACTCTAGTCTTCAGTTTTACATGATAAATCCAGAAGAACTGCAACATCTCCATCTCCAACATCTCCATCTTGAAGAAACCTACCTGCAAAGCTGCCTGAAAAACTGTGCAAGAGTACCTATATGACAAAAGATGTTTTAAATGCAAAGGGTGGTCCCATCAAATATTGATTTTATTTTATTAACTAATAGAAGTTAATTGATAAATGAAATCTATTTATGACTTATTTTTTGAAAGCATCCTCACTTTACAGGATTTTCACACAAGTGCCTAAAACATTTCACAGTGCGAGGTAGGTTTCTTCAAGCATCTTGAAGAAGTTGCTGCAGTTCTTTAGGATTTAGTTTGTCTCAGTTTCTTCTTGTATCACATAAATAACTGACTTAAAACCATTTAATTAATTTATTTTTTTTGGTGAAAATACTAATATGCCTAAGACTTTTGCAGAGTACTGTATATCTCAAGACTTTTTTTCAAGATTTCAAGATTACTTGTTCTTTTTACCATAAAATGCAAGACAATGACGGTATCTTAATCTTGAGATTTAAAGCAGCATCTGAGTAAACCTGGATAGACTAAAATAAAACATATGTTTTGTGAAGTTTGTTTACTGTGCTTCCACAGTGCATCTTCTCCAGATGATGATCCTTAGGTGTCCATCAGTTACTTTCTTCTGTGTACTCTCCTTCACCTCTGCCTTTTTCCTTCTCTCTCTTTCAGGTTCCTCAGGCACCCTCAGATTCCAGATTTTCAAATAGCTGTATCTCGGCCAAATATTGTACTATCCTAACAAAACATGCATCAATGGAAAGCTTATTTATTCAGATAATGTATAAATCTAAATTTAAAAAAATTGACCCTTATGACTGGTTTTGTGGTCCAGGGTCACATTTGTTACTTACTTGTTCAGATGACATTTTCTGGTGAAAATTCTTATTTTGGTCATACTTTCAAGACTACAATCTGTGATTCTGAAGTACCTGTACAGTATCCACCGGTGTGGTGACTGACAGCCACACATTCTCCTCAAAACATTAGATTCATCCATGCCGATGCACAACCCACGTAAAGATGATAATTCCGCAAATAACTGCAATTGCAGGTTTCAAACAGTTTTGCGACAAAGAGGCACAACTTACGGACTGCAGCTTTAAATATACACAGATAATGAGAAAAGCTTACGGTTTTTATCATTTAGATAAATGTCACAACCATTAACAAAAACATTTCTTATAATAACTTATAATAAAGAAAGCATTTTCTTACAGGAATGTTTTGTTTATGGTTGTTTACTTTGTGTGTGTGTGTGTGTGTGTGTGTTAGTTTCATTTTTATGGACTTTTAGTTTCATGGACACACACACATTATTACACATTATTACATTAAAAACAAGTTCACGAGTTCACATATCCATATAATTAAATAGAGTAAAGTTATGCATATTTGGCGTGCTGTCTGGGGAGAGGGCTCCGAGCTCAGAGTACTCCCCCCGGTGTGGTAAAAGTAGATAGAACTAGAAGTGAGGAGATGGAGTGGAGGAGGGATGCTGATAAACTCTCAGATGAACAGAGGTAAGTCTGCTGAATTTATACCTCTTGACATTGGTTGAGTTGATTAACTGAATGCTGTCCACCTGTGCTAATTAGGTTAATTATCTGAACTTGCTCCTCCCGAATTTTGTTAATAAAACATAATTTCATGAGTTCACATATCCATATAATTAAATAAAGTTATGCATGTTTGGCGTGCTGTCCGTGGAGAGGGCTCCGAGCTCAGAATTTTGGCCCGAACCCAGAGTACTCCCCCCAAAAAGCAAAAGAGCAAAGGACAGCCGCCAGACTAAAGACCCCCAAAAGACGCTGAGAATTGGCTTACTGGCATTTCAAGAAGCCTGGTCGCTTGACCAGGAGAGCCCATGTTGCTACTAACAGGAGCGTATCACTGTACCAGGCGGACGGGCCCTACTAGCCGACAAACGATGGGTAGTTGAAATTTGGAACAACCGATCAGGAGGGCTCTCGTGACATCTGATGGGAGACCAAGGCTCCAGGAGACCAATGCTCTTTGTATCAGATGCGTAAAGCCCTACCGGCCGATAAATGAGGAGCAGTATGAGTTAAACCGTCCGACCAGGGGGGTCCGTGCTGCCTCTCACGGGATCGCGCATCGCCAGGTAGACGGGCCCTACCGGCCAATTGACAGGGAGTGCGTGATTTGGAGCGCCCGATCGGGAGGGCTCTGGTTACGTCCGACAGGAGACCAATGCTCACGGTGTCGAACGGGTGAGCCCTACCGACCGAAAGACGAGGGGCAGCGTGGTTTAGGAATGACCAGCCAAAAGGGGCCAGGAGAGCTCTCGCAGCATCCGATGGGAGACCAAGGCTCCAGGAGACCAATGCTCATGGCATCGGATGGGTAAGCCTCGCTAGCATACAGGTGGAAAGTAAAGAGCAGAGACTCGACCGGGAGGCTCTTGCAGTGTCTGACGGGAAACCAAGGCTCCAGGAGACCAATGCTCAAGGCCTCGGACGGGTAAGCCTCGCCGGACAAGGAAAGAAGCACGGACCAGGAGGCTCACGCGGTGTCCAATGGGAGACCAAGGCTCATGACATCAGACGTGTAAGCCTCGCTGGTGGACAGGCAGAAAGTAAAGCACAGAAGAACGACCGGGAGGCTCTCGCGGCATCCGACGGGAGACCAAGGCTCCAGGAGACCAATGCTCAAGGCCTCGGATGGGTAAGCCTCGCCGGACGAGGAAGGAAGCACTGACCGGGAGGCTCTTGTAGCATCAGATGGGAGACCAAGGCTCCAGGAAACCAATGCTTGTGGCATCAGACGGGTGAGCCTCGCCGGACAGAGAAGGATAACAAGATGGAAGCTGACCGGGAGGGCTCTCGCTGCATCCGACGGGAGATCAAGACTCACTGTGTCGGACGGGTAAGCCTCGTCAGACGGAAAAAGTTAAAAAGATGGAAACTGACCGGGAGGGCTCTCGCTGCATCCGACGGGAGATCAATACTCATAGCATAGGACGGGTAAGCCTCTCCGGACGAGGAAGGAGAAAAGGTGGAAACTGACTGGGAGGGCTCTCACAGCATCCAATGGGAAATCAAGACTCGCAGCATCGGACGGGTAAGCCTTGTCAGTGGTGGAGAGAAAGTTTTTTTTTTTTTTTTTCCCTCCCCAGAAAACTGAGTTTCAGCAGAAGCAGAGGAGACATACTGCTGCAGCAGAGGACAAATTTAGCTATAGAACTGGGCTTCTATGGGAGCAGAGGGGACATCGTTGCTGCTGCAGTGGAAGGGTCAGCCAGACAAACTGAGCTCCTGCGAGAGCATTGAGATAACGATCTGTTCAAGGAGAGAACAAGCTGAAGCTGAAGCTGGAGAATTTGGCTGGTAAGGGTTCGTTGAGCTTCTTTAACATGGAAGCGATTGGATAGGATATAGATCCTTAAAGCCTCTGATGGCCAGCGACTGGAGTGTTTGAATCTGATGCTCGGAGAGGCCTTTTGGGGCAGCTGTGGTTCCTTGCCGCTGTTGCTTCTGGCTTGCTTAGTTGGGGACACTTGATATTCAACAATATTTTGATCTGCTTTCATTGTCTTCACTGCACACCATTGTTTGCAAACTGAACTGTCCTGAATGATGACATCACTTTTCCTTCAAAGCTGTTGTATAGATAAATGAACTATATGAATAACTAATGGTTTTATGATGGAATGAATCAATACTGAACTTACTTAAGCTAGACAATGGCACCATTTTCTTCTAGAGCTGCTGTGCAGCCAAAATTATTTTGCTATCACTGTAGAGCTGCCCTGACACAGCCTGCATGTAAAAAGCTCTATAAAAGGTGACTTGATTTGATTGCTGCTCCTGTGCATAACAAATAATTGTAAAAGTGAATAGGTTGGTTCAGGGTCCACCTTTGGAGCCAGCGGCCTGAATTTCAGGTCAAATCTGTGCTCTGATCTTGCTGGCGACCTCCATAAGCAAACAAAACGATAATTGTAACAACAATTTAATAAAATAATGCATAATACTGACACTTCATATTAGGGTTGCATGGTGTACCAGTAGTATTGTGATACTAAAGCTTCAAAATACTGGCAATGCCATTGTATTGGTAGATTTGTCGGTACGGTAGTACTGTAAGGAATGTTGTATGTGCGGCAGGTACACTTCGTTTGAACGTGCATGCCTGCAAAAACATTCAAAGAGACTGCCGTTGCCTGTCTATTGTGCCCTGTGTAGTAAATGCTGTGTAGAATTAGCGCCTTATTGTTCCCCAATGTTTCACTTAATCTTGCAATGAGATAAAGTTGTTTTTTCGTGCGGCATTTTTTCAGGAGAAAGGTCTGAAGTTATTTTTATTATTATTATTATTATTTAAAAAACAGCAGCTCAAGCATCACTTAATCAACATCATAATATCTTTATATAAGAATGAATTCTCAGTTTTCCTCAGTCATTTGACCACTTCTGGAACGGGTGTAATTGTTTATTTCTAGAAACATCTTTGCTAAGATGATTCAGACAAATGCAATTCAATTCATCTATATAGCGGCTTTGCACTCGTTATCAATCATGTCATGATTCTTGTCAATTGTGTTTTTTAATTAATTTATTTATTTTTTATAAATATTATTGTATTATGTGTTTTAGTACTCCTCTCCAGTCAAGGTTGGAAATTTCATGCCAGCAAAAATGCTCCTGATAGTTCGTGACGCGAGCAAGAGCGTCGCTTTTGTTTAGTTTCTAAATGAATCTGTTTTGAACAAATCGGGCGAGTCGCTGACTCACTAAGCCTCATTAATTTTTTTTTTTTTTTTTTCCAATTGTAATTGAAGTGCAAATGCATAAATGCTATTTAACTTCATGCAGCTTTTGCTACTGTACATTGCTGAATTTGTTTACAATGATTCATTTGATTGGTAACAAAAGCCTGTTCTCATTCTCATTAATGAAGTATTCAGAGAAAAATCCGGTCTGCTTTCATATATTTATGAAAGTTTAGTTCATTTAGTATACTGCATGGTAATGCGATACTTCAGCTGATATAGTATTATCTAATGGTATTAGATAATTTGTTAATAGCATTTAACACTTTAAATAAAACTGTTGCAACTGGTTGGTAAAATGTTTTTCCATGCATGCTTGAACTGACTATGGTGCATTTACCCTTCTGACCAGTAGACATCCCCGGCGTGTGACGGTCCGAGCGAAACTGTGAATCATTTTTTCGAAGCGATGGTTCAATTGATTTAGAAGCTTTGTTTCTCCCATCACTAGGAGGAACCCTCAACTCAACAGTTATTTTCATCAGTTATCTGAGTCTATTACATTAATTATCTTATACAGATGTCATGGAATTTATTTGAATTCTTTAGTGAGAACGAATGCGTGTATGAATTTGTCTTACCAGTCTGTGCAGAGTCTCTTTAACCATAGTGAAGCTGGGTTTTGAGTTACTTCAAAACAGAAACAAATTGATTACGAACTGAAAATTACATAGCGTTATGTTTTATGTTTATTTCAGGACAGCGCTGACGTTAAGTTCTTATTAATAATTCTGAGTGCAACTATGCGTGCAATCTGACTGCACATGATGTCCGAGCTGTTTGTACGCGTGCGTTTAAGATAAAAGGAAGCAGCGCGTTAGATCGGAAAAGGCAAATCTATGAAAACGGTTCGAAACATCCATTTCTTCCAATCAAAATTGAGTATCCAGATAGCATAAACTGTGCTCGTGATTTAGCGACCAAAACGAAGCAAAATTCAACCAAGGAAAACGAAAAAGATTTGAGCTGTGTTCTTACGGTTTTGAGCCAGTGGGGTGGAGAGTGCACAAGCTGGCCGAAAATGAATCTGCGGCGCGGCCTGACGCTGGAGGAAGGCCCATTCCTTTGCAGGAAGAGGGCAGCATTGCCCGAGACATGAGCTTGGCATTTGAGGGGCTTTATTGTCCATTTCTTTATGGCCGGAAGGATTGAATGAGCCGGAGATGAGAAAGACGGGGAAAGAGATTGCGGATGTTTTGCCCGTGGTAGGCCTCGGCATACTGGGCCGGTTTGTTTGGGCTGACACCCGCGAGATAACGCTGAGGGATCGGCGGTGGTGCCGTGTGGAGGATAATCATTCTTTAGGCCAGAGGATTGAGGTAAGATTCCTCGAGGACGAAGGATTTTTCATTTTTTGAGAGCTCGATTTTGGACATGTTGGGAAAGTAGGGCGGGTCCTAATGCTGATAAACTCTCAGATGAACAGAGGTAAGTCTGCTGAATTTATACCTCTTGACATTGGTTGAGTTGATTAACTGAATGCTCTCCACCTGTGCTAATTAGGTTATTTATCTGAACTTGCTCCTCCCGAATTTTGTTAATAAAACATCATTTATTATAAGAAATGTTTTTGTTAATGGTTGTGACATGTATCTCTAAAAGATAAAAAAAAAAAATGCCAAGGTGTTGCTGTGGCTGATGACATATTGGTGATGACCAACGGAGGTGACAGAAAGCTGATGTTACAGAGTCATGGCAACAAGCGTCTGAGGAGGAGCAAGAGTGCCCGGAGCACAGAGGCAGAGCCGGAGGGAAAGAGAAACCTGTAGCTGTAGGGGTGGAGGGACTGAGCGTAGCAGAAGGCTCGTAAGACCGTGGTGGAAGTAGAGTGACGACTGACCAAGGGGGAGCCGGTGGGGCGAAGGAACCCGGTGGAGCCGCAGGGTCGAGGGTCTCTGGTGGAGACAAAGGTAGGAGGAGCCAAGGAGGATTGGACGGTAATTCCAATTCCCAACAGGTCGATGATACAATTTCAATGCTGTCTAGCAACAGCAATGATGAGGAACAAACTGATTGTTCAGGGTGGGATAGGGTGGGAGGCAGTACCTCTGTGTCCAAATCCACCATTATTCCCTCAGCTGCTGCTGTCGTTGGCACACAACCCTGCGATGGCCGGCACTGTCTGTTCCTCTTCGGCACTGGCTCACTCTTTGAGCTGGTTGGTCACTCTCTATCTGCGGGGGGCTCTCACGAAATCTCCGCCGTCGAGGGTAGTGGTGGGCTGGGCTCTGGGTCTGGCTGTATCCTGGACCAGAAACAGATGCTCTCCAGACACCGGATGATGGCCTCCCTCCAGTCAAGTCCTGAGGTGTCTGGGAGGTCTACAGGGAGGTGGTAGTTGGCCCCGATCCAGAAGAGCGATTTGAGGGTCTCGTTGTTGTAGGGGCATGTGATGGCAATTTGACAACTGTTCCTTGTAACAAAAATAAAAAAATAAAAAATCAACGCCTATTTGGGCAATCGCAGCAAACTTTGCTGCATAATCCATCTCTTTGGTCTGGTCTTCTGTTAATAAGATGTAGACAGACACCTGCTGCTCAGCCTGCCTTTCATGATAAAACCAACAACTATCAAGACTGACTAGCTAACACTATTGTTTTCCCTTGACAGTGCTCTTTTATCAGATCAACATCATATTTGGTCAGTCTAATCTAAAGGCCTTTGAGACGTTAAATTGCGCAATTTTTCAGCGCTCCAGAGATCCAGGACGCGTGGAGAGTTTCTCCTTCCTACTGGATGAGTCTGTGTCCAACACTACCATCTACATCACAGGAAGTAGCCTGACATTCAACCTACGCAGCCCGACAGGTAAACTTTTAGTAGAATGCAAACCACATATTATTGAAAACCAAATGAAAGCATTTTTGTTAACTAAAATAAAAATGTAACTAACATAAAAATATTTTTTGTAACCAAACCATATTCATTATACAAAAATTAGGTGTATTTGAATGAGAATATCAACATTGAAATGTTAATGTAGAAATTAGACAATGTAGAAATACAATGGGATTCATATAAAATGAAAAGTAAAAATAATAGTATTTTAAAATAATAGTTTACATTGAATTAACTTAAATACAAATTTAACAATTAACTTATTGACTATACATTTATTTTACAAACCATGGTGAATGACTAGTGGCAGGAAATAGAACAACAACAAGTCCAAAATGAGTCCAAAACAGAGTGCACATGTAACATATCGCCCCCTCCCGGAAAGGCACGTCCTCGCGCCGTGGAGAGGGGAAGATGAAGATGAGATGCAGAAGATGGTGTAGGAGGTGGCTCAGGAGGCGGACGGCTAACCGGGAGGAGGCGAAGTGCAGGAGTCCAGGGAGGTGCAGAAGGTGGTGAAGTCCAGGGAGGTGAGGATGGTGGAGAAATCCAGTGAGTAGCCTTGAGCAGAGGAGTCCAGATGTTGCTCCAGGCCACAGCCAGGACGGCGACCCACGGCGGCGTTGCTGGAGGGAGGAGCCGAGGTGGTGAATCGCTCCAAACAACCTTGGGAAGGCGTGGAAGCAGCGGAGCCGATGTAGATGGATCCTGGGGCGAAGACAGAGAGCCGAAGGAGTGGAGTGATGCCGATGGTCTCGAGGTCCGCGACCATCGGCATCACTCCACCATCGGCATCACTCTCTGTCTTCGGTGGGGTCGCGCTGTCTTTCCACGCCGTCCGAGGGTTCCTGGCTGGGCACTGGAGTGGGAGTGGGACTGGCGTCATTGTCGCAGAAATCCACGGTCATTAACGATCCACATGACGCCAGTACCCACTCCACATACTCGGAGAAGCTCCCTCGAGGTCCTTCCCCGGACAGCAGCGCTTTGGTGGCAGTGTTCAGGCCCGCAAACAGAAAGTTGCAAAGGCTGCTGTCCGGGTAATGTGTCAATGGTGCTAGGAGCAAAAAAATTGTCCAAATGTTCCTCGAGGGAGCGGTCCTTCTGCTCAAAGCAGAGCAACAGAAATGCGGGTGTGTACATTGTGACGGTAACGAAAAGTGCAACACGAAAAACACTGACACGGAAAACAAAAAACACGCCGCAATCTGTCTTAACTGTTTGGTCCGGTATTCTGTTACAATAGCTGGTGTATTAAGCACACGACGAGGAGATAAAGTCCAAACAAGTCTTTTACTAGATAATCCACAGAAGAATACAGGAAAAGGCAGGAACATACACCAACACATACATGAATGATACCGGACAACACTGGACTGAAAACATAGGGTATATATACATGGGATAACAAGGTAGGTAATTAGACACAGCTGGATGTGATGATGAAGTGATCAGTTATCATGGTGAATGACTAGTGGCGGGAAATAGAACAACAACAAGTCCAAAATGAGTCCAAAACAGAGTGCACATGTAACAATAATATTAATATTGAACCACTGTACTCACATGAACTGATTTAAATATGTTTTTAGTACATTAATGGATCTTGAGAGAGGAAATGTCATTGCTGGCTATGGAGGCCTCACTGAGCCATCGGATTTCAACAAAAATATCTTAATTTCTGTTCCGAAGATTAACGAAGGTCTTTCGGGTGTGGAACGGCATGAGGGTGAGTAATAAATGACGATTTTTGGGTGAACTAACCCTTTAAAAAAAAAAAAAAAAAGTATGCTTATTTAAAGTCACCATGTCATCAAAATGGACAATTCTCTTTTTGGGGGGAATATTGCTGTATTTATTATAAATTATTTATCTGCGCACATCATTATTTTTTGAAATTCATTTGCCCTCGTAATCTTTAATCAAAATAACTTCCCCTCCCACTTGCAGCGACCTCTTCTCTGATGATGAGAGGGCGGGACAACCTGTCACTCACGTGAGATCACAGCAATAGCAAACTACAACCATCCACCGATCCAATCAATTCCCAATTGACAAAATCAAGTCCCGTCCTACATCTTTTCTTGTTCGTGAAACAGTTTCACTCGGATATGTGTCACAATAAGGAACTCAACTAAAATATCTTAATTTGTGTTCCGAAGATTAACGAAGGTCTTACGGGTGTGGAACAGCATGAGGGTCAGTAATAAATGACAGAATTTTCATTTTTGGGTGAACTAACCCTTTAAGGACAATGACAGTTATACAACATTAAGCATTATAGTATGGAGCAAATTTCACTCCATACTATTGTCTAAATAATAATTTATGCAAAAGACATGATGTGCACATGAGTAGCCAATTTCACATGCATGAAACCTAATTCACCTGCACAAAAACCAATTCACGTGCACAAAATAAAATTCTATAGTCATAAAATATGTTTCACTAATGCAAAACACAATTCACAGATGTACAACTATGCACAAAAAGTTTTGAATGTTTAAAATTTACGAGTTTATCATTGAATCTGAATGTGCAAATTGTCACGTGTGAATGGCGTGTGAATGGCCTTGGATTTATATGTGTGTTTTGATATTTTCCTGGCAGCGCTCTCCTCCCAAATAGATCAGTCGTACTCTTTAGCCAAAAGAGTGGTGGAACTATGACACATTTTTGTAAGCCAAAACCCAATAGCAAGTTAGCATTTTAGCACTTCCGGTTCCATTGTACTGAAGTCAATGAGTTTTTTAAATGCGTTTTTGGTTAAACGGCTGAAATAAGGTCCATGGTGAACACAAGCTATGCATACTTTAACGTTTTATTCTACAAGATAAAATACATCAGTATTACCTTAACTGTGACTCAACACTGTTACGTGTCTTGAAAAAGACGGTTGCTAACAAGTGGCTAAATCGGACTACAGAGGCTGTCGGTGACATTACACGACATCATACTGAACAGGTAAGCTCAGTCCGCTTTTACAGCCTTATGCTTATTATTGCGCTCTTACAAACAATTCTGATTCAAACTTTTTGGTAAAATGTTTTTAGAGAGTTGTCGGAGGCTTAGTGGTGGTGACGTTGAAGTTGTGGGACCTTGGTGTAGTTCGTTTATAGCCTATCTTTAGCTTTTTGCTTCTAGTGACTGCATTTAGGCTTGTGAAAGTGATCTTGATGGACAAAACGTGTAATACCGGGTTCAGACTACACAATATTTTTGTCGGTTACGATAGTCACTCTGTCAGATTATACGATTTTTACACCTAAAATCTTGTTGTGTCATGGACAAAAAACGTCAGACTACAAGACCATTCATCACCGTCTTTAACCACGTGTGTGCTGTGATCGAGAAGGCTGGACTATTGACTGACAAAAGGTGCCTTGAGAGTCTTGTAGTCAGAAAAGCCCAAAAGTGGACACACATCTGGATTGCATGGCTATTTGGATTTCCTGAGGTAATATATGTTTTATTTGCCTTTTTCACTCTGTTGCAGTAGTCGAGGAAAAATCATAAACCCAGGAGTGTTGATGCCATAGCTCCACAAACATTTCCTCCATTGTAAAATTCCACCGAAGTTAGCAGGAACGATATTGTCTCTCTTTTGTTTTGGCATGTTTGAAAGCACGTAGGAAGGCACTTCTGTGCTTCTATTGGCCAGTTACACCCGTGACGGAACTTGTCATGGATGACCGAAAAAAAAATAAAATAAAACATGCTAGTGTTTCTGTCGGTTCAGCATCGCAGACGCAGTTTACCAATCCCCACAACTCCCTACGTCAAGCAGATCATGGCAAAATCAGGCTAAAATCATGTAGTCTGAACCGGGCATAAATATCACTAGCTTTTGTTGATCACAGAGCTTATTTTTTGCGATAATCCAAAAGCCTGCAAAAATTATATTGGGTTTTTGTCGAGGGAACCAGCGAGATGCTAACTGCCGATTGGCTTAGTGACTTCATAGTTCCACCACTCCATCAGATTTAAGCTTATCAATCAACCAATCATAATCATGTGAGGGCATGCCTACCTGGATGTTACTTTATCAGCTTTTGGCCACAGTTCAAGTCATGGTAGAGCAGAGGTATGTGCAGTTAATCGGTTCATTTCTGTGTTTAACTGATCTTCTTTAACTTCAGTAAAGCAATAGTTTATTAACTGCTGTTTAGTCCATAAACAATTATTTTAAGTATTCATGAATTCTTATGTTTACTTCATAAACAATTAAAGAATTATTCATTATTCATAGGATTTTAGATTCATAAACTCCATAGAAAGCATAACAATGTTTTGAATGATGAGAGATGTTGTAAATTAATAGACGATTGTGAAAATATAATATTTTTGGGTATTTTTCAAGTGGCCTCTTGTGTTTTTTTAATGAGGATAGGAAAGAGCGGTCACAGCAGAGTGTTTGTACCTGTACTTGCATGTCATATCCTGTCCACCACACATTCAACTGATGATGATAATGATGTGTATACATTGGAGACCATTTAGATTTCATTTATGGTTTGCTTCAAGTTTTATTGTTTCAGATTTCTGTGGCAAATGATGTATGAAGTTGCAGAGATAACCTACTGGAGACCTTACCATTCCTACTGTAATTCTTTCAATGCATTAATGTTGCAAATGCAAGCCATCCATTTTTGACAGTTGTTTCAACAAGAGGTTGAAAGTCATGCTTTGTTACTGTATTAATTGTATCCTGCTGACTATATGTACACGCTCAAGACATAAAGCCCTGCGATGCATTATTAAATGTTCTTGTTTTATGTCAGAATTAAAAGATTCAAAGACATTTGCTACAGTTGGTGTATACGTTTTATTGATATAAAAGTTTCTGAATCCTTTGGGAATAAAGTCTATATAAAATGACTTGGCCATGATTAATTGTATTGTTCCTGTTACATATGAAGATCATGACCTGACAATCTCAAGAATGAAGGATCACAGCATTTAGTACAGACATATCTCTCTTCTTCCATAGTTGTGCTGACTCATCAGTGGTGAAAAAGATGACTTTGCACTCTGGATGCACCACATCTTTAAAACAAAACATTTCAAAATCCTTGATTATAATGCATTATAATTGTCCCAAAGCCTTGTTAATGTTCATAAAGACTTCATCCTTGTCTGTAAGACTATACATTTTAATATTAGAAACAGTGTTATAGTATAAATTGGATGCCAAAAAATATTAATGTTTTAATCTTAATTTATGATTCTGGATAATCTGGATTTTTTTTTTTTTTTTTTAAATACTAAATTATTAATAGAACATTTTTTGTCAGAACCTCAAGTAAATTACATATTTTGTTTGGTTGTCTTAATGTTTTGTTTTCAGAATCATGGGAGAATCGTGATCTCTATGTCTATCTCTAAAAAATACAGATTATCCAGAGTCATAAATTAAGCTTAAAAGAAAATATATCATCTAATTTATATGCTACTATTAGCACTAATATTAAGATGTAGTCTTACAGACTAGGATGTAAAAATCTTACAGACTAAAATGAAGTCTTTATGTAACCTACATTAACAAGGATTTGGGGCAATAGTGCATAATAATGGAGGATTCTGAAAGGTTTTCTTATTTAAAATGTGGCGCTTCTCATCCAGTGTGTGAAGTTTTGCAAACCACGCCCCTTTATGCTCTCACAGCGAAGAGCACAGCATCTTGTCGACATGTTCCCCATACGAATGAGCTACAGAGTTTGAGAGGGATGTGCACGCAACATAAGGTGGCCATTATGCAAATATGTTAATTTGTGACGTGAACTTAACGTTAATAGGATTCCAATTACAAATGACTCATTTAAGCTGTTCAGAGTTGTAGCCCATCTGCTTCAAGGTTCAACGTGTTGTGTTTTCACAGATGCTCTTTTGCATACTTCAGTTGTAATGAGTGGTTATTTGAGTTACTGTTGCCTTTCTATCAGCTTGAACCAGTCTGGCCTTTCTTCTCAGACCTCTGACATCAACTTTTGCTCATTGGATATTTTCTCTTTTTTCAGTCCATTCTCTGTAAAGAGATGGTTGTACGTGAAAATCCCAGGAAATCAGTAGTTTCTGAAATACTCAGATCAGCCCGTCTGGCGCCAACAACCATGCCACATTCAAAGTCACTTAAATCATCTTTCTTCCCCATTTTGATGCTTAGTTTGAACTTCAGCAGATCATCTTGACCATGTCTAAATGCTTAAATGCATTGAATTACTGCCATGTGATTGGCTGATTAGATATTTGCATTAACGAACAGTTGAATAGGTGTACCTAGTAAAGTTGGCCAGTGATATATATCCATGTCTTTCTTTATTCTGTGGAATGCAATATGTATTATTAATAGCAGAAGGTCCATACATTTATATACAATGGTGGCCACAAAGATTTTCAATGAATATCAACTTAAATTTATAATGAACATAAATTTGTATGTAGTTTTTTTTAGGATGCATTTATCACATTTTTTCCCCTTTTGACAATTTGTCAGCCCTTTCACTGTATGGAAAAGAACAGAATATACATTCTTCAAAACATTTTATTTTGTGTTCCACAAAACATGACATAACAATACTAAGAAATTCTGAAATTCATTTAATTTTTGTAACTATTTTACTTGAATTATGCTGATAGTATAATTTGTAATGACAATTTGTAATGACAATTAGAAAAGATGTGCAATAGACAGCCGGTAAAACTGTTTTATCATACAGATTTTTATTTTGTTTTATTGTACAGTAGTTTATGTTTTCTAGTTAAAAGTTGTGTTTCTAGTCTGTAATCTAGTTAAAGTAGTTTTTTCCTTGATAAAAAGACAATGCCTGAGTGGCCTGGGTTAAAATTAGCAGAAATTTTGTGTGTGTGTGTGTGTACATATACTATATATAGTCAGTAATCTGAGCAATGTGAGAGAACAGAGACAGGAATATGGGCCATGTTTCTTTGTCTATGATTGAGGGATTTTTGTTTTAAGTTCATTTGTTTTCAGCAGTGGCAAGGACATACTCTCTTTAATATTCTCAAAATCACAACAACCTCAGAGATAATCCAGTATGACTATGGCTTAAATCAAACCAGGAAAGAGACAGAGAAAAAGATAAAGGCTTATAAGGCCATCCCATGAATGTAACCTCTAGTTGGTAGACCGTAGTCCATTCAGAAACATCAGGTGTCAATACCAGGTAATGTTAATTACATGATGAAGTTACATTTTGTCATCTCTTTCTATCTCATTTGTGGGACGGCTTTTAAAGCCGAGGAGGTTGATGGAGCCCTGGGAGTCATGCTGGATGCGGGGAACTCTGGGAGGGGTTGGAGAGCTGAGTGAAATGGAAGACCATATATCTTTTTTCCTCATTCTTTCAGTAACCAGCATTAATGGCCCAACTTCCTCCACCAGCCCTTCGTAAAGCACCTCTAGACTTTGGCGGATTCGAGTGCAGAAGTTTGGACAGCTAAATGTGTAGATAATTGGATTCAACACAGAGTTCAGGAAAGTGAATGTTGTTGCGATAGGTAAGGACACCTCCACCCGATCCACAATCTCTGTCTTGTACTGAGCCGTCACTTCCAGTAAGCAGAAAACATGGTAGGGCAGCCAGCAGAGAATAAAGGTTGCGATCACAGAGACGACCATTTTCGTGAAACCTTGCGAGAGTTGAGTGCTGTTTTGTCTGCCTGGTGAGTACAGGCTGCGGAAGAATTTTGAGGATCTCTGTTTGCCATTGCTTACACCCTGCCGTCTGCTCTCAAGCCTCTTCCTGCGAGCCCGCAGCTCTATAACAAAGCATGCGTAACTGACGGCAATGACCAACAGCGGCACGACAAACGCCAGCAACGCTTTGGACACTGCTGTCGCAGCCTGACGCACCTTACAGTTGTTATGCAGCGTGCTCTGGGAGGAATAGAGTGCAAAATTATGATAGCAAAGTTTGCGGCCGTCCTGCTTAAGCACGACGGAACGGAACATGAAATAAGGAATCGCGTTAACCGCCGCTAGCGCCCATCCTAGGCCGCAGATCTTCCATGCTGCCGACACAGTGCGACGGTTCTGAGTCCACACCGGCTTAGTCACCAACAAACAACGGTCCAGCGATATCACAGCCAATAGGAAGGCAGAAACAAACATGTTGATGAAAAAGATTGAGGCCTGGGCCACACACAATGGTCCGCCCAACTCCCAGCTGTGGTCCATCAGTAGGTAATAAGTGAAAAGCGGCAAGGTTAGTGTGGTTAGGAAGTCCGACAGCGCCAGATTAAGAACCCACACTGCCGCAACTGTCTTGTGACGAAGACGGCAACCAAGCACCCACAGCACCAGTCCGTTTTCCAGGATCCCCAGAGTGGACACCACACCATGCACACTCACCACTGCCAGGTTCACTCGAGTGTCATTGTTCAGGGTGTGAGAGATCATTGTCTGCAGAAGGGGACAGTGGAGCTCCGAGGTGGATGAGTGGCCGAGGGAGGAATTAGGAGAGAATGAGGAAGTCATTGCTGTCACAAAAAAAGAGAAAAAATATTAATATATTTTTTACAGCCATCTAAAATGAAGCACATGGATCAAAAAATGAAACCTTTATTATGTAAGCTTGAAATGTGTTTCTTGTTCTTTCTTAAAGTTTAACATCTTCTAAGACTGGGGTCCGCGGTGGTATTGTAGTGGATTTGACAATTATTATTTGATCTAAGAGATTTTTTTGAAAGAAGTGTATTATGCTCACCAAGGCTGCATTTTTGATAAAAATATAGTAATATTGTGACATACTATTGCAATTTAAAATACCTGCTCTATTTCAATAGATTTCAAAATGTAATTTATTCCTATGATGGCAAAGCTGAATTTTCAGCATTATTACTTCAGTCTTCAGTGTCACATGATCCTTCAGAAATCATTTTAATAATTCTTTTAATAATTTAATCCTTTAAATCATTTTAAATTAAAATACCAGTTAATTTGACAGTGACAATACTAAGTTAACTATGTAGATCACAAAAAGAGTTTACAAATTTCTCACAACAGAAAATTTTCCAACAATTTCAAAAAAAGATGAAGGAAGAAGTAGAGAATGTGAAAACAAGCAAATAGGAAGCTGTGGTGAATACTGATAATCAGATGAGCTTTGAAGTTTAGCAGACTGTCTACTTAACTGCATTTACAGTAATACTCTAATGAACCGTCTTAGTCTCTTAACTGTGTTAGTCCTGTCTGTGAGGTTTCTGCTGTCGCTATTTTGACTTCAAAACACTTTCATCCAAGACTTCTCTACAATAACATCATCCTGAGGTATGTTGAAATTTTGTCTTGGTTTAGGCATGTGTAAGGATGACCGAGTCACAGCATTTATCACTGGATTTTGTTTTATGTTGTTATTTCTGAGTCAAAAAAAAAAAACAAAAAAACAAAACAGCAGGCAGACTATAGTTTATGAACAAATTCACTCATTCTCTTACATAGTATTTAAAACACATAAATTTTACATTAATTTACAGTATCTGAAAACAAAGGCTTTCATAGTGATACATGTTATAGTGTTGAGATCAAGATTCATTATTGGTATTACTATAAATAGGTACTTATCTCACACTTACAGAGTAATTGATGTTTTAGTAGAAATGATCACTGTACGATGACTACCATTCGCACATCCTCCATCAGTCATTCATAAAAGGGTTGTTGCGGTTAATATTCCTCAGGAGAATCTTGGTGTTGATGATGTAAAACTACTACAGTTTCATTCAGGACTGATAATGGATCTCATTTTTTCCTTGGAAAAAAGCTTGCCATGGGGCACTTGAGCATGTCATGGCCTGCCTCAATGAGTCTCTCCAACAACAACATTTACTTAGAAAAACATGGAAAGGGTTGTGGGAAGATCAAAGAAAATCTTAGAAAAAAGAAGAGTGAGCAGTCAGGTTCATGTAAATTATAATGTAACACAGCAGGTGTTTACTCACCTAAGACATAAAGATTGGTCTTCAGGAGAAATTGCCTGAAAAATTCAGTGATTATATAGATTAATTATTCTGTGTAATCATATTTTAGCAAAGAATCAGTGAAAATAGATTTTGTTTATGACATACAATGGGGTCCAAAAGTTTGACATCACTAGTCTATTTCCATTATGCTTCTATTTTGCTTCAGTTTTTTTTTATTTATACTGTGTTTCGAATTATTATGCAAGTGACGTATCATGGGATTTCAGGTGATTTTTTTTTTTTTTTTTTTTTTTTTTTCATTCCTGTGTCTAAAACATAATTTTGTACTGTAGTTTTCAAAGGACAGGGTGTATCATAGTAAGAAGCAATAAAGAACTGTAGAAAGGAGTAGGTGTTAGTGGTAGTGGCCGTAGAGTAGGTCCTTCTGTCACATGTGTCACGATCACTGTCTGTTCCTGTCAGTTCCTGGACTCCACTCCACTCCACCTCCCAGTAACGGTTTTGGCGAAGTCTTCTGTAATGATGGGTCGGCAGAGCGGGGATCCATTTGCAAGCTTTATTGAGAACAGTATTTACACAGGTAGACAGGGGCAAAGGCAGGAACATAAACAAGGGCAGGCAATGGTCGAGGCAGGCGGCAGACAAACAGAATCAGGGTACAGGCAAGGATCAGGGCAGGCAGCAAACAATCACAGTCCAGGAAACAGGCAAAGATCAGGGCAGGCAGCAGAGAATCACAAAGAATAAACAATCCAAACGGAAACCAGGAAAACAGTCCACAAGAAAACGCTTAGTAAAGATCACCAGGGCAAATCAAGACTTCGCAAAGGGGGAGGGGGAGGGGGTGGGGGTGGGGGTGTGTGGGGGTGTGTGTGGGGTGTGGGTGTGGGTGTGGGTGTGGGTGTGGGTGTGTGTGGGTGTGTGTGGGTGTGTGTGGGTGTGTGTGTGTGTGTGTGTGTGTGTGTGTGTGGGTGTGTGTGTGTGTGTGTGTGTGTGTGTGTGTGTGTGTGTGTGTGTGTGTGTGTGTGTGTGTGTGTGTGTGTGTCTTAAATAGTCCAGGTAATGATCTGCAGGTGTGTGTGGCAATTGGTGATTGGTGCATGTGATTGGAAGGGAGGATTATGGGAAGTGGAGTCCAGGAACTGACAGGAACAGACAGTGATCGTGACAACATGACAGTTCTGCTGTTCATAATTTTTGTTTTCCTATTGCATACAGACAACAGCTGCTCATAATGTATGTGTGTGCGCTTTTTAAACAGTGTTGGACAATGCATATGGATTGTATCATAATACAATTTAAAGCTCCTGGGAAATGAAAAAATAAAATTAAGCAGACATCTGGAAATGTTTGACTAAATACAGACAAAAACTGAGGAACATGTTCATATTTTCCGACATACGATCAAATATGATTGAATAATTAATGACCGACTTCTTGAAAATTGAAAAGAACCATGAGATTCATTTTTTAAAAGAGAAGTTATTCAGGTTTGTTTTTGAAAACCTAATTGTTATTTATATATAAAACTTTTTCTTTAATGAGGGAAAATTTACTTAGTGAACCTTTAAATAAAGTAAATGAATAATACAAGAATAATGATGAGATTATTAACTAGTTAGTCACAATAATGTATTACTAATCCATAAGGAACATTCATTAAACCTGTAATGCCATACGGTCAATATTTTTATTGACTGAACAGCTTTCTGAAGTTTGTGGAACCTCAACATGCGAGAACAGGTGTGGTCCTATTGCAAAATGTGACTTTGTTTCCAAAGATAATGACACAAGGAAAAACTCTTTACTGGAAAGTCATAACGCACATAAAAATGAGGCAATGTTGAAGTTTTATGTGAATGGTCAAAGGTGGTATTAAGGGTTGGAGCCCCACTCAACAGTAAGCATTAGGTTAGTTTTATTACTGATGTAGTTGTTTCCAAACATGTTTTTGTTATTTCACATTTAACAAAGGCTATCATATATGATATATACTTTTTGTGTGTGTGATGTCATACAATATTTTAAAGGCAACCATGACTTAATAATATAATTCCTCCATGGCTCCATCATAGTTAATCATTTGCTGAGGTCTGATTGCATATATAATACACACATAGATAAGACAATGTATAAGTAGCCTATATGTCATCAGAGTCTAAGGATCCATAATCAAGGGGACAGACAGGAGGAACAGAGACAGATTGAAGGTACCCTGAATGTAGAAGGTCTATTATATTATTATATACATTCTATTCTATTATATTTGATGAATACATTTTATATATGCTAATGTTTTAATATATAAATTATATATTAAAAATTAGCTTATTTTTTCTTTTTTCTAGATTACAAAATTTTATTCTTCTTGACTCAGATGATGATGATGATGAAGTCATCTGTGCCCGTCGTGGCCCTGATCGCACTAGTGGTGTCCAGGGTGCAGGCATTTGTGTCAGTTGGGGGTAGCGGAAACACCCATGTGACCATTACTGGTTATGCTGTGATGGAAAAGATCCGCGAGGTGTGTAAAGCAGTGGCTGAATCAGAAGGAAGAGAATTCAATCCAACGGTGAGTTTGTGTACAAGCAGCAGGGGTGTTTCCTCCAAGGAGGCAAGGGAGGCAGTGAAAAAATACTATAGTATTTACTATAGTAAATTATAGTATAGTGTATATATTATAGTATTTACAATACTTTGTTAATGGTACAGCATACTGTAGTATTAACTAGTGCATCGATAAACTGTAATAAATACTGTTGTATAGTTTAGTTTTTACTACAGTAAACTAGTGTATTGTAGTATAATATACCCTATAGTTGTAGAAAACTACCATATAGTTGTAGAAAGTACAGTATTGGGTAAAGATGGTTGGTTCACGCGATAAATCCTCTTGCGATAAATCTCTTGTTTTCGTGCACGTTCTCATTGGACTTGAATGAAGGCAATGATGGCGTTAATAGGAAGACTAATTAAAAAGTAAACAACTCAGCCATTTCACCGCTTTATGTCACGTCAAAATCAAACTTAAAATGGCCTAAAAACATGATGACTAGTGATTAGAGAGCAATGAGCTTGGGGAAATTACAGGTACATCTTGTTTGTCTGTGACCAGACAAGATATGTTAGGCTACTGCTTTTAGTTATTATTTTGGAATAAATGTAAAAATGTGTAAAAACACTAACTAATAAATAATTCATTACATAGTTATTGCAAAAAAAAAAATAGAAATGTATTTGGTCTTTCTTTTTTGTGTAATGCTTATTTAACCAGGAAAATTAAGAATAACAGACATAAATTTACATTTGATATACAGTATATAAAGAAACGTGAGAACTTTTCCTAGTCATTTTAAAACACCACCGCACAACAACTAGGGGCATAAAAAGCGCTATAAACATGACATGAAAATTGTGCAATTCTTCTGAAGATGCAATCAATAGCTTTGTTTTGAGAAATGTCAAGTCTACTCAAAATGATGATAAATAATTTAATTTTTCCACTTTAACACAGGGCTCATCACCTGAAGAGCTGCTGCGTGCATGTCTGGGCACGGCCACAGGTGAGGTTTCGGGAGCCAAGTTCCGCACGGCACTGAATCAGATCTACATGCAGAATGGATTTGTGGACCGTGATTTCATGGGCAGTGCACCACACCACTTCAACAACGAGGCCTTCACTGAGGGGCGCAACCTCATCATTCAGGGGACTGCAGCCATTAAAGCAAATGTCCGTACAGACAACCTTCAGTCTGCCAGAGAAACACTGGGGCGAGTGTGTCACACACTGCAGGTGGGTGAGAGGGGAGTCATTGACTATGACAAGCATATTGCTACAAAATTGCTAAAGAACATGGTTTTACTCATTAACTGTTTGTCAATACATTTATATAGTTATTATAAGAAATGTTTTTGTTTATGGTTGTCACATGTTTCTCTTAAAGATTTTCTAGCAAATCAAAAAAGAAGCTGCAGTCCGTAACTGTTTTTGGTTAAAAATAATCCAAAATCAATTTTTGCAATACATAACCAGCCAGTGTTCAAAATTATCTCCTTACCTTAGCCCGATTCACAACAGTAAGCTTGTAATAATTTAATAAGCTTGTAAAGCTTTATATTATTTTAAACATCCAGTCAACAATATTTGTCAATTACTTCTGTTAAAAATACAGTGTACCTATTAAGCCCACCAAAATCTAAGTTTAGGTGTTTTTCCATACATATTGACATGGTTTATAAGAAAAATCATTTGTTAAAATGCAAAATTTATCTCTCATTTGAAAATGTATTAATTACTAGATTAATTTTATTCATAAAATTAAGATATTTTGTGAATAAAGTCAGAAGTCTGGAATGGGCTTAATTGATACTTTGGCACCCTTTAAAGTTGCTTTATGTAAGAATGACAGCTAGTGGTTGAAATGGGTACTGCAGTCCAAATTCAAAATATTGTTTGCCCCGCCCCCTCCTCCTCACATTTGACACTTACGCGGGTTGCCAGTTTGAAGACACGTAACAGGAGCGAGCTCAATTGACATTGGAAGGCGAGGAGACTTACACACTGTAAGATAATAAGTTGATTTATTGATGGATAAATCAACTTATTTTTAGATGGATGCTGAGGCTTTTTAGGTCAGGTAGAATCTGCGATCTCTGACCCAGTTTGTTCGCTGGCTTCCATGGCTGCAATTCGCTGCATGTGTTTTCCACCAACTGGCAACCCGGGGTGGCAAAATACTACTGGGTAAATTGGCAACGTGCGGTCTTGCACAGACCAAAACAAAAACAAATTCCAACACGGAACGCAAATTCCAAAGTAAAATAACTGGCTGTAGCAATGGTTTGCAGAGAAACGACTATGTGAACTCGGCATGTTTAATAAATATCTGCAAACATATTATGGTATTTTTATGCTTTAGTACAGTCAAAAACTCACATAGAGCACCTTTAAGCCTGCATGTGTTCCAAATAAGCCCACATCATGATTGATTAACAAAATATAAAAATTTCAAACATCAGTATATTTATTCAGTGACAGGGAAGTATTTATAAAAATCCTTTTACTAATGTTTGATTAGAGCCCTGGGTGGGATGGGTAGGTGTTAGTGGCTGGGGCTCCAGGCCCAGTAGCCCCTCACTACAGAACACGAGAGATCCAGTGGCCGGAGACGGGTAGGTTAAGTTATATGTAAAGTTGGAGGAGTTGGATCTGGATCCAACCTCGCCCCCTGGATCATGTGTTCTGCAGTGAGGACCATCTCTCGATGCCGGTGGTCTGGAGCGTTAAGTCGGTTTGACTCTGAAGTTGTAGCTGGAGTCAAGCTGGAAGTTTGACCGGGTGTATCTCGAGAACCAAGCCGAGCTGGGGCTCAATACTCTGGGCTTAAGGTGGTCTCCTAGTGGGCCCCCCACACCGGGAGTATAGAGACTTAAGTCAGCTTGACTCTGGAGTTATGCAAGGTCAATGTAGAACTTTAACCCTGTGTATCTCGAGAAGGAAGCCAAGTTGGGGCTCCAGACTCTGGGGTTAGGGGGTCTCCTAGTGGCCCCCCATGCCCGGAGTATGGAGCCTTAAGTCGGCTTGGTTTCTGAGTTATGCCCGGTCAAAGCTGGACAGGAAGTGACAATATCTATCAATCTCGGGACTATGGGGAAAGTAGGGTCCCTCTGGGACCTCTCCATGCCCGGAGTCTCAAGCCTTAACTCGACTTGGTTCAAAAGTTATGTCCGGTTATACATAAGGAACTTTAGGACAAAACGGATTCTGTCTCAATTAAAATAATGTGTGTAATTTGTAGGCCTATAATATAGTTGTAAATTAAGGTAGTAAGTAAGGTAAGGTACGGTTAGGTAGAAGGTCAGTAAAGCACACAAAGAAATGTTATCATTAAACACTTTAACTTAGAAAATTGATCAAAGTTTTATAATTAGAGGGATTCCTCATTAAAACACAAAAGGTGGGCTTAAATGGTTCCACAGTGAGTAATGGTGAAAAAAGACAATGTAAGATTTTTCCTTTAAAAGGAACATTTTTCCTTTAAAAATGTAAGATATGTTTACAAAGACATGCATGGAGCTTAAATATAATGTGGACTAAGTATCATAGTAATTTTTATTGTGCCCACATTGAGAAATGTTAAGATTTTTTCATTCGAGGTTAGCTTGTGTTAGCTATAGTTTGCATGCGTTTTGTGGCGCTGTACCATTCAAGCCCATCTTTAAAAAAAGTTAATTTATGAAAATAATCTGCAAATATATACATTACACACACACACACACACACACACACACACACACACACACACACACACATACACATAAACGGAGTCATTTTTTATACAACCATATACAAAAGCATTTCTTAATTACAAGAAAATGCTTTCTTTATCATAATTTATTATAAGAAATGTCTTTAAGCAAATGCAAAAAACAAGCTTTGAATATTAATATTATGTAAAACATTCATTTAAGAATATTTGTCAGCACAAGGACTTACAACATATGCATGTGCTTAAAAAAGTCATTTTCATAAACAACCATAAACAAAAGCATTTCTTTATTATAAGAGTAAATATAACGTAAGCTTTAATATCATTAATATTATGTTATGCATTCATTTTAATTCATGTTTTTTTTTTTCAGGATTTTTACAGCCACAGTAACTGGGTTGAATTAGGGAACAAAAGTCCATATGCCAACCTCATCAGACCAGATCTCAACATTGAGAACATTGCAGGTAGATAAACCAGTGGGTGTGATTTATGAGAGAGACTCATTTGTGGAAAATAAATGCAATTACACCATTCTTTTAGTGCTTACATGTCCGATGTTCATGTGTAAATAGCTCCTAATAATCAATGTCTCAAATGAAAATTGGAGATAAGTGAACAGGTGACTTGGTGCATAGCTGATAACAGGTTACACCAGAGAGTACACATCATATTGTATGAGATTAATCTACAAACCCCATTTCCAGAAAAGTTGGGACGTTTTGTGAAATGCAATAAAATCAAGAATCTGTGATTTGTTAATTCTCTTTAACCTTTATTTAATTGACAAAAGTACAAAGAAAAGATTTCAAATGTTTTCACTGGCCAAATTAATTGTATTTTGTAAATATAAACAAATTTTGATTTTGATGGCTGCAACACACTCCAAAAAGTTGTGACAGAGGCATGTTTAAGACTGTGTCACATCACCTTTCCTTTTAATTACACTTTTTAATCATCTGGGAATTGAGGATACTAATTGGTGAAGTTTTGCAAGCAAGATTTTTGTCCAGTCTCGCTTAATACAAAACTTAAGCTGCTCAACACTCTGTGGTCATCGCTGTCTGATTCCTTTTTTCATGATGGGCCATACATTTTCAATAGGAGTCAGATCTGATGGCCAGTCAGTCATATCCACATGTGTCTATGAAATCATGCTGTTGTATCACATGCAGAATGAGACCTGACATTGTCTTGATCTAATAACCATGGACTTCCCATGAAAGATGTCATCCTGATGGCAATATATGTCTCTGTACAATCCCAATATATGCCTCCACATCAATGGTATCTTCTCACATTTGTGAGTCACCCATGCTGTTTGGACTGATGCACCCATATACCATGACAGACGTTTGCTTTTGCACTTGTCGCTGATGAAAGTCCGGATGGTCACTTTCATCTTTGGGACTACGAACTCAACGTCCTTTTTTTCCCCCAGAAACAAGCTTGTCTGACAATTATCTCATGAAATTTGGCACAAAGTGATAAGCCATGACCCATCTTTGCTGGCAAAGACTGAGATGCTCCTTTTAAACCCAATCACGATAGTCTGACCAATTACCAGTTCACCTGCTTATTGAGGACTGTTTCAAAATGTTAGTTACGCATGTAACTGTGGTTATGTGAGTAGTGGATGACCGCCAGGGCGGTGCTTTGTAGGGAATGTTCTCTTTGCGGTTGCTGCAGATCGAGTGTTGTATACCAGAAATGAAACCTCATGACACCTGTGTGTGACAGGGCGGTGCTTCGTAGTGGATGACATGTACCCACAACGTCATGAGGAGTGGATCCCATATGGCTCTTACTCCTCGGACAGAACTGCTAATGCCAGATTGGTGGATGAGGCAACATTCATTCTATAAAAATGAGAGAATGTACATGGAGATGACCATGTGGCCGCAGCACAAATTTCTGATAAGGGAACTCCTTTAAGAGCAGCCCATGATGTTGCTATACCCCTAACAGAATGGCCTGTAGCATGTACAGGCAATGTCTGACCAGCATGCTTGTAGGCTAACTCTATCACTTCTACCACCCATTGGGATAGACGTTGCTTAGAGAGTGGGAGACCCCGCTTGGCTGCAGAAAAACACACAAAAAGCTGATCTGTACGGCATACCCCAGCCATTGCTGTAACATAGTGTCTCAATGCCCTGACTAGGCATAACAGGTGCCGCCTATCATCACTGCTCTCAGTGTATGCTGACAAGTCAATAGACTGGTTTATGAACTCCATTGTGAGGACCTTGGGCAAGAATGTTGGGTTAGGTCTTAACAGCTGTGTCTGCCATTCCCCATTGGAGACATGATGGGCTGACAGAAAGAGCATGTAACTCACTGACACGCTTGGCCATTGACACGGCAAGGAGAAAGGCAGTCTTTAGCAAGAGCCACTTAATGGGGGCTTGACCAAGGGGCACAAAAGGGGTCCCACAAAGGAAGTTCAGAACTGTGGGAAGATCCCATGGTGGTGATCCAACTAATCGGGATGGACGTAGCCTCCTCATTCCCTTGAGAAAGCCACAAGTAGTTGGTGTGACCCCAGTGAGGAACCGTCAGTGAAGTCTCAATGACTAGAGATTGCAGCTACGTAGACCTTAAAGGGTTAGTTCACCCAAAAATGAAAATTCTGTCATTTGTTACTCACCCTCATGGCGTTCCACAGCTGTAAGACCTTTGTTAATCTTCGGAACACAAATTAAGATATTTTTGTTGAAATCCGATGACTCAGTGTGGCCTCCATAGTCAGCGATGACATTTCCTCTCTCAAGATCCATTAATGTACTAAGAACATATTTAAATCAGTTCATGTGAGTACAGTGGTTCAATATTAATATTATAAAGCGACGAGAATGTTTTTGGTGCACCAAAAAAACAAAATAACGACTTATAGTGATGGCCGATTTCAAAATACTGCTTAAGGAAGCTTCGGAGCACTATGAATCAGCGTATCGAATTATGATTCGGATCGCCTGTCAAACTGCCAAACTGCTGAAATCACGTGACTTTGGCACTCCAAACCACTGATTCGACACGCTGTACATTTCTGTGGTTTGCCATAAGCAGTCCCTGTAGACGCAGTAAGGTTAGGTAGGGCACTCGCGACCCTAGTCTCAGTTTCTTGATTAATGTCATGATAGCCTGAGCACGATACAGTGGTAATGAGGCCATCATAGTCTGGGAGTCCAGTACCATCCCTATGAAATGAGACCTTTGTGAGGGTGTCAGACTGCTTTTCTCTTTGTTTACTCTGAGCCCCAGACCCTGTGCATGCCTTAAGAGTATGTGTGATTCGTTGATGGCCTGTTCTCTCGAGGGGGCGCACACTAGCCAATCGTCTAGGTATTGTAAAATATTTAATCCCTGAAGCATGAGGGGTGTCAGGGCTGCTTGGATGCACCTGGTGAATATTCTTGGAGCCAGTGACAGACCAAATTGAAGGACCTTGAACTGGTATATGGTGCCCTTGAATGCGAACCGAAGAAACCTTCTGTGTTCGGGTCCTATTGGGATGTGAAAGTAGGCATCCCTTAAGTTCACTGAGGTGAACAAATCCCCTCTGTGAATGCTTTGCAGAACATCCACAGTACGCAACGTGGAATGAAAGAATCTTTAAAAACTTGTTTAGCTGGCGGAGGTCCAATATTTGCCGCTGGCCTCCTTCTTTGGTATTATAAAATCCGTTTAATAAAATCCTTTGTCTGGAGCACGATTGTTCACACTCTCTATTGCTCCTTTCTTTTGGAGGGGACAAATCTCTTGAGAAAGGATTCAGGTACGAACCGGGTCTTCAACAATAGTGAATTTGGGCTGAGAGCTGAGAGGGGGCCAGTGACGAAATTGCAGCCTGTAACCTTTCCTCATTGTGCGTACAACCGACAGGTCCTTGATGTGAACGTATTGCCTCATCTGGAGAAACTACCAGCGCTGCCACGCACAGCCACCCACTTTTCTCTGCCTCCTCCATATTTGCCAATGTGTGCACTGCTGGGTTCACTCGCATTCTGTGAATCTGAACCTAAGGCTGATAAATATTCAGCAACAAATTCTTTACAAACCGGCACAGAGAAATCTTTTGTCGTTGTCATCCTAAAGCGGGCACTGGGTCCTGCTGCTTGAGCAGGCGGAGTGTCTAGGTCCAGTTTCGCAAGAGCTACATTTATAATGGTCTGCAGCGGAACTGCATGGCTTTCTGTAGTATTTTGTGATGTCTGTGAGCTGATACTAATACTAATAATTATTATTATTATTAATAGAAATAATATCTCTTTTAATCACTCAATATTCTAAGCAAATTTACCGAGCATACAACACAACAACTGTGACGGCTCGCTGCCGAGCAGCGCTCAAAGCAGAGCCGTCAAGCACTTGTGTTTGAGCTGTAGCTCGCCCACTACTGCAAAGCGGTCAGGAGATACGAAACATAACAGTTTAACTTGGATATTCTATAAACTTTTCACTTTTATTATGCTTCTGTCCCAACTATTTTGGAGTGAGTTGTAGCCATCAAAATCAAAATTTGTTTATATTTACAAAATACAATTAAGTTGGTCAGTGAAAACATTGGAAATATTTTCTTTGTACTTTTGTCAGCTAAATAAAGGTTAAAGAGAATTAACAAATCACAGATTCCTGATTTTATTGCATTTTTACAAAATGTCCCAACTCTTGTGGAAAAGGGGTTTGTATGATGACTGTTTCTAAACAGCAAATAAGTAAACTGAGTGCATGTTTGTGATTTATGTGTGTTGTATACTGCTGTAGATGGAATGCATGTGTATTTGTTTATGTGCAGACGTTGCAATGCCAACATGCAGTGACTGTGCCAGTGGTACCTGTCCAAATCAGCTGCTCCCTGCCATTCTGAATGGGAAGTTCCTCACTTCAGGATACATGGGCTTGTTCTCCCCTAACAAACCTCAAGGTGAGGAGACATAGGTTTATACCAGAAGACATGCATGAGCATACATACTGTAAAAATTCTAAGATGAACTTAAAATGTTTCAGTAACTACTTCCACTGTTTTTTTAGCTAACTGATTAACTTACAACACATGTTGGTGTTTAATCAGCTTCCTAGAAGGATTGGTTTTAAGTTGTCATGTGTAAACAACAGAAACATGTTGTTGTAACTAGGATTTTAATAGTACGGTTGTGGCTCAACTCATTTCTTAACACATCTTGCACATTTTTTTTCTTTCCAATATTACACAATGCAACAAAATCAATTTGATATATGTGTTCATAAGGTGAGAAATGGTTTTAATTAAGCAAGGTCCAACTTTACCAAAGGGAACACTAACTGTGACAACACAAAATTAATTTATTTGCTTTTACGTTTTTTTTTTTTTTTTTTTTTTAATAAATATACTATTTATAACAAAACTTAATCAAAAGCAATAAAAGCTAAGCTAAAACATCTAGTAGTTCACAACTTAACTTAGCAGTGTAAGCAGAGGCTGTTTTAACCAAAACATGTCTAACTTTTACCAAATTTTAAAAACATTAACAGATATTTCAAAATGCCTTTGACAGGTAAAAATAAGATATGAGCTGCATTTCCCCACTTAAGAAACATTTTAATAGTGATTAGAAGTGGAAAAGGGGGAGATAACTAAGTATTGTTAATTGTTACATTTTCATTATTTGTCTTTTATGCGTGTGTGAAAGGTAAATGTAGTCATGGTGGAGAGACTGATCTCAGCAGTACCCAGAATCCTCGAGGTGGGATCAGTAAAGATGAGCGCCTTTCCTATAATACTGATCTACACAATAATGCTGTGAACCTGGCATCTGAAGCCACCCTGGAGCTGCTGGAGGACATCCGTGGAGCTATAGGAAACAAGGACTACCTTCGGTATAGGGATACATTCCTTATATATCCTTAGACAAACTTTCTTAAACATTTAATAGATATTATTACTTGCAAAGCTGTGAGCAAAATGTCATGTTTTCTTAACAACTTGTTTTCTACACTACTGTTCAAAAGTTTGGGGTCAGCAATTTTTTTTTTTCAAAGAAATAATACTTTTACTCAGCAAGGGCACATTAAATTGACATTTACAATTAGAATAACGATTTATGAAGGATCATGTAACACTGATGACTGGAGTAATGGCTGCTGAGAAAATCAGCTTTGCCATTACTGTCACGTTTCAGTTTGTGCTTGGACTTTCAGTTTGTATTTTGATTCGACCAACCCCCAAATTTTTGAACATGTATGTAACATTCTTAATTTGTAAGTCTAAATAACGTGTATAACTATAAATGTAATGTGAATGCATTGTTCACACTTAAAATCCATTAACCAGAATACCTATATAATTTTTTCCTCCACCAGGCTGATGGGTATTGCACGATCTGCAGTACTGGCTTTTGTGATTGACACCACAGGCAGTATGGCAGACGACATTGCAGAAGCCAAGAGAGTCGCCTTCAACATCATTGACAGTAAGAAAGGAACTCAAGATGAACCATCTGAATATATTCTGGTGCCGTTTAATGATCCAGGTAAGTGCAAAAAGGATTTCCGTTACTATTTGAAATGCATAGCACATAGAATTATTTGGTAAAAATAATACTTTTAATTACACTGAACTGTTTTTATTGATACTTTTCATTCTTGAATTCAATTTAAAATAGGTTTATTTAATAGCAACATTTGTTCGTCATCTTGGGGTTTGTCCCTACTGAGTTTATTGTTATTGAGAGAATTTGTTATTGTAAAATTCCGCTTTAGAATTTGACCAAAATTAGGTACTTTTTGGAAAAGCACTTCATGTTGATATTGTGCCTATAAAGTGCCTTAAAATGTTTCCTCTGTAGGCAGCTTACTAGGACTTGGAAAAGAGCAATGATGTAATTTTTTCTTTTTCTTTTTTTTTTTTAAAACTCTTATTATTGCAAAAGTGGTCTAGTTTTTTCAGATACAATTTGTATGAATTTGCAGATTTTGGACCACTAATAAGAACCACAGACCCAGATGTAATGAAGTCAGAGATCTCCAAGCTCAAAGCTGATGGAGGAGGAGACGCACCAGAAATGTGCCTGTCAGGACTTCAGGTACTGTATCCCCAGGTGAAAAAAGTACACTTCGATAATGTGCTTAAAGTGCTCTATGTTTGCGCACTAATTTTGTTCTTTAATATACTAAAAATTCTTCTTTAGTACTTCTTTAGATAATCTTAAGAACATCTAAGTGTACTCAACTGTGCTGTTTTGAGACACCATGAATATGAACTAAAATGTGCTTTTAACATACTATCTCTGTATTTAAAAAATGTATTTAGTTACCACTTGTAGTACACTTGAACCCACATTTCATACACTAGTAGTGTATGAAACATTTTAGTTCATATTCGTGGCATCTCAAAATAGCACAGTTGAGTACACTTAGATGTCCTTAAGATAATCTTAATTTTTAGTATATTAAGTACAAAATTAGTGCGCAAAAATAGAGCACTTTGTACATTATGGAAGTGTACTTTTTTTTTTTTTTCCCCCACCTGGGTCATGTGGTCTTTCAGCTAGTCAACTCAATCGTCATCTGAATAGCCACCACGATAGTCTGTAGTCAAAACTAATAAATATTAGAATATTGTAAAGAATATTATTGAGAATATGTGAACCTTCATCCACAACTAAATTGACTGTATTAAGATTCATTCTTTGTTTGGTCAAAACACTAACAGGAATCAGTTTTTATTGACCACCCTTCATGGTCCTTCTTTCTAACATTCTGTCTCTCCCACAGTTGGCTCTGACAGGCGCTCCCTCCTCCTCGCATATATATGTGTTTACCGACGCTCCACCTAAAGATACACACCTGGAGAAAACCATCACCGCCCTCATCCGCAGCACCAAGTCAACAGTAAACTATCCATCGTTTTTTTTTCACTTTCAGTCTTTGCCATCAGCATTTTCACCACCTCTCCATTAGTTTCCCACTTTTCCATCTCTCACCCTCTTTTCAGGTGTCTGTCTTCATGACGACATCAAGGAGGAAGAGAAGGGCATTGAATGTGCGGTCAGACTTTCAGGTGTATTATGACATGGCCTTGGCCTCTGGTGGTCAAGCCATTGAGGTCTCCAAGTCCAGCATCTCTCAAGCCACTGACATCATTGTTGATACCTCTACTTCAGCCCTGGTATGATCAGTGTCTTATAGTCATTTTGAAATTGTAAATATCTCACAAACCAAACAGTTATACCAGTTTACTGACATAAATGAGTAAAGCCAAAGTTTTTTCCTTGCAAATGTTTGCACACTCTGTCTTCTGTCAGGTGACAATTCTTCAGCGCTCCAGAGATCCAGGACGTGTGGAGAGTTTCTCCTTCCTACTGGATGAGTCTGTGTCCAACACTACCATCTACATCACAGGAAGTAGCCTCACATTCAACCTACGCAGCCCGACAGGTAAACTCAGAGGCACTTTTAGTAGAATGCGAACCACATATTGGGCAAATCCCAACAGGAAGTGAGCATAATGAAGCCGTTTACAATGCACTTAGCAAAGGGAGCAATGAAAGACCATGTAATTTTCTCATTAGCTTCACAAGGAAGTGACAACAGGAAAATCTTATTATTGCTGTTAATATGATACAAATAAATGTACATTAATGAAGTTTTTAAAAATGTTTTGTGTGTTCCCAATCTTTTAACTTTATAAGTTAAACACATAAAGCATTAAAGACATTTCTTACCTATGAAACTCTTTTAATGAAATGAAATGCATGATGAAAATCTGTGTAATATATCACAACAAAACAACTTGAATTATACTGTTTGTACGTTAACGCCAACTCTTCTGCCATATCTAGATTTGAAATGAATCACAAGGACTTGTGACTTGTTACCCTGGGTCACATGACCATAAACTATTCAATTTACTTCCTTGAAGTGACCATTGCATGTTCCCTTCGTTAAGACTTTTGGAAGGGCCCTTCATGAAGGGATTCAGTTGTTCACTTTCATTTGGAACAGCCCTACAAATGGTGTCCCCTTCCCGAAATGCCCTTTAAGGGTGCAAAAACGCTCTTTGGAATTCACCCATTTTCAATAACAGTTTGGAATTATTGAAAACTAAATTAAAGGATTTTTGTTAACTAAAAAAAATTTGTAACTAACATAAATATATTTTTTTTTATAAACAAACCATTTTCATGATACAAAAATTAACTAAAATTGAATAACAATGGAGGGATATTTGAATGAGAATGTCATCATTGAAATTTTAATGTATAAATTAGACGGTGTAGAAATAGTGTAATTTTATATAAAATGAAAAGTAAAAATTTAAACTGAATTAAACTGAATTAATTTAAATACAAATTTAACAATTAACTTATTGAATATACATTTATTTTACAATTTACAGGCTCCAATAGCTGTTAAGACAAGCTGTAAAATAAGTTATTGGAAATAAAATAGAAATAAACACTAAATTAAAAATATAAAACTATAATAAGTTTATATTATATTTTACTGTACTCATTTGGTTGATTCTTGATTTATTATGAACAGCTTCAATATAAGATATCAAAGTAAGTTCCTCCACTATTATCTAATGGAATGCATTTGCTTCCAGGTGTGTCTCAATCTAACACTGTTGCCAATGGACCTCTGGGAACAATTCAGAAAGTAGGAAACCTGCAACGAATCCAATTAAATGAAACTGAGATGGGCCTGTGGCACATTGACATGACGACAACTCAGTCCTACACCATAAAAGTGATTGGTAAGCCATTATGTACATATTTATTCAACCAATGCAATACAAACGACTAAAGTCTTCTTTAGACCTTTGTAATGCAGACAGTAAAGAAATTGATTTATATTTAAAAGTGTGCATTTTTCAGGCCAGAGTGCGATTACATTTATCTACAACTTTGTGGAGGAATTCAAAGGACCCCATCCTGGATATGCTGTCATTGATGGGCGGCCGTCAGCAGGTTTGAACTGCTGTTGTGTTTAACTAATCGATTCCTATAAAATTATTTGAATGGAGGTGTTAAAAGATTGTTTGGTCTTTATTCAGGCTCACCGGCTAAGCTGCTACTAACACTGTCTGGAGAGAAAGGTCCAGAGGCTCTAGAGGTGCAGGAGGTCGCTCTCGTGGAGGTGTCTGGGGTCAAAGTGTCTAATGGGACCATAGAGAAAATGGGTGGTGGAGATTTCCTAGTTACTGTGAAAGAAGTGCCAGAAGGAGAGTTTGTGATATTGTTGAAAGGAAAAGACAAGACCCTCTCCAGCCTGTTCCAGAGGCAGACCACCACACAGATGTCTCAGTCCAAAGTCACTGTCAAGGTACAAACTGCATATGACACTTATTTTCAAAAAGTATTTGATCCATTATGACATTCACTCTGTTCCAAAACTTAAGCTGTACCAAAAGGTAGACATGGTATCTGCCTCATAAGATAAGTCTTTTCCTCCAGATTTGAAAGAATTATTGCATAGTCTTCCCAGAGAATGGCATGACATTCCCAGAATGCATTGCACTACGTAAAAATAAATAGGCTACAATAAATCAATGGTGGATGAGGGGAAAACACTGGGTTGCATTCACTAATAATTTTGCATGGATTAAGTCCTGCCCTACTTTTTTTTTTTTTTTTCTTGCTCGCGAAGCCGTTTCAATTGTCACAATACAGAAGAACAGACTATCGCAATTTGTGTTTCATGCCGACTTTAAGTACTGTTGTGTTAGTTTAGCAACATGCTAACATAAAAAAAAAAAAAATCTATTGTGGTCGAGTCTCTCATGTGGAAATTGGTCCATGAAAGTTAGAATACTTCCTTTAAAAGGCATTAGGCAGCTCACTAGTTGTTTGAACAAATCTATTTTAATTCTGTGCTATTTTCTGGAATTTAATGTCTTTTTTATTTATTTATTTATTTATTTTTTATTATTTACCTCTCCATCTAGGCAATAGCAGACAGCTCCATGCTGCCAGGAGAAGAATTTAAACTAAATTTTACTGTTACAACCAACGGATCAAGTGGGACCTACACAATTAGTGCAAGGAATGACAAAAACATCCCTATGGCACATCCATCAACGTAATTTCTCCACTTCTAAAAGCATTCAGTGATTTACGTACAAGTTTTTATAGCTTTTCTTATCAAGAACAAAACTCTGTGCCACAGTTCTGTTTCTTTGTCATCACAGGCTCAGTCTCGAGAGTGGCGGCAGTGCTCAAGGGACAGTGTCTCTCACTCCTCCTGCTAATACGGTCTCAGGCACAGATGTTACACTAACCATCGAGGCAGAGGGTCCTGGAGGAAGTGATTCTAACTATGCTGTCCTTCGCCTTTCTGTTCTCTCCAAGGTAACCTGGGTTCAAACTGACTATTTCTATGTGAAATGTTATTTTTCAACAAACCACACACCACATGAGTCATTTCAGTCATGGGTTCTGATTTTGCAGTAGGGGCAACCCAACACTGAATGAAACATTTTGTGTACAAAAGCAAAAAAAAAAAAAAAAGTTCTTAATATCAAACAATTATTTATTAGACCCACCAAAATGCTAAATTATTAACTAGACATAGAATTAATAGGAAAATTGATCATTTAATTTTTTTAAATGTCTAAATTAATGTCAGCCAATAATTCTCTGCACAAAACAAATTGTAGTTGACCTACATTCAATATAATGTTCAAAAGTTTGCGGTCGGTATGAATAATTATTATTATTATTTTTTTCTTTTAAAACAGAAGATTTCTATTTCAAATAAACACTGTTTATTACCAAACTTTTCATCAAAGAATCCACAAATAATATCAAGCAGCACAACTGTTTTCAACATTGATAATCAGAAATATCGCTTGAGCACCAAATCAGCATATTAGCAAGATTTCTAGAGGATCATGTGACACTGAAAACTGGAGTAATGATGCTAAAAATTCAGCTTTGCCATCACTGGAATAAATTAAAATGTATTTTAAATTTATTTTATAATAGTTGTATAATAGTTTGAAATTTGATTGCTTTTACTGTATTTTTAGTCAAATAAATGTAAATGTATATTATAAATATTCTATAATATTATTTGTATGCCACGATATTCTTCAGTAAGCTGTTGTTTTCACTCATCCTTTACTGTTCTGTCCAGGTGACTGACTTGACACCTCCAAAATGTGAAATTGTCGATGTACAGGGTACTTGCTACTCCTCCTCTTGCAGCTCATCAAACTGGGAACTGTCTGTCAACATCACAGACAATAATGGCACAGGCATCGAGAGCATTTCCATCCAGCAAGGCAGTGGAAACTTAACCCAGAAGGAAGTGGAAGATGGTGTGATGGGTCTATATGAGGCCTCATGTTGTTCAACTTCCGTGACTTTTTCCGCAGTTGACAAGGTCGGGAACGTGGGCAGGTGCAGTTACACCATGAAGTCTAGCGCAGGCTTTCGCCTCATCAGCATGTCCCTCCCTCTGTGGGCATCTCTGCTTTTATACGGTTTTCTAAGTGACTCCTTCACTCTGTAATGATATGGAGTTCATCAACCAAATACACAATCATCCTAACCTTCTATAAATAATATATTTTTAAAGCTTTCTCAGAGCTGTGAGATTGTGTAAAGCAAAGCATTTCATCCCAAACATTTCATTATCGGTACTTCCAACTATGCAGGACTACTAATGAAGAACCATGCTAATGAAGAACCTACAAACCTCAAAAATAGATTTAAGTTTTATATGAACTCATCTTACAGGTAGAACTGTAAATCAGGAATCAAGTTTTTTTTTTTTTTTTTTTTATTAACATGGAATTTAATTCATTTAGACAGTTATGATTGTCATATTTAACACTAGCTGAAATATTTGTATGACTAAAATACAAATTTGAAAAATTCTAATGTTGCAAAGAAATGTAAAAATGTTTTCTAATCTACAATATTACTTTGTCCAAATATAAGAGGAAAATGACTATTTTAGTATATTTTGTGTAACCATATGTTGCCAATATAATGAATGTCAATATAATTTTACAAATATCTGCAATTACTTCTTAAAACACATTAAAAAAAATATTGTTTTATGGCTCAGTAACCCCAATGTACAACTTTTCAAAATGTAACATTATTGTTAAGCACCATGAACATAAGGTCTTATGTTAATTTGTATTGTTTTGTTTGCATTGAATAATGCATGTTGCAACATGAACATGTAATCTAAATCTCAAGCAGCTATTCATATGTTAAAATGTATAGCAGAGCTGTTGACCACTTTACATAACCATCTCATATGAGTTGTACTCGGCTACACAGTTCAACGTGGTTGTAATAAATGCCTAAAATGAGAAATTATATTCAGTTTTTAACAACTTATTTAAAGTGACGCTGATTTTTGTAGATTTCATCTTGTTTTGTGTCTTACTTGCAATTAATGTCAGTTATTTTAACTTATTTCAGTCTTGATGTTTGTAAATGGCATTTTGGACAGTCATGGTATCAAAAACATTACACCGCCACCCAGTGGTTGATGTGATTTGCAATTTTTCTTTCTAGTCTACATCAAAGTACATTCAAATGAATTAAATCGATTGGATACCATTTCAAGATAAACTGTGGAGCAAATTATCATTTTTAATAGATTATCAATTTTTAGGACTCAAATTTGTTTTGCAAACAGTAATATGTGACCCTCATACAGTTAAATTCAAATTAACTCAATTTTTTTTCAATTTGAGAGCGATATATATCCTATATATATATATATATATATATATATATATATATATATATATATATTAGTAGGATGGACAGTAGAAAAGTAAAAAAAAAAAAAAAGGTCCAAGTATCACTTGAAATGAATAACAATGAATAGAAAAATAATCACATTTTACTTCACATTTTAACGTTAACAAAGCACTGTACAAAACTTATGCAGTAATGCCTAATACCATAATATTTTCTTAAAAAATATCTACAGTATATCAACTGCTTTGTTTAACAATCCAATTCATGTAACGTGTTTCTTGAGATGGGCTGACTGAGTGAAACGTTTTCCACTTTCCTTGCACTCAACGGCCTTTCCCCTGGATAAGCTTGTGTCTTTTAAAGTTACCTAGATCCACAAACCTCTTTCCACAAACTTTACAAGGAAAAGGCCTTTCTCCAGAGTGAATGTGCTGATGTTTGGTAAGGATAAAGTGGTGCACAAAACTCTTCCCACACTCTTCACACTGATACTTTCTCTTCTGCATGGACCTTTACGTGCCGGTTAAGGCCTCGTACACTAGGGAACACCTTTCCACACTGGGAGCAGGTATAAGGTCTCTCTCCTGTGTCTCATGTGGTTCTCCAAGGCAGATGTGTTGTTGTGTCCACACTCAGGACACTCAGTATTTTTCTGCAATGTTTTACTTGATGAATTTGGTAAGTCTTGACTTTCGTTATTGGAGCCAGAATGTGATGTTTCACTAATCAATTTGTTCTGCACTAGATCCACCCTCTTATCATTGACCATGACTGTGCCGTCCTCACCTGGAGGATCTATTTGTCTGGATTTGGAGAAAATGTAGACTGTGGGAGTGTCTTCATCTTCCGAGAGGTCTTTATCATTTCTATCTGTGGTTTCTGCACTGAAGCATGGGGAATGCATTACGTCTGCTTCAAAGTTGTCAACTGGAGACACAGAGTGATGTTTTATTAACAAAGTTTGGGAGGAACAGGTTCAAATGATCTATCTAATCATCACGTGATTCCAACCAGCAGTCAGCAATAAATATGTCTACCCAATCAGCATGAGTGGAGGCCTATATAAACTGCTCAAAAAAAATTAAAAGAACACTTTTTAATCAGAGAATAGCATCAAGTCAGTTAAACTCCTGGGATATTGATCTGGTCAGTTAAGTAGCAGAGGGGGTTGTTAATCAGTTTCAGCTGCTTTGGTGTTAGTGAAATTAACAACAGATGCACTAGATGAGCAACAATGAGACAACCCCCAAAACAGGAATGGTTTTACAGGTGGAGGCCACTGACAATTTGTTCCGTAATCATCTTTTCTGACTGTTTTTTACTAGTTTTGCATTTGGCTAGGGTCAGTGTCATTACTGGTAGCATGAGGCGATACCTGGATCCTACAGAGGTTGCACAGGAAGTCCAACTCCTCCATGGTGGCACATCAATACGTGCCATTGCCAGAAGGTTTGCTGTGTCTCCCAGCAGTCTCAACAGCATGGAGGAGATTCCAGGAGACAGGCAGTTACTCTAGGAGAGCTGGACAGGGCCGTAGAAGGTCCTTAACCCATCAGCAGGACCAGTATCCGGTCCTTTGTGCAAGAAGGAACAGGATGAGCACTGCCAGAGCCCTACAAAATTACCTTCAGCAGGCCACTGGTGTGAATTTCTCTGATCAAACAATCAGAAACAGACTTCATGAGGGTGGCCTGAGGGCCCAACATCCTCTAGTGGGCCCTGAGCTCACTGTCCAGCACAGTGGAGCTCGATTGGCATTTGCCATTGAACACCAGAATTGGCAGGTCCACCACTGGCGCCCTGTGCTTTTCACAGATGAGAGCAGGTTCCAAACTAACCCCTCCAAACGGCACACTATCAGTCCTGCACTCTGCAATTTTTGGGGGGACGTCAGTAATGTTCCTGGCTGCTATCCTGCATTGGTTTGCAATTTTTGGGGAGTACTCTGGGTTCGGGCCAAAATACCGAGCTTGGAGCCCTCTCCTCAGACAGCATGCCAAATATGCATACTACTTTACTCTCTCTGATTGAGACTAATGAATGTAGGACAGCTTCTTTATTATTACTCTAATGAAAAATGTAATAATTTTTATGTGGTTGTCACAAACTTAAAGAACAAAAATTTGTCCAATAACCTTCAAAGGGCATAATTACCAATTTATATATCATTATCATTATATATCATTAGTCTGTTAAGCTCCACTATCGGCAGTCAGATGTGGTGGAGCGTCCGACGCCAGGCCTAACACTCATAAGTACGCCCAGTGGTTGACCCCTGTGCTAGGCTAGGTGCCATATGTTGTGATCCCTACAGCGGATATGTGTATTCTTCCACGGTACAGCTCCACCCTGGTCGCCCGAGCTCCCGGCTGCGCCCTGCAAGTCTCCATTCACCTTCGGCTCCGCCCTCCAAGTCTCCATTCTCCTTTGGCTCCGCCCTACAAGTCTCCAGATCCTCACCAGTCTCCAGTTCGGTGTTCACATACTGCCACCAAAGAAAGGAAAGTGCTCAGATTATATTCTCAGAGACTGTTAAATGTATGTGTAGTGTGTGTGTGTGTGTGTGTGTGTGTGTGTGTGTGTGTGTGTGTGTGTGTGGGGCATCTTACCTGTTCTGTGTTCATCCTGCTGCATCTACATTCCATAACCTCCTTTGCATTACCGATGTGATTAATAAAATCTGTCTTTATTTCTACTTACCATCGTCCTGGCCATAGGCCATAGTGCTTTCTTTTGATATTGAAGCATTAATAGATTTTAGAAAAATAGACTACATAAACAGAGTTTAATGATTCTATAATCATAGTTAGAATATTTTGTGTTGAATCATTGTGTTTAGTATATTAACATTCTTGAATGTGACTGTATGTATGGCAACTGAATTGACTTAAGTAACATCATGCTTTCTTTTTCAGATTTTAGAGAACCAATTTTATTTTACATCAATTTTATTTTTAAAGGTTGTAATGCTTTTGTCCTACTTCTCTTAATTTTTGTTAATTTCAATATTAATTCAACATCAGTGATGTAGAATTAATCACAGTGTAATTGTCACAGACACGCCAGGCTCCACAGTCACCCAATCACATCGCACTCCCTCTCCTGAATACTAACAAGCCTCACCTGACGCCAATCCACAGTCATCACTACCGCCACATAAAAGACACACCAGTTCACACAGTCACTGTCCGGTCTCGTTGACACTTACCTTGTGTTTACTTACCTCCTGGACTCCCTTGCTCTCCGATTCCCTGTGTCTCCTCGTCTCCAGTGTTTCTCCAGTGTGTCTACGCTCCCTCGTCTCCTGATATCCACGCTCTCTGTAAGAAACATCCAGCCAAGTATCAGTGCCAGCTCTTCATCATTCTGCTCTGTCCATCTGCATTCACTTACCTGCATCCTGTTCACGCTCTGCATTACCGTCAATAAACCTGTTTACCCGTATCTGTGTCTCCGTCCCCTTCTGTACGTAACAGTAATGTTGATTCAATAGCATTACCATTGTTTTTTTTTTTCACCATTGTTTCAACATTAAATGCGGGTGCAAACGTGATATTGAAACATCACTTCATAATGTTGATTCAATGATATTATCAGTCTACACAAATGATATTGAAATCTACACATTGTTTCAACAGTAACTGAGGGTGCAAAAGTGATGTTGAAAAAATATCACTTTGTAATCTTGAATCAGTAATATTACCATTGATTTGTCACTAAAATTTAAACATTGCTTTACCATTAACTGAGGTTGCAAGAGTGACACTGAAGCAACATCACTTTGTAACGTTAATTCAATGCAATTAGCATTGACGCATCAACACTGACTCAACATTGTTTCAGTGATTACATGCTAGTGTGTGTGCACTTTTTAAATGTATGAACAGTGTTGAACAATGCATATGGATTGTAATCTAAGACATTTTGAAGCTCCAGGGCAATGAAAAATAAAATAAGTAATTACGCAGACATATGGAAATGTTTTACTAAATACAGACAAAAACTGAGGAACATGGTCATATTTAATGACATATTATGATCGAATCTAATTGAATAATGACCAACTTGTTGAAAATTGAGAGAAAAATACCTGTGAGCTATGGGTGTGGATCAAGAACCATGAGATTCATCTTTTAAAAGAAGTTGTTCAGATTTTTTTGACAACCAAATTGCTAATTAGACATTGTACACTTTGAGAATGTAAAATTCCTCAGTCTACATTTAGTTATGTAAGGAACTTCAAGTATGAAGTGCATCCACAAAATATTTAAGGATATTAGTGTGTAAACTATAGTTAAAGTTGCTCTTATACTGACACCTAATAAGTAATAGTAAAACATAGTAAAAAATAATAATAATAATAATAAAAAAATAACTGATGGCACTTTAGAAATAAGCTAATC